>NC_139037.1:2616846-2973217 GCF_964662115.1 Mustela nivalis
GAGTGGGGGGGTCTGTCTTCAGGAAGTTCCAGGTCTTGGTCTCTACCAAATGAGACCTGCCTTGGGATATGTGCTAAAACAGCAGGCTGCTCCCCACCCCAAAGTCTCTGGTTTGGGAGGTCTGGACGACGGCCCGAGAACTGACCTTTCTAGTCCGTCCCCGGGCGCCGCACGCTGCAGTCAGGATGTCACTTTGGAAACCGTCTTCTGAGGGCGACTGGGAAGGAGGAGCTGGAGGGAGGGAAGCCTAGGGTGAGAGAAAGGAAGCTGGTCCCAAACCATGTCCCTCCTTTGCAGGGGCCACTTCCACTGCCGGGGAGGGGCCCGCTGGTCAAGCAGTGGTTCCCAAGTGCCGTGGCTGCACCAGAAGCCGCTGTACACGATGTGGACTCCCAGACCCCCCCGCCCCAGACCTGCTGAATCAGGGGGCGGCCGGGGCTGGCGTACTCATCTTTGCCCTCTCCCCCGCCCCACCGGTGATGCTGATGCCCACGAGTTAGGACGACTCCCCATCCCTCCACTTCTCGGGGGGGCTGTTTCTGAACCCCCGTCCCTGCACCCACCCCGCAACGTTGAAATCTGCAAGTCAGTGCAGCCATCTAGCTCGTAGAACTCTCCAGATGACGCTCCCGCACCACCAGGACCGAGAGGGTGTGGGCTACAGTCTCCGATGGAGACCCCCGCGGCGCTGCGAGTTGCACCCGCGCGGGCAGCCGAGGGAGGGGCCGTCTGAGAAGCGGGTGGCTGTGGAGCGCTGCAGAAAATTGTGTGTGAGGACGCTGGGCAGGGCACCGTTATTCTGTAGGGTTGGCTTTTCCTTTAAACCGCTGAGGCCTGGAACAGGCCCAGTTATAATAGAATTGACCATACTGCCCACTTAGGGTCCTGACCACGCGGCCTCATAAACGGGCAGAGAGACCTATAAACTGAACGAGCAGCAGCCCCCCCGCCCCCCGGCCCCGCCCCTGCCTGTTTGGCTTGGCAGAGCCGAGCCTTCGTGCCTGCCCTTATTAGTATTGGTGTCATATGGGTTCCTACGGTGACTCACCTCCGACATGTGAGCCGTCCCCTCGCTGCTGAGGAGGAAACCTCTCTGACGTCTGTGTCGCCACTGAGATTCGCCAGGGTGGCTGCGGCCCCCAGGGCCAAGGTCCTTGGTCCCGGGCCACTCGGAGGCCTGGCCCCCGTTGTGCCCTGGGGTCTTGCCCCTTGGTGTCAGGCACGCGGTGTCAGCTTCACTGGCGCGCTCTGCTCAGGGCAGGTGGGACAAGGGCTGCCAAGCTCTGGAGGGGACCGAAGCCACTTGGGGGCACTGCTTCTGGCTGAAACTGGGCGGGCCCTTTGGCCCGACTGTGCCCTTTGCTCAGCCATAAGCCTGAGAGAGAGACGTTGAGTTGGCCTTCAGCACTGGGCAAAACTGGGCGACTGGAGTGTGGGGCAGGACTGGCCACGTTCAAATCCCTACTCTGGCCCAGGCCCGCTGGTGGTCGTCATGTGGGGCTGAAAATCGCCACTACTACCAAGGCCGCCACCAGAAAAACCCAAATAAACCCACCGCACGGTGCCTCAGTTTCCCCGTGTGGGAGAAGGGAATCCAGAGTGCCATGTAGCACTGTTTTAAGTATAAAAGGGATTTGGCCACGTAGTGCGGACCTGCAGGATGAGTCCCCAGGAGGCCTCTCTTCATCCCCCCATCTCTCTTGCCACCTTTTTACAAAAATTTTTTAATTTTAACTTTTTTTTTTTTTTTTTGGCCAGCACTGGATTTCACCTCTGGGATCTAGTTATTAACCCAAATGTCTCTGTTTAAGGGTTTAGCAGTGTACTTTTGCATCTCCCTACAGAACGCTTGGGAACCTGATGGGCAGAGTCAGATTCTCGAAATTTGTAGGCAGATAGAAAGGGACTGCAGGGTCTCCAAGGAGGGGGAGCGGGAGGAGCAGAGGTGCCCCACGAAGGACTGGACCTGCGGGGCAGAAGCTGCGTGCCACTCCCCTGCCCTGCCCCCGCCACCGCAGCCGCGTTTGACACAAAGCCAGCTCCCTGGCGCCCCACGGCGGGGCAGCTGCTGTCCTCTGGGTGACGTCCTTGGCACCTTCTTTGTTGCTGCTGTCTGTTGAGGGTCAAGCAGTGGCCCTAGTCATCAGGGCCCGAAGGACCCGTGGAAATCAGCCTTCACTCCTTGTGAAGAAGATGGGGGGGGTATTGTGTTCCCAGCTTTTATTACGGAACTGCTCAGACACAACGGGAGGTTGAAAGGAGCGTCCGGCAGCACCCATACACCTGCCGCCCACCCAGACCCCCGCTCACACCCTGCCGTCCTTGCCTCCTCCGGTACCTGTCCGTCTGTCCGTCCTTCTCTCCATCCCTCTTACGTCAGCTTTTATTTCACTTAGTTTTTTCCTGGAGACATCGGATTGCTTTGCTTCTGAGACTGACTTATTTTCCCCAGGTATCTCTGTTTAAGGTTTCACTAAGGTGAAGTCCCTACAGAAAGGCAACTCACTGCTCTTGATGTCGCTCTCTCCAAGTCGCACATGCGCGTGAGCGGTAGGGCGGCTACTTGGGACAGCGACTCGGCCAGGCCCAGCCGGTGCCTCCAGTCCACGTCTCTTTGTCTCCTCCAAGAATTAAAACTACATGTTCTCAAGTGCAAAAATAAAACTTTACAAACTCTGAGCAGGTTTCTTCTTCCCCTTTGTGGTAGCATTCACTCATCCATTCACCCATTCAACCATCTGTCCGTCTGTCCGTCCACCCACCCATCCGTCCATCCCTCCATCCGTCCACCAGGTACCCACCCATCCATCCATCCATCCGTCCGTCCGTCCATGCATCCGTCCACCCACTCACCCACCCATCCAAATATCCATCTCTGCCGAAAGCATTTACCTAGAGCATCATCATTAGTCACTGTTGGAACGTCATTTAATCACATGACAACTGTTAATACCTCCTTTGGACACGTGAGGAAAGTGAGACACAGCAAGTTGTCCGATGTCCTAGAACTCTCACAGGCAGTGCAGGGATGTGACCTCCGCACAGCAGTGCCTGGGGCTGTCTGGCTCCTGCCCCCGTAGGGATCTGGCTGTTCCAAATGGGCAAGAATAGAAGTGAGTGACTCCTTCCTCCTTGGTGTAACTGCGACCTCCGAGTGTGACATCACTGCCCCCCAAGATTTCAGAAACCCCCCTCCAGCCAGGGAGTTGCCCTCCTGTGCAGCTGGGGTTTGGTCTTGCCGATGTCTAGAATCCAGGAAGGGTCAGTTCCGGATTCAGAGTGTTTTCCTGGAAAGAGCATGTCCCGTCCACCAGAGTCTCGTGCGGTCGTGTCTGGGAACAAAACCGCATTTCCTGTGTTTACCGAAGCTGTTCTGTAGGAAGGCGTGGAGACCCAGGTCACCCCCAGCTCAGGCACATTCCAAGCAAACCAGCCACCCCAGGAAGTCAGGGTGAGGCGGAGGGCATGGGGCAGGTGCTGGGTGGAGGGGCTGCTGCATGGGAGGCCCCCGGGACCTGGTGGAACTGGCCATCACCATCTGAGATGGTGGAGAGGAGGAGCCCGCCCGGCAGTGGGACGGTGCCTGGCTGGAGACCCCTCAGGCTGGGCGCTTGGTAAGGAGAGTCAGACCGGTCGCCCGTCGCCATCGCTGATAGTTGAGAGCAGCTGGTGCTGCTGTTAGAGTAACTTCTGTAGCCAAGCACTTGGCCCGGGCTGTCTCTGTCTGAGGCAGGTGTCACCATCATCCCCACTGTAGTGACAGGGAACCTGGGGCTTGCAAAGTTGAGTGACTTCTCCCCAAGTCACAGGGCAGCCAAGGGCTGAAGGGTGTGGAGCCTGGGCCCAAACCAGGGCCGTCTGAACCCAAACATCTCAGCGGCCGAGTCACGTGGAGGCCTTGCCCAGCCGGTGAAAGCTCATAAATCGCATGAACAGTTGGGGAAACTGAGGCTGGGGAGGGCAGCAGCCTGCCCAGCTCTCATGGGAGTAGGTGGCAGGGGTTGCCTTGTTCATCTACTGGGACAGATTTGCACCTTCCGTCTTACCCCGGAAGAACGAGTAAAACAGAATATTGAACCGAGCACCCTCCCTGCACCCTCCTCAGCCGCGTGCGTGGGTGTCACCCCTTCTTCACCCCTCCCCTGGCTGGCCCACCCAGGCCGGTCCGTGCCATGAGCCCGCGGTCCCTGGAGCAGGGCGTCGGGGGCAGCTCGAGGCATGTGCCCTCACTGTGCGGCCCCCTCCTCCCAGGGCCGCGCCAGGCCCGGTCTCCGGGGTAGCAAGGCTGCGTGTCTGCACCATGCGGGGGGAGCCCGGGGGAGCCCGGCTTTGCGCTCTGTGCTTCCCTCGGAAGCCAGGGGGAGGCCAGGGCATCTTCACTCTGAAAAGCAAAGTAACAAAACGGAAGCAGCACGCAGTGGAGGCTTGAGGTCGGTGAGAGCACTCTCTGTGAGCCCAGTGGAGGCCGGCTCACCCGTTCACAGATGGGGCATGGTGGTCGGGGCACGCTTGTTGAGTTGCCCGAAGCTGCCAGCGGTATATGGAGAGTGGGCGGCCCTCTTGGGATCCTGCCTCTGCCCTTTCCCGTGACCCCTAAGCCACCCTCGTGCCCACACCTGCCCCTAGGCTGTGTGAGCCCACCCACCCTCTGGCCAGCTCCCACCTGCATTAGCCTTGGGTCTGGTGGGTGCCCTCAGGATGCACACGTGGGGTCCCGAGCCCTTTGCGCTGTCCCTCTGGTTTGACCAAAACCCGTGAGGAGCCTCAGAGCATGATCTGACCCCTTTGTGTGACCACAGGACCAGGGAGGGGCGGCGGCGGTGTCTGGTTGTCACAGGGGCCGTGGGTCACTTGCGTCTGCCCTGTGGGAAGACTCAGTAGGCGCTGGTCTGTGTCTGTGGGGTGGGGGCTGGGAGGCTGGGCCGGAGGGAGCACGTCGCAAAGGGCGTCTGGAGCCTCTGCAGCCCCAGAGCCGGTGTTGAGACACAGAGGGCTGGGCCTGCGCTCCCCCCGCCCTGTCCCCATCCCTGGAGTTTCAAGAGGGCAGGGGTGACGCCAGGATTTCATATCTAACAAGGTTCCCAGGTGACACCGTTGCTGCGGCCGGACCTTGGGAGCCACCCACTGAGCGACTTGCCGGCCAGTCTTTCTTAATGGTGTTTTGTGCCGGTCAGTCTTGCCTGTAGGTGCACAGCATAGCTAACCAGGGTCTGCAACCGTGGGGCAAACAAAACCGTTTCTGAGTGGGCTTGCCACAGGAGGCCCCAGCTGAGGAGCTAGCCAAGGCTCCCAATTTCTCCGGGCTGAGGCCAGCCTGTGCCGGGCCAGCCCGGAGTGGGGGCCTGCAGCTTCGGGTCAGCTGCCCAGCCAAGGCCAGGTGAAGCGGAGACTAGTCTGTCTTCCCTGCTGAGCTGAGCCTCCACCTCTCGTCTGTGAAACGGGCCCAATGATGCCATCTCGGGTGAGGTCACGTATGTAAAATACCCCTCGCACACTGGGCACGACCAAGTGAGGGTGTGGGTGTTACCGGCATCACAGCGGCTGGTTGAGCAAACGGGTCCTCCCTCCCCTGAGTGAAACACGCTGGCCCCACACCACGAGTTCCTGGATTCATTTCTGTCATCATAAAAGATTGTCTTTCCATGACCAAGCCTCTACTCATGGCGGCTTGTCAAGAAATTTCTCCTGCTCCCCACCTCCCCTCGCCTCCTCTTTGAGATCCAATGGAAATGGTCGCCAGAGCAGGGCCCGTTACAGCGTCGGCGCTGCCCGTTTGGCCCTCATCCCCGTCATCGGGCCCTGTGCCTCGGATGGCCTGGTGGAGAGGTTGGGCGCAGGTCCTGGCCCCCGCCCAGATATTGGGGTGGGAAGACGTGTCTGCAGTTGGTTGGGGGTGGAGAGGGCCAGGCGGGGAGACAGAGGCGCATGAATAATCCGCTGACCTTTCCTCTCTGTGTTTGGGTGAACATAAGCCTGTTTACAATAAACCCCGGGGAGATTTTTCATCCTTCCAAATGGAACAAGGGTTATGTAAGCAGAGAGACCTCGAGCTCGGCAAACACCTGCTCTAGGGGCCAAATGGAGGGAGATGAGAAGAAATGGAGCCCTCCGTTGACTCGTTGACGTGACGTGGCCTTCATTAAGCAAGAGCTTGCTGGGAAGGGCAGAGGGTGCTTCCCCGGGGGCACTTCTTCCCTGCACCTGCAGGTCAGGATGAGCTCACAGCCTTGGACCCCGCGCTGGCTGCCCATGCCTGGCTTCCACTTCTCAGTTGCTCTGGGTGTCCTCTGTGTTTAAAAACAACCTGCAGACATTCTGATCGCAGTGAGCGGAGAAGCAGGAAACCCGTGCAGGAAAAAAAATTGAGAGCGACTCCCCCCTTGCTAGTTTCTGTCCTTCGACGATAGTGGATAGTCACCGCTATGCCTGGTGACTTTTAGTGGGCAACTTGACCCAGAAATGCCAATGACAGACACTCCCCTTCCATTGTTGGGTTTGAGTATATTGTATCAAATAAGATAACATGTTCTGGAAACATGAGGTCAGCAGCCGCTGTCTTTGGATAATCTATGGGATTTTTTTCTTTTAAAAGCTTTTAGGGGAGCAGATAGGAGCAGAGAGAGAGGGACAAGCAGACTGCTAAGCTCAGAACCCAGAGACCATGACCTGAGCTGAAATCGAGTCAGACATTCAACAGACTGAACCACCCAGGTGTCTTAATCTGTGGGGTTTTTAAATAGAAGTTCTAGATTGGTTGGCAATGTGTACCCACTAATGATTTGGGTAAGTCTGGCGTAACCCCACTCGGGTGTGATTGTGTCTTTACCATTTTCCCAATGGGCACAGACTGGCAAGTTGAGAGTTATTTCACCCTCCAGCTTAGACCAAGCCATGCCAGAGAGAAGCAAGGGTGGTGGTTTATGATGTGTTCTAGCATCCCCTTCTCATTTTTAGACTCTCAACCACGCATTTGGTGTGTTGTATTTTCAAAAACAGCTGCAGCGAGCTCTCCCCCACCCATGCTCTTCTTACAGTGCTCTGTCCCATCGGTGAGGGTCTGCGTCGTCCTCCACTAGAGTCTCAGTGGGCCTGTGCCTCCAGCTGAAGCAAAGCTGTGTGACTTCCCAGAGTAGGCTCTGTGGGGGGGGGGTATAGTTTCTGTGCCGCCCTGTTGAGACATTCATCCTTGGAGCTTGGCCGCCTTGATGTAGGGAAGCCCAAGAGGCCCACACTGAGAGGAACCAAGACTGCCTGCCTTCAGCTGGGCTGAACTCCCAGCTGACAGCCAACACCAGTCAGCCAGCCCTGCACCGTGCCATCTTGGACGCGGACCCTTTCGCGTCCAGTCCAGCTGCCGCAGCTGACTCCCTGTGGAGTGGAGATGATGAGGCTTCTTGCAGAGCCCTGCCCAGACAACAGCTTTGCAAGCTAAACACGTGTTCGCTGTTTTAAGCCACTAAGTTTTGGGGGTGATCTGTTACACATAGTACAGGTGTTTCCAATGAAGGCAGAAATTAGACCAGCGACGTGACAGGGCGTGCTCCCTGTGTCAGGGTGACGCAAGCCTGGCATGCGTATGGCACACACGGTCTCATGTAAGCCTTCTGGTGCCCTAAAGGACTGGGCATTTGTTGGCTCTTTTTTTATGAGGAGGAGGAAGCTGAGCTGAGACTCAGGTTAACCCTCTTGTCCATGAGTGTGGAAAGGCAGGAGCTGGGTGGGTGACCCCAGAGCTGCCTCTGGGCTCACAGTCTCCCAGTCCTCAGGCCAGTGTGCCAGCCCTCCTCAGGGGGGCTCCCACCATCCTGGATGTTTCCCCAGAGTGTCTATACCTCCCCAACAATCCAGCCACATGCCTGGGCATCCCCCCCAGACCCCACTCGAACCTCCTGCCAGACCCTTGCTTCTGCCATGGCCTCCACCTGGAGCAGCCTCCACCGGAGGAGACCTGCCCATCCAGCCAGAACCACTTCTCAGGCCAGCTGCTCTGCAACGTTTCTCCCGCATGCACAGAGGGCACTATCTCAGAGCTCCAGGCTTGGGGAAGATGTTGGATGATGGCCTTCAGGTGAACACCCCTGACTCTAACCCGCCCAAGGGTGCCCGGACCGCAGCCCGCTTTCACTTGCAGTTCAGCCTGGCCGGGCTGAATGCTCTTTGCTAACTCCTGCCATGGACTGTGGCACCTCCGAGGGCAGGGCGCGTGTGTTCACCACGTTTGTGCCGTCATCCCCACGACTGCCAAATACACGTTGGTTCACTGAACGTCACCATAGGGAGCTCTTACCAGTGCTGGACCTCACCGTCAGCGCTGGCGAGGCTGGCCCACACGTGTCTGACCGTACCCCCAGACTCCCATTTCTTATTTGGTGGAGCCTCTCCACTCCCCCGGGTTGGCTGGGCCCAAGGGCACCTGGGATAGAGAGGGCTTTGCCGCTCTCCTGTAACAGAGTGTCCCCCTATGGGGGCCAAGGGGGAACCTCCCTTCAGCAGGAGGCATTTCTCTGGTGCTGGGGCAGTTGGTGGATGATGGCTCACCACCACGGGCCAGGAGATTTGCCTCAACCACGCGAGTGCCTGTTCCTGAGTGCACAGGGAGAGGCCCTGTGAGCCCAAGATGGAACATCAGGTGCTGGCAGGGGTTTTGTCGGTGGCGCTCTCCTCCCCTATCGCTACATCCTCCACACCTGAAAGCAGGTGCCCCCCCACTTTTTCTGTAGCCACCGAGGTAAAGGCGGGAGGGACAGGAGGTGCTGGGCTGAGTGTGGGCGCAGATCTCAGTGTCAACCTGCCTAAAGCTGAGGCAGATGCCGGTGGAAGGTATTGTGGGCACACGCCCGTTCCTAAAGCACAGAGCACAGAAAGACTAATGCCATTAGGGCCGCCATTGGTGGGAGGGTCTGTACTTTGGGTCCTGAGCTACACATCCTCTGAGCTTTGGCTCACCTGGTCTTCACCACCACCCAGGGAAGTAGGCAGTGTTTTCATTGCCTCTGGCAGATGGGGAAACTGAGGTTTGGCAAGCTCAAGTGACCTCTGTGAGCCACATCCCCAGTAAGCTGCGCATCAGAACCAGAACCCATGGAGTCCAACCTCAGAGCCCCAGCTTCTCCCACCTTTAAAATAACCTAAGTATAAAATAAGCTGGGGAGAAAATGGGTATTTCTTTTCAAACAGAGTATAAAACGTTATGACCTCCCTCCTGCTGCAGACTCTCTCTCTAACCCTCCCTCTGGTACCCGCTGTTAAGTTTTTTGGCTCCCTTTCCAGAAATGTCTTACTCACGTATAAGCAAAAACGCTCCTTTACGACAGGAGCGCACAGCGTACAGTCACCCTCGCTTTTTTCCGTCTGGCTGTTCGCACAGTGGGTGTAGTGTGCGTCTTCATGCCAGGAGCCGTGGGGCCGTCCCCGAAGCTGGGCTCTCCAGACTGCAGCAGCCTCCGTCCTGGGGTGCCCTTGTTGAAAACGGATTCTGAGAGGCCACTTCCGGAGGTTTCGTTTCAGTAAGCCGTCCGGTTATTCACTGCTGCAGGACAGAGCACCCCAAATTTTAGTGGCTTCAAACAGCACCGATCATTTATCTTGCACAGGTTTGGAATTTGTGCCGGGTTTGGTGCACAGGGCCCCGACACATTGGGTCAGCTCAGCCAGGAGGCGGTGGAAGATCGACTTCTAAGGCCAGTCCGTGAAGTCTCAGTCGCACCCGCGGTCTGCACAGAGCTGAGTCGGGGCTGTCCAGCGGGGTCCTGCCCTGTCTCTGTGGTCTCGCTGCGGGGCTGCTAGAACTTGCCCACAGCATGGCAGCTGAGAAGCGAGGCTGAGAAGTGAGGCTTAGGACATCAAAAAGAAATCTTTTGTCCATTCATCCATCCACTGGCCAATTTATTCATTAAATATCTTATAGGCACCTGTGTATTTAACAACAAGGGAATATAAATTGCTTCTTTATTAATATGAGAAAACACACTAAGTAGATGTTACTGAGTATCTGCTCTGTGAGGGGCACAGGAGCCATGAGCTCGGCACAGCCGTACTGTGTCTGCAGAAACCCCAGAAGCCGCCGGTCTTCGGTTTTGGTGGTGGTGGCGGCAGTGCTGACTTCAGTGGTATTCTCAGTGGGACTGATTTCAGGGTCGCAGTAAAGTCAAGCTTTCCCTGGGCCAGAAGACTGTTGTTATGTACCCGGCAGCTCTTGGAGGGGCAAAAGTGTGCATTTGCATCTGGTCTTTGGACGTGTGTGGTGTTCACTCTAGTCTGCTCAGGGAAGACACCCAGAAGTAGATCCTTGTCTGGGATGAGCTGCAGACGTGGTCCCAATAAACAATCCGACTGCAGGGCTTTGGGAGAGAGCAGCCTCTTTATGAGCTCAAGGAAGAAAATCTCGTTTTTGTTGCTGTTGTTTTTACGTGATTGGTGTGTATTTGACTTGTTTGAAAAGCTTTGTTGGCAGTACTTTACCCCTGTAATTATGGCAGGTTTTGGTGAGCCGTGTTGGACTCTGCAAACGTTTGCTGAAAGCTCGTATGTCCTAACATGTTCTGGATCTGAAGTAGGGTTCCAAACCCTGCATGGGCAAGGAAGCCGGTGTGGTTCAGGACGCTTGTCAGAGTTTACATGGAAGGGTTCTTTGCCTTGCTGGAGGCCTTGGTCTGAGATGGCCCTTCCAGAACTTTCCCAGTGCCCTTTGTGCAGACTGTGAAGCCACTAGCATGAGTTTGCATTTTAACATCAACATAAATCTCTATTGTGCCTCTCCAGGTACTTATAGGTGAGCACTACGTGCTTTTAACATAAGGGGGAATGTTATCTTTGTTTGGACCCTGCCCCCTTGCCCAGCACTGGGTCTTCAGACAAGGATTTGAGCTCATTGAGTGATTTGAGAAGTGTTATGGGTCGATTGTGTCCCCGGAAAGATGTTTCGAAGTCATAATCTTGTGAACGTGACCTTATTTGGAAATAGGGTCTTTGTAGATGCCACCAACATGCAATTTCGAGACATTCCAGCCCTACAGTTGAAGAAATATTGCTCGGAACCCTCAGGTACTCTTTATGCAAACTCACCGGTTAGTAAAGTGTGAAAGGGGGGGATTTCTTTGCATCCACGTTTGCGGGTTTGTACTCACAGAAGGGACTTCCCTGTCAGTCTGAGGCAGGGGCTCTGACGTTCACGCTTGCAGCTGCGCGTCTGACACCGGCACTGGCGCAGGGCAGGCACGCGTGGATTTTCATTAAATGGAGGAGTGCCTCAAGTTTATGTGGACTTAGCCGATCCCGTGGTGACCCGTGGCCTTGCACGCTCTGGACCTCTCCTTGAGGGCAGGGCCCCTTTGGCTTTGTTCACAGATGCTCGCCTCACCTGGTTTACTCCAGCCTCGCATCGCCTCCATGGGGCTGCATCTCTCGTTTTCCCCGTCATTCACTTGACGAAACCGAAGCCCAGGGAAATCAGGACAGTTGCCCAACCCAAACTCAGACCGGTTGGAGTTCTAAGGCCCCGCCCGCAGCCCCGCTCTCTCAGCCGGCAGAGCCGCCCCACTCGCCGCTGAGCCTCACCCCGCGCTGTGGCGCACCAGTGCGGGTCCTCGGGCAGGTGACTGTGCTCTGGTGTCTCTGCAGGCCACGCTGGCCCACTTGGCTCGCCCCGCCGGCGAGCTCAGCTCTGCTCACGTTGCTGGAGGCAGGACGGAAGAGTCGATTCTTCCTGGTACCTAAGGATAAAACTTGTCAGTAGGAAAATCAGTGAAGCAAGAAGGAAGAGATGTTGGGTAATCCGCCGTTCAGAACTGTCTTGAATATTTAAATGTCCTCCTCCCCACCTTTGGTGTGTTTTAAAAACAGGCTGTGCTGCTTGATTCAGCACACGTCCCCCGTCAGGGCTCGCGGGCCACCTCCTTGCATCCTCACGGAGTTCCCCCAGGCCTGCACGACTGCGGCCCCCACGTGCGGGACGGAGGAGAGGGGAATTGAGAGCAGGAGTGATGGGCTGTGACGCGGGCTCGGCTAGCCTGCTGGCGGGCACACGCACCACTCACATGTGCCGGCATACCCGTGTGCTCGCACACATGCACATTCATATACACACACACATCTGCATGAGCACCCGCACGCACACACACATGTGCACACTGATGAGCAAGTGAAGCTGAACGAAGCTTCGAGAATGTCTTACGTAGTGACAGCGGGGACATATTCCTGTTTCACTAACAGCGCCTGCACCTCCAGGCCCTGCTTCCTCGCTCAGTCCCTTGGTGTTGGGCCTCCAGATAGATGGCACCACAGTCCGCATCCTAGAGTTAAATTTTCTTGCACACATCCTTAATTATCCCCTCTCTGCAAAGCCCTAACAGTGGGGAATTCAGGTCACTGCTTATTCCTACTGGTGGCTTTGGTAGATACTGCTCAGTCGCCTTCCAGAGAAGCTGGACAGATTTGCACTGTATCCAAGCACGATCAACGAGGCTTTGCAGATCTTTCTTAATGAGGGCTCTGGTGACACAGAGGCTCTTTTGGATGCAAAGACCCCAGCCCTGTTCTAAGGAGGAGTATTCCGGTTACCCAGGAAGCCGGGCCAGCAAAATGTGGCCCTGAGAAGGAAGGCGGGGAAGGAAAGAGGTTGGGAGGCTCGATCCTGCAGAATTCCTGAGAAAGGCTCGTCCCGATCCTGCAGAATTCCTGAGAAAGGTTCGTCCCTTAGGATTAGTTTGCCTCGTATTTTGTCCTCCAGTTGTTCTGCCCAAGTCTAGCCTTTATAAGAGGGGAGAGAGTTTACTCTGTCACCCCAGCGACCACAGAGCTGTCTTAGAGCCTTAGAGATGACCGCAAGGAGGGGTGTGCAGATGACCTGGTGGGAGCTGGTGATGTCACCACTTCGTTGGGACAGCGCAGGGCAGCAAGCAGAGCGCCCTGAGCCAGCGGCACGGCCACATGTCCGCTGCAGATGACGCTCCCTTCAGCGGCTGGCGGCCCCCTCACTCTGTTAGCTGGCGTGTCCCTGGCAATCTCGCTGACTCCCCTGCTTTACAGACTGGGACACCGCGGGTCTGCTGGTTCTGAACAGGGATCAGCTAAAACCCCAATTCCTGCTGCCTGAGAAGGCTACCCAGAGACCTCACAGAGTAAAACGGAGATGCGTTTTGCAACAGTCTTGGCAGGAGGCACAGGGCTGGGGGTGTGGGGCCGGGCTGGGTGGTCCAGCCCCCAGATAGGCCACCAGACAGCCCTGGCCCCTGGGGGACGGCGCCTGCCTGCAGTCCGCTGTGTCAGAGGGGCTGGCTCCTCAAGTCTGCCTCGTGCCAGACACCCTGGGAAACGCTTATTAATATTGGAGATGTCATACTTTTTTATTTTTTCAAATTATAAAGCAGGTTCTGAAAAGTAATGTCTGTTTTCTATAATTGGCGAGTGGTCCCCAGACGGCCGTTCAGCCACCTTGAAAATCAATGTTTTCACGACCCTTGACCCCTCGTTCCCTGACGAGTGTCTCTCCTACAGGTTGCTCCCAGGATGAAAACAAAAAGCAAATCTGTAACAGCAAAGGCCTGAGGTTAATGTCTTTAACAAGATAATGTGACTTAAGGGAACTGTAAAGCAAATCATTCCGAAATTCCATTTATTCGCCGCGGCTCCAACTGTATTTTGAAACCACATGTACGTGCTGCCTGTGTGTCTGGCCGTGGACAGACTCTGCTTGTGTGTTCTTTCTTTACTTTTTACCATTTATTGAGGTATAATGGACGCACGGCCTTCTATTAGTTGCAGGTGTACAACACAGTGATTTGACACTTGCATGCCCTGCGAAAGGGGTCGCCCCGTGAGTCTCATTACCGTCCGTCACCTCGCAGAGTTGATGCCCTGCTCTGTCCCCCGTGGTGTTCGCTTGTATGTTGGTCACATGTGGGACTGTGGCTTTACTGCCGCCGTCATTCAAACCCCTGAGCGATACGTGGAGGGTTGTGGAAATGCACGGACGTTCCTGTCCTCCAAGCCTCGCCCCTGCCTGCTTGTTTGCTGCTCTAGTGGACGTCCGGTGACACAGTGAGACCAGCTCCTGCGGGAATGGCGGTTCCCGTAGCACGCGTGTGGTGGGACCTCTCCACCCCGGAGCTCCCGTCTCTGTGACACGAAACCCGAGAGTGACAACCAAAACATTCCGCCCAGCAAACAGATGTTTTGATACCCGACGCCAAGCATCTGGCCCTCAGCAGGCAGGAGGCTTGGCGGGAACGTTCAGGTTCAGTCTGGGTCCCAGCAGCAGGTCATCAGGCACAGGTCGCGCCCGGTAGATGTGACGAGAAGCTTGTTGAGGTGCTTTTCCTTGCGACTGTAGCTGTCCCGCTCTACGGCTCTCAGAGGACAGTGCCAGCCACTGAGGCACAAGTCGAGAGTATGGGAACCAAGAGGGCGATTTATAATGTTTGTGCTGCAAGTAAGAGCGTGACGGGCGTTGTCCCGGGTCTGCGGCCCTGTGAGCCAGGTACGAGGCACACCGAGACGGAGGGCTCTCCGGGAGCCGGGCTGCGCGGAGTCCATCACCAGAAACACGGCACACACCCCACCGTGGCTAGAATGAGAATATGGACACGCGGGGCAGGTGTCGGCGCAGGTGTGGGGGAGGGGACGACAAGTCCTTGCAGGGTGATTAGTGCCACTGTGGACGTGGCCCTTGGGCCTAGGAAAGGCAAAAGAGGTACCTGTGCCACCCCCAGGAGCTTGACTAGAGCTGAGCCCCCAAGGTGTCGGCCAGACACAAGCAGGGGAAGGATGCCCCAGGGTGGGGTTGCCTCAGCCAAGGCAGAGGCCTGGACCCCACGGGCACGGTTCGGGAGTCTTTCTGGAACCAGCTCCAGCCCCACGGCCGTCCTTGCAGAGAGTCTGTAGCACACTCGGTCACTCCTTGCATGTCCGTCCTGCATGCCTGCCTGTGCTGTCGAGGCTGGAAAGGCCCGTTCCCCTCCCCCAGCCTCCCAGAGAGAACCGGGCTCCGGGCTGGGTGCTGAGTGGTGGGACAGGGCAGCTACAGAGGAGCTCAGAGGCGCGTGGCGTCCTGGCGTCCTTTGCAACCTCCGAACGCAGTTCTGGGGCGTCATCCAGATCAATCCAGGTCTGGGAGAGAGTGGAGACAACCGCGAAGGGGTTGTCTGTCGAGGTCAGGGTCACAGACAACTTCACATTTCCTCTTTGGCTCTTAGGAACGTTCTGGATTTTCTCAAACACATGTTGCTTCCGTAATCAGGTTGTTTTTTTTTTCTTAAAGAGCGAGAGAGGATTGTCCTGTAGTGCCCCCGAGTCCAACTTCACCTTCTGGAACCTTCCAGGAGAACGGCGGTCTTGTCCTGTTTTGTCAGGCGACTGCGGCCAGCCCTGCTGAGTCCGGCCTGCATTTTCTCATCTAGAACGTGAGGAGATTGACTGCACAGATCCATTCTGCATCTTAAATTTCTTTTCAAGCCTTGAAATTAAAAGAAAGAATTTTTTAAGGCACCTCAGATTTTAGAACAGCAGAAATACTAACCTCCGAAAGTAAAATGCCTTCAAAAACCTCAGGACAAGCTGGAGTGTTTCTCCACTGGCCTCGGAGACAGGCCAGACCATTCTCCTCCAGAAGCAGGGTATTTTTAGAGCATTTTCAACCACTTTTCATTGAATCTCAGCTTTTTTCCCTTCCCCCACCCACCAAGTACCTGAGGTGTAGAAATGAATTTATAACAGGAAGCCTTTGATTTTGGAGCCTGTGTGTTTTTGAAGTCTTCCAAGGCAGGGCTGTAAACCAACTGGCTTGTTTGGAAAGAATGTCACATTCTACACGCGGGGGCTGGCACCCTGTTTTCCTCATCGCGGGAGGGGCCTGCCTCTGTGCTGCGAGTGAGGAAGCGTCCGCCCCGCCGAGGAAGTGGGTGTCTGGTGTGAAGTCCCTGCTCCCCAACTCCAGCCCCAGGGCCTCAGGGCGCCATCCCCGGCCGGCCGGCCAAATCTTGAGGCTCCCCAGACAGCGGCGTCCCTGTGCAATGTGGGGTCGGTGTATCTGTACCCTCATTCTTCAATCCCCGAATGTCACCGGTGGAAAGGTCCCCCTAAGGACTGCCCTTCCCTTGGAGGAGAGGAACGGGCACCAAGTGTGAGTACGGACTGGGAAAGGCCCCCTGGTTTCAAAGTGCTGAAACGGGACCACTCCGCACCTTAGGACCAACGAAATAAGAGAGAAGCTGAGTCTTCATAGGGTTCTAGATCTGCCCTGAGGGGCTGTCTCAAATGCAGGCCCCTAGGCCTCACTTAGCAAAGCGGCTGCCTCATCTTCCCATTGGCCTTCTGGTGGCTTACCCAGCTCCCCAAAGTGGGATGTCTGTTCCCACGCCCAACGTGCAGCCTCAGGCCGTTGACCCCGGTAACCCGGAGTTACGGTGCTCATTTGGCCCTCACCACGACACCATGTGTCCGTATTTATTCCTGTTGCGCCCAGGGGGAGCTTGAGGCTCTGGTGGCTCAAACAGCTCAAGGCCACCACTAGGAAGCCCAGGTCAGGGTCGCTAGAGCAACACCGAAGTCTGACCCACTGCTGTATGACCTTTCACGCGCATTCACACTTTTGTCTCCTTCTCTCCTGTCGTGGGTGCTAAATCCATGACAGCAGAGTTGAACAGTTGCGGCAGAGACAGTATTGCCTGTTCAACCTAAAATATTTCACGGAAGATGGAACAGCTTCAGGGAGGTCGAAGAACATGTTCAGAGTCACATGGAGTAAGTGCTGGAAGCTGGGACTTCAACAAACCTTGGTTTAGACCAGAAGTCAGAAAATAGTAGCCTACCGCCTGTTTATATAAATAAAGCTTTATTGGAACACAGTCATGCCCATCCATTCCCACACCTCCTAGGGCTACTTTCTGCTACAGTGGCGGAGTTGAACAGTCGTAGTGGTAGCGACCGTGTGACCCACAGAGGCTAAAATATTGCCATCCAGCCTCTTATGGAACAAGTTTACTGATCCCTGATCGAGACAAAGGCACAATCAGTTTCAAAATAATGATCGTCGTGGAATTACAAGAGCAGATCAGAGGCCTCACGTATCCTAGAGCCACTTACGAGTCTGCGTAAAATGATGCCCTCTGGGATTCCGTACGAGAAACTGGGATTTGGGGAAATTGTTGTGGGCATTTGGGAGAGCTCACCTGCCCCTGGAATTCCAGCTTTTTGCTGAATACGCACGCTTTCTCCCACCGCTTGACCTTGGCATAGGCCAGTCTCTCTGCCCTTCACCCCATGTCAGGCTAACTGCTGCTCACTCCCCTTCAGACCTCAGCATAACCTCCTCTGGAAGCTTCACGTGGGCCCCAGTGCCCAGTTGCTGTGTTTCCATGGCAACCCACCCTTAACTGAAAGCAGCAGTCCCCACCCTGCCGCCCGCTGCGTGTTTACTGCTCCAGCGCCCCTGTGGCCCATTGCATCTGCCAAAAGTGCTATAAATGCTGTGACAATATTTCCAATCCACGCGTGACTTCTTCGACGCTCTTTCCATCAACAGGTGGGGCCCACATCCCTGTCCCTTGAAACTCAGCAAGTGTCGGAGAACTTGGCCGTGAGAGGATGCCCAGAAGTGATGCTATTTGGCTTCTAGAGCTAGGTCATGAAAGGCGAGGTGGCTTCTCTGTTGCCCACTGGGATGTTTGCGCCTGAAGCTTCCGGCGGCCACGCTGTGAGGAAGCCCAAGCCTACCCACGTGAGCGGCGACGCAGAGCACATGGGCTGCGCCAGCCACACCTCCTCCCCCACATCTGCCCGGAGCCCCACGGGAGACCCGGCAGGAGCTGTCAGCAGAGCCAACGGGAGAGAGACCCTGCTGGTGCACTGTGTTCTCCCCCAAGAGATACCTGCAGACCCAAGCCCCCGTGGCTCAGAATGCGACCTTATTCAGAGATGGGGTTTTTACAGAGTAATCGAGGAAAAGTGAGGCCATGAGGGCCAGCTCTAGTCCAGTGTGACTGGTGTCCCTCTAAGAAGAGGAATATCGGACCCAGGATGACAGGGAGAGAGCCGTGTCCACGTGAACGCGGGGAGTGGGGTGATGTTTCTACAAGCCAAGGAACGGGAGAGATCTCTAGCAAGCCACCAGCACCTGGGGGGCCTGGAACATGGCCTCCCTCACGGCCTCAGCAGGACTCTGCCCTGCCCCCACTCTCATCCCAGGCTCCCAGCCCCCAGAGCTGTGGGCCAGCAGAATTCTGTTGTGTAGGGCCCTCGACTTATGGTACTTTGTTACAGCAGCCCTAGTAAACAAATATAGGAGAAAATAAAATGATTGCCGTTTCAGCCACAAAGTTTTGGGGTGATTTATGACATGGCATGAGCCGGTGGGAGTGTTCTCCTGCAAAGCTGACCCTCCCTGGAGGCAGGCGTCCCTGGCACTTGGTGCGTGTGGGATAAAGATTTGCTGTCCAAGCACCCGGACGGACAAATGGACGACAGTTTGCTATCCCTGCCCTCGGGTAGTTCCCAGCACAGCCCCACTGGTCGCGGTCCATCCCCCTGAGAAGAAAGATCTGGGTGCAGCGGGCCGGGGCTCCCAGCTCAGCAGCGATGTGAGCTCCCTTGCATGCCTGGGAACTGCAGTGAAAACCCACTCAGTGATGCATTTCCTGAGGGAGCCTGTGCCTGGAAAAACAGGAAAGTTAGTGCCTATGCATTTTTATGGGCGCCCAACACGAGATTTTGGAGGATGGAGGACTGAAAGCCAAACAATGCCCGCGAGTTGTTAAAAAATAAGTGGGAAGGCCATATGCTTTTGCATTCAAGCGAGACACACAATTGAATGGAGAGTGCGTGGAAAAGCTCTCAGACACTCCCTCGGCCTTGGCCTCCGGGATGTGCGGGGCCCCTGAGGCAGCACGCAGCAAGGATGGAGAGGTGTGGGCCTTAGGAGGCGGGAGGGGCCCGGACGTCTGACCCCCACCTCCAGGCAAGTAGGTCACTTGGCCATCCAAAATGGAGGGATTTTTTTTAAACTTTTCTCTAAAGTGCAGTGAAGTGTTAGGTTGGGGGTCGATATCTGACCTTTAACTGAAAAGGGCTAAATCGTGCGTAACCCATTTGGACAGTGGGATTAGCGGCCGTGGAAAGGGGGCCCGAAGGCTGAGGAGGTGGATGGGCAGAGCTGGTAGTAACTGGCCAAGGTCTCGCTGCTGGTGAGGGGCCCGGCGGCTTCTGAGCGCAGCCCACCCCCCGCAGAGCCGCGGCGCTGGGGACCCAGCCGTGGGCCCGCGCACTGCAGCGCGGCCTGGGGTTCACCTGCGGCGGCGGCAGGAGAGCGGCCGGCGAGCCCCTGCCGCCTGCGGGTCAGCTGGGGCGTGGGGGGCGGCTCCTCTAACTGCCCTCAGCCCCTCCCAGGGCAGCGGGAGCTTCACTTCGTTTATCCAACATTTTCACGTCACGTCGACGACCTGATACTACCTCAGTAGCCCTTTGAACTTGGAATGGTGGTGGACTCCCAGCCAGGCTGCCCGAGAATCCAGCAGGCCATCTGCCCCTCTCCTGTCCCCTTGCGTGCTTCGCCCTTATACTCTCTTACGGTGCACGTGCCTTCCTCCACGTGCCACACCGCGAGCACTGCGTCGCTGTGGACTGTCTTGTGCGGGCAGAGGACGCTCAGAGCGGAGGCCGTTGTCCCCCGCTGCTGGCTCGGTCAGGTCTCTCTCTTTTCTCTACCGTAAAACTACGGGCACGATGTTCTCCCACCGGCGCACGGTTCTTTCCTCCTCTGCTTATTTCCTCGGGATGAATGTCTGGAAGGTAAGATTTTTGCCAAATCGAGTTTCACAGCTGTTTTTTGTAGTTCTTGGTCCCCGATTTTACATCTTCTGCCCACAGACTGGGCGCGTTCATGTCCCCGTCAGCGATGTGGCAGGTCACCAGACTCACGGGCCGCGCCAGCTCTGCATGGCGGTGTTGCCTAAGACGGTGGCTGACTGGGCAGGTGTAAAAGGCCTGCGGATGGGCAGACTCAGGGCTCGAGTCTGTGCAGGGATTTTTTTTCCCTCCGGTGAAGAGCTCAGGCAGGATATGGTAGCGTGGTGTTTGCATCTTGCCGTCTGAACCACACTAGCCTGATTATTAAAACCACTGCTGTTACTTGCATTTAGTTATTTATTTTTCCGTGTGAGAAGTGCTTTTCTTCAGCTCAACAGAACATGGAAGTCTGAAAAAACCCTGCCTTGTGCAGAGGATGTGAGCTGGCTCGGGGCCAGCAGCTGGACTTCACCCCTTGTAAATACCTCCCTTTCCCGTCAGGAGCCCAGAGATAAGCCATCCAGGATTCTGCCCGGAGAGGCTGGTACCCCTTCCATCAGCCGAAGGGCAGCGGCCCCCAGTCAGCTGCCAAGCCAGACGGCCAGCGCCTCCCCCACCCCGAGACCATGAGCGCGAGTTGAAAGGGCTCCAGCGTGCCGTGCTGCGTAAATGCTGCCCGGGGATTCTTCTACATTTCCTTTTAGCTCTCGAGCCATGGCCGGGGTGGGTGTTGGTGAAATCCTGCACGAGGCTGAGGGCCCACTGTCCGATCCCGCTTCCTCTTAGTCTCATGGCGGCCCCTGGCCCTCACCCACCCGTCACCCCGAGGTCCCTCTGTGAACATCTGAGGCTATGTGCCAGGGTCTCCATAGGTGTCCTTTTCGGGGAGAGGCATGGCGGCAAACTCAGGTTCCAGGCTGCCCCGTCCCCGGGAGACCAGCGCCCCCTCCTGCTTCAGTGGGTCCCCGGTGAGCAGGGACTTCACAGCAGTCACGTCTGGTGTCGGGGGGCCGCGGGCACTGGCCGGCCATCTCTGCTGCCGTCTGCAGAGCCTGTCTGCCCCTTGAGCCGGTGCACTTGCAGAGCACTCGGAGCGCAGAGGCTGAGGCCGAGGGCGCGCAGGCTTTGCGCAGGTTACCACGCGGAGAGGTGTGCAGTCAGGGTCCGGCTCCGATCTCTGCAACAGAAGGCTGCAGTGGAACCGGAAATACACCGCTGGGAAGGGTCATGGGGGCGACGCAGTGTGGTGCGTGCGCGTGTGGTGGGCACTGTCATGTCAGCCCACGAATGTGCGTGTGCGTGTGTGTGACCGGGGGTGTGTACATGTGAGTGCAGATGTGTGTGTGTGACCGGAGCCGTGTACATGTGAGTGCAGTTGTGTGTGTGTGTTCACATGGAAGGGTGTGTGCAAGTGTGTGTGTCAGGACGTGAGTGTGCGAATGTGTATGGGTGTGAGTCACGGTGCACAAGTGTCCGGGTATGTGTGCATGTCCGGTGTGCACACGAGCGTGTAAATCTGTGCGGCTCAGGGGTGTGGGTGTGAAGATGTGTGAGTGTGTTAGTGAGTGCACCACACAGCTCACAAGTTCGCACCTGACCTGGGCCTGCGTGTCTCCCCAACTGTTTCCCTGACTCAGGGCTCACCATCGTCCGCCCTTCCTGTGCCGCCCCAGGGCCTCTGCTCCTGCCTTCAGGCCTGGCTCAAATGCTGTCTTAGGCACCGGCGCCCGAGCCCCCATCTCCCCACCCCCAGGCTCTGCCACCTCCACACGCTCGTTCCGCGCACGTCCGCTGTCCTGCTGACCTGGCGGGCGCGCCTTCTCGGGCAGGTCAGGGCCCACGGCTGCCTGTGGCGCTGCAGCACGGTCCGGCCACAGGGTGGGCCCTCAGCGAGCACATGCTGATGAGTGAATGCTGACTTGTTTACTTTTTAACTGGAAAGCAAAAAATTAATTATGCTTTTAACCTTAAATCCCACCATGTGTTGACTCAGTAGGCACTTGTCATTAACCGAAAGGTCTCGGGACCAAATTCTCAACTCAACGAGAGGGCTTTGGAAGCGAACCCCGCTCTTGTGAGGCCTGACTCCGGCTGCCTGGGAGCCCCGAGGGTCCCAGCAGCCGATCTGGGCCTGTTTCTGCCTCCACTTGGCCAGTTTCAGAGCACGCTCAGCCCGGGGGGTGTATTCTCGCCACTTGGGGGGAGACGGTGTGTTGCTGGATTCTAGGCAGCTTCCACCCTGGTGGAAAGGCTCATTCTGAGAAGTAGCCCATTTTCCAGGTAGAAGACAGCAGTTCTCAAGTGAAAGTGAGCTGCCTGGACTAAGGCTGGGGTTTGCTGTGGGGACAGGGTGACTTCGAGTGCCTTTGTTTGGGGTGAGCCTTAGGTTTCCAGAGTGCAGCCTTCCTGCCCCTGAGATGGCCCTCCGAGCATCACACCCCTCCCGGCCTCCCTCAGACCGGGGTGCAGGGACGGAGGCAGAGGGTGGGTCTGTGGGGTCTTGAACAGTCTCAGCCTGAGCGGTTAGGCCCGCAAGTGCCCCCTACAGCCCTCGATGGTAGCTGCGAAATCCTAATGCTGGGTTTGAATAGCAGGGAGGTCTCTGCGGGGAGGTCTCTGCGGGAGACCTGGGAGGTCTCTGCAGGGGAAGGAAAATCACATTCAGGTGAGCCACTCTTGACATTCAACGTGACTCCCAGGGATAGTGCCAGGGGACACAGCCATCCTGAAGAGGATGGCCGCTCTAGCTGTCCCCTCGGCCCTCTGGGGGCGCGCCAGCCCTTTCTCTGTAGTCCTGTGTTTAGGAGGAAAAGTCCTGAGGGTCCCCCATTCCTCCTTGCAGGAATGTTCAGATCGTTCCTCTGTGACGCTGACATGTGCTTTCTTCCTGCCCTCAAGGCTAGTGGCTCACGTGTCCGTCATTTGCACAGTCAGCAACTTGCACCCAGGTTTGGGCAGGCCTTCCAATGATGAGAGGGCACCAGGAGATAGCACCAGTAGCCCCAGCCCTCAGCATCCAGTGCCCCTCAGTTGTGGCGTAGCCCGGCTTCCGTGAGCTTGTCCAGAGCTGCTCAGCGGTGGGTGCTGTGTGTGGATGCAGCCATGTTGGGAGTTAGCAAGCCAGGACAGGTGAGGGCAGGGACATAAAGGTACCTGCAGTGAAATCGCCGCAGGAAATGCCCAACCTGACTCCCGAGGGCCTGGACCACAGATTTGGCTCTGAGTTCTCTTACCCCCAAAGTTACAGGGAAACAGAATTATATTGAACTGTATAGCACTCGTAAAATAAAAACAAAGCCATTGTTCAGAGGATTAAAGCTACTTCGAACACCAAGAAATTTCCCCCTTCTATACCTGGTTTGCTGAGATTTTTATACGAAAGATGGTTGAACTTTGTCAAATGCTTTTCCTGCTTCTGTGGAGATAACTGTGTGTTTCTCCTTCATGCCGCTAGTGGGGCATCTCACGCTGATTGACTTGCATTGGCTGGACCACCCCTGCATCCCGGGGTCGTAACCCACTTGGTCATGGCATCTGATCTTTCTGAGTTCACTGATGTTTTGTCAAGGACTCTCACATCTGAGTCGGCATGTCATCTCCCTTTTTCTGCCGTGGTCCCATCTTGCTTTGTACCAGAGTGACACTGGCCTCCTAAGACGAGTTTAGACGTGTTTCCTGTTCTTCAGGAAGGTACCTCCACATCACAAAGGTCACTCTTAGTGGGGAAAAGCCGAGAGCTTCCCCTCTGAGGTTGGAACAAGGCAGGGATGCCCCCTCTCGCCCCTTGTAGCCTACACAGTGCTGGAGGTCCTCGTCTGAGCAATCGGTCAGAAAAAAGAAATAACAGGCATCCAGAGTGGAAAGAAAGAAGTAAAATTAGCTATTTTCAGATGACATGATCTTCTATGTAGAAAACCCTTAAGACTCCGCAACAGGCATGAGGTAGTGGGGATCACAGTGCACACACACATCTCAGTGGCATTTCTGTTCTCTAACAACACACTGTCCAGAAAGGAAATTAAGAAAACATTCTCATTCACATTAACATCAAACAAAATAAACTGCTCAGCGATAAACTTAGCCAAGGAGCATAAGGGTTTGTACGCTGAAAACTATAAAACTACAAAAAAACTACAAAACCTTGTCTCATACCATATTACAAAAGTCAACTCAAAATGCATTAAGGACATAAACATAAGGTCTGAAACTATAAAACTACTAGAAGGAATCATAGGGGAAAACCTTGACATTAGTCTGGGTGATGACTTTTTGGCTGTGACCCGAAAACATAGCAACAAAAGCAAAAATAGACAACTGGGACCACATCCAACTAAACAGCTTCTGTACAGCGAAGAAAGCCACCAACAGAGTGAAGAGACAGTCCATGGAATGGAGCAAAGTATTGGTAAGCCACACGTGTGATGAGGCTTCATATCCAAAACGCACAGGGAACCCAGACTGCTCAATAGCAAGAATACGGATAACCCAATGATAAAACGGGCAAAACACTTGAACAGACATTTCTCAAAAGAAGACATCCACATGGCCAACGGACACTTGGGAAGATGTCCGCTTAAGATGTCCGCTTATCTCCTCAACAAGGAAATGCAAATCCAAACCACGAGGAGATGTCACCTCACACCTGTCAGGAGGGCTGTTAGCAAAAAGTGTGTAAAAACAAGAACCCTTGTGCACTGTTGGTGGGACTGTAAATTTATTTATTCAACCATTATGGAAATAGCATGGAGGTTCCCCAGAATATTAAAAGTCAAACTTCCGTGTGATCTAGTCATTCCAGTTCCGAGCATAACCACAGGAGTTGAAATCAGGAGAGCTGTCTGAGCTCCCGTGTTTGCTGCGGCCTTACTCACAGCGGCCAAGGCACGCGAGCAACCTGAATGTCCCCAGGTGAGTGAAGGGACAGAGCACGTGTGGTGATATCCACCCCACGGAGCATTACCCGGCCTTTAGAAAGGAGGTCCTGCCAGCGAGAAACACGCATCAGCCTGGAGAGCGTTACGTTAAGTTCAAAGCACCAGACACAGAAAGACACACCACGTGAGTTCGCTTCCATATGGGATCTACCAAAATCAGACTCACGGAGACGGAGAACAGGGTGGCGCTTGCCGGGGGCCGAGGTGGGGACCGGGGAGACGGTGGCGGGGGAGGGCTGGTGTCAAGTCCCCGTGGCACAAGGTGAGGTCTTGAGGCGCTGTCAACGGGGCGTCTGTCGTCAACGGTACCGAATCGTGCTCTCGAGAATTTGGTGAGACAGTGACTCTCGTGCATCTTTACACGATTAAAAATAGAAATTTCTCCCGAGGGAGCTTGTTTAGGAAAGCTCATTAAAAACTGGAATTTGAAATGTCAACATAGGGGGGCGGCTAGGGAAATGAAGATAAAGCACCCTGGCGGACTGTCACGACTTTTACACCCGCGCTATTAAGATTGAAGCGACGTTTACATACAAGCGTAAAGAAAAGTACGTAAAACCCGTGTCCACCGGGAAGACAGCACGAAACGCTCAAGTGAACGAAAAGGGGAAGGTCACATTTTGCAGTTTTTCAAGATCGTCTTAGCAGTCGGCAGATCCGCGGCCACGCGCTGCTGCGGCCGCTGGGGTCCTGCGGGCACAGTGTGACCGCGGCCGCTGGGACGGCGGACGGCGGCTCCGCGAGTGGGGCCGTCCCACCCACGAACAGGGCTCGCGTTCTGTGTGCGTGGGTCGTCTTTCACATCTTAATAGAAGTTTTCAGTTTCTCCATAAAAGTTCCGCCCTTTCTTTTAAAGGGCGATTCCCGGGTGCTTTGTAATCGCTGGAAGGGCGTGTGTCTCGGCGCTTGGCTCCCACGCGGCTCGGCGGTCGGTGCGTGTGTTGAGCTCACACACCGCGCCCTCGCGGGACCTCATGGCCGGTCTTTGCCGCTCCTTTCAGGATATTTTACACCCGCGCAGATAGGACAAGAGTGTGGCACCAACCGGCACCTCCCACCCTGCATGTGGCGGCTCATTCGAGTAGGGGTCTGGCTTTGTCCTCCTGAGGCTCAGGGCCCTGGAGCGGCTCTTGACCAGAGGTGGGCAGGGGTCAGTGGGTGGCCGCCGCAGCTCTCCGTCCCTCAGCCGGGGGGATCCTGGGGCGTGTTCTGCAAGCCTTCTAGAGATTTCCCTGCGGGGCGGAGCTCCAGCGGCCCTCGGGGGCAAGCCTGCTCGGTGGGGGGCACCTTTTCCTGGGCACCTGGAGCCCCTTCATTTCCTTGTCTCCTGTCTCCAGCCCTCAAGGGTTATTTCCGGGGGCGTCATCTTCCCAACGCATTGTGTTCGTCGTCCTCGGGGTGTGCTGTCCACGGAGCCTAGGCCGGACCCGCAGCTGAATGCTTGCCTTTGTGAATGTCCCCTGGACAGGGAGCTGGAGGACGTCGGGGAAGGGTCAGTGTCGGCCCTGCTCCCTGCGGGGCTCCCGGTGCCGCGTCTGCTGCTTCCACGGTACAGAGGCGATGCGCGAGCAGACGGACGGCAGGTGGCCGGGTGGATGGGTGCATGGGGAGACGGACTGAGGAGAGATGGAGCGACGGAAGCCTGCGGGAGGGAGGCGGACGGATGGTGGATGGGTTCGTGGATGGACAGTGGCTGTGGAGGAGACTGGAGGAACCCAGGCCCCTCAGATCATACCCCGCCCGGGGGCCGACAGCAGTCTCTGATAAAGGATCTTGCCCATCGCCCCCCCACCCCATTGCATTCTGCATCCTTCTCTGAACAAGTTTCTCTGGGGCTTCAAAGATAATCGCCCTCACCTGACCCTTCCCCAGAGTCACCGCGTACCAGGCCTCCCGCCCCCTCTGAGGACCTTGTTTTGGGGAATGAGCAACACGGAGAACCACAAAGCCGAGGTGGGGTGGTAGGACGGGCTTTCATTTTGGGTCGGAGTGAAGGCCGAAGCCATCCTGTCCCCTGTGACTCAGCCCCAGGTGCCGGCCGGGACACGCTGACCAGAGTGTCCAGGCGGGAGGTGGGGAGGAGTGCCCGCCTGCCCCCGTCAGGAGGCGTTCTCCGCCCTCCGCGGCCGCCCCCTGCCCGCCAGCTCAGACCCCCGGCCTCCGTCCCAGGAAGCCGTGCTGCTTGCCCCCGCGTTCAGAGCTCGGGCGGAGCAGCCCCCACCCCCGTCCCCCCGGCAGGGCGTCTCGATGGTTTACATTATCTGACGGATACTAGATCTTTTCCTGAAAGCCTGGTTTAATGAGGGGGGAGGGGAGTCGTGGGTGGCCATGGAGTTTTGAAGCTGGAAAGTGAGGTGAGAACTTTGGAGGGACAAAGACAAAGGGTCCGGGCAGGGATCGCGCGAGTAAGTTTGAACAGCCCTGCAACGGGCCGCCTGGTGACCTCAGACGGCAAGAATACAGATGCGGCCTGGACGTGCGCTGTGCGCCGCGGGGCGGCTCGGCTAACACTGCTGGAGTCTGCCCGGCAACGTTCTTGCGTGGGTTCCACTACTAGCCCTCTTTTATAAATGAGGACCTAAGGCACAGAGAGGTTGAGTCATGTGCTCTAAGGCACACAGCAAGTTCGTGGAGGAACCAGTCCCAATTCTGTCTGTACCCTAGACTGGGCACCATTCCAATGAGGATAGTACTGACTTATCTCTGTGACCACTGCCTCTACTAAAAGGACCAGTCCCTTTCCCCCTGGGAGACACAGCCAGAGACTAAGAAGATGCTTGCCTGTCCACAGCGCCTTCAGACAGGGAAGATTGGGAGGCTGGAGGACCGACGATCGGCCCTCCAGTGAACTGAGTGGTACCTCAAGTAGGTCTCTGGTCCTCCCTGAACTTCCGTCTCTTCATCTGTAAAGCGGAGGTGGGCATCTTCCTGTGGCGAGAGTTCTTTTTAGTCCTAAAATTCTGGAGAGCCCCCTCCATTGGCTGCATATGTGAACTTCTCAGCGTTACGATATCTTGAGCCCCATGTCCTGCACCAGCCCAGTTTAATAACAGCGGGAGTCCCCCTGTGGAGACTGAATGGGAGGATGCATAGACAGGCGCTTCCTGCAAGGGCCGGTCGATCACTTCACGATGATGGTTTTCCTGCTGCAACTCACAGCACCTCGTGTTTAGAGGCTCACCACGTGGAAGCGTATGTCTTGCTCCCACCGCCGTCCAACCCCAGTTCTCCCAGTTGGGAGCTTTCTTCCTTCCGTCTCCTGGGTCTGCCTTCTCCCAGGCTCTGGACACCTGTCCTTTCAACAGGCGGGTGAGGATTGCCAATTAGCGTTTGATGGCTCGGGCCCAGAAGTGGTCCACATGATGGTCGTCGTATCCCATTGCCCGTGACGCGGCCACTCGGCTGCCCCTCCGCCCCCTGCAAGGGAGTCTGGGACCTGCGGAGTGCCTGCCGTGTGCCCTGGAGGAAGGGGAAATGACTTGGGGAACAGCCCGGCAGCCCCTGCCACGGAAGTGATGGTCACAGTTGTGAAAAAGAAGTTGCTGCTGTTGACCGTTTTGTGGAAGGAAATCGGAGTCCCTTGACCAAGGGATCAAGAAAGGCTCAGGATAATCACCATTCCCATGTGTGCGCAAGTGTGAGTGTGCAGAAGTGTGAGTGTGTATCCCTCAGTAAACAAAACCCGAGGCAAAAGCCCATGTGCCACTACCTTGTTAGGAGGTAGAATCGCGGAGAGCGGAAGTGAGGGGAGGGGAGCCAACAAGACAGTCCAGCGAAGCGGCTGTCGCTTGGTGTGAAGAGATTTGGTCGTTCGTTATTAGGGGACCCTTTTCCTAGAGCCCGTGCCAACAGCTGCTTCTCGGGGCAGTGTGTCCCAGCAGAAAGGAAGGAAATCTGTCCTTCAGCTTCTTCGAGGCACAGCCAGTGACCCATGCTATGATGCCTGGACTCCTGTCCCGGTCACGCATGGATGGGAAGTCCTCCGGCATCTGCCCCTGGGGCTGTGGAAAGTTCCCGGAGGGGGAGGTGGACAGTGCCCAGTGTGGACATCCAGTGAGGCGCCTACAGAATGCAGTTGGAACCCATGAAAAGGTGTCTGAGACAGGTGTCATGTTTGCCAAGCTCACAGAACCCAGAATTGGAAGGAACCAAAATCCAGACAGACAACGTGGCGCCCGGCACCTGGTTAGCCCGCAGCAACATCCCCGCCCGAAGCGGAGCGTGATTCTGCCTTGCACTGTATCTGACCTCTTGAGAGCTTGAGTGTTTGCTGGAAAAAAAAAAAAAAAAAAAAAAAAGCCCATGCACACATGATTCTCTGAGGCCGGGGCCCTGTCATCCTTCACTGAAATGAGCCCTTCAACAAATGTAAATACCTTCCCTGTTCCCCCGGAGGGCCGTCCTGACGAGGCCTGGCTGGGGCTCCTCGTAATCCCCGGGATTGCTGAAGCTTTTAGGTTGAACGAGTCATTTGTAAGGTCTGACTTGCGGCCGGCTCTGCGGGGACTCGTCTGCGGTGTGCTCCCCGGCAGCTCCCGGAAAGCGCGGGCGGGACCCCTGTGGCGCAGGTGAAGGGCTCTGCCACCGAGAGATGAGCCCCCGGAGTCTGAGAATCTCCAAACACTGCCACGGAGACGCGGCGGTGACCAAGCGTGGTCCTCCCAGGGGCTGGGAAGGTGGGGGGAAGGAGTGGCCGCTGTGTCTGAGTCACGGTGAGGGGCCGGGAAGAGCACAGAGCTCTAGGGTCTGAATGTCCTGCTCCCCTGGGGGCTGACCGCTGCAGTCACTGCCATGAGACCCTGGGCGCATCACTTCCTCTGCTTTCATCACTCCCTTCAGGGGCTCCTGATCCCCCGGCTTAGGGTCCGCGTGAGGGGCCCCTGCCCCGCTCCCCGTCTCATGCTGCTGACTCCCCCGGCCCCAGCACCCCGTCCTCCCACCGCGGCACCCACGCCGGGAGCGCTGCGGCATCTTCCAGGCTCTCCCACTTCCTCCCACACGCAGCCGAGGGTCCCCGAGCCTCGGGCCAGGCCGGGGACGTGGGAGGAGAGCTGTCGCACAGCTGGCCCAGCTCTGTTCCTTGTCCCCTGATGAGATGCCGAGAGCCAGCGGGAGACTCCCAAGACCTGAGAAAATGGGTTCTGGAATGGCCGTGTGGAGCCGGGCACCCATCCCACGGTCCTGCCTTGGACGGTGAAGGGGGGTGGACCTGTGTCAGGACGAGCTCCTGTTCCCGCGGCGAGGCTGCACCGGCTGAGGCACCCGCCAGAGGTAGATTTATGGAGCTTCTTGGACTCTGTTCTCGTGCCCTGAAGGCAGGGACAAGACAGACACCTCGCTTGGCCACCAGGGATGTGGTGAGCTCCGGTGAGGCAGCCGGAACGCTGGCCTAGGGCCGGGCAGGTGTGGGGCGCAGCCCGTGTGAGCGCGGTCAGGAGAGGACGTGGTCGTGTGGGTGGAGCCTCTGGAGCGAGGCCCCTGGTTGGATCCCTCCGGGGTCCCGGCTGGAGCTCTACCTGACCCGGCAGCAAAGGCATTTAGAAAGAACTAGGGGCAAAGTCACACATCGCGAGAATGCTGTACAGTGTGGAAAGGAGAGCTTGGAAAGTCAACCCCTAGAACTGGGCTGGAGGGGCGCAGCTTCAGCCCCGCCGAGCCCTGCCTCCTCTTGACCACACGTCTGGGTGTGTGCATCTCAGCCTGTGTCGCTCGCCTGCACCCCTGCTACTGGGCTCTGTACCGTGCGTGTTCACCAGGCAGCACATCCCAAGGCTCCTGCCAGTGGTGGGTCTGATGGGGACCCCAGGTCCATCTCATGCTGGCTGTGGCCTCGGGCTGGTTAGCCCGCAGAGCCTCAGGCCCCTTGTAGGCAGAGCTGGAAGAGCAGTGCTCACCTTATGAGATCGCTTGGGGGAGTCCAAGTGGCACAGGGAGAAGACACAGAGCACAACACGTACCGTACCGTAAGCCCTCGGCCAAAGCTCCCAGAGGAGCTTATCTGCGGCTCATCTGATCCAGCCTGGGGTCATGGGGTAGGGGTGTGGCCCCAGCCCAGAGATGACGGACACCCTCTTGGAGGACCCTCTGAACTGAAGCTTTGTGTAGGATGCCAGCTGGAACTGACTCAGAAATAATCTCAAAGAGGAGGAGCGGTCATGGGAGGAGCCTGGTGAAGCGGGGACTGGCTGTGTGACCTTGGACAACAGCTGCCCCCGACACCCGGGGCGATTAGGACCATAGCAGCCGAAGTGGAGGCCGGCCAGGGTGGTCTCCTGAGACTCTTCTGCAGCAAGGACCATTACTTATCCCCAGTGCCCGTTCTCCAGCTCTTCCTTTGTGTTCAGCTGGGTGGAGGTCAGCGGCGGTACTCTCCTGGCCTCTCTTGCCGCTATATGCAGCCCTGGGACCAAGTTCAGGGCACCGAGAAGTCACAGGAAGTGTCGTGTCATGTCTCTGGGAAGTCTCCTTTACAGAGAGGGCATCAACTGTCTTCAAATCTGAGAGGAGACTGAGGGGGGATGACGACCAGCTGGGATCGTGGGATCGTGGCTGGGGAGCCTAGGACAGGAAAAGGAGATTAGATAATCTCCCTACCCAGGATCTAAAAAATAAGATCTATTTTTAAAAGGGAAAGGCATGACCTTTCTTCTCTCCTTCTTCCATCCTGCTGTCAGAAACTTGGGTGTGATGGCTGGAGCTCTTGCAGCCGTCTTGGGCCATAAGGCGGAGGGCCACGGTGTAGGGAGGCTGAAAGGAGCCTGGAACACTGTCAACTTCGCAGGCACCACACCAGCCCTGGAATACCCGCTCTGTCTTTTATGCAAAAGAATAAAATATTGTGTGTTTAAGCCAACTCCCATTGATTATTTTTGTTTTGTCCTATTTAGTGGAACCTAATCCCGATGGAAACATTTTCTAGCTCTTTAAATGCGTTCAGACTTCAACAGCATTCCGTCTGGGAAACTTTCCCATACAGCGTGATCTCAGAAAACAAGTAGCGTTTCTCTTCCTGTGGCCTCCCAAAGTTCTCCTGTTAAGTGTTCAGTGGCAGGTCCACTAGACCCTGATTCATGGCCCTCCGGCTGAACGGGATGAGACAGATATGTCCCATTCCAGTTCCTCAAAAAACAGCCAGACCAACTCGATGGCATTTTGGTACTTTTCCACTTTGTGGGAATTACGATGTACATCCTGTTCGTCAAGATGATGCGAAGAGCAGAGCTTCGTGGTTGTGGCCATCGCGCCGGCACGCGAGGCTGATGTGCGCTCAGCAGTGCACAGTAGGGTGAAACACGCGTAAGCAGCATAACGTGATTTACTCTCGTGCTGCTGCCCCAACATTTAAACAGATGTCAGATGAGTAGAAAACACGGTGGGAGGAAAACATTAGGCTAAATTATTGCATCTGAAAAGAGGGAGTATCGTAAAAATGTTAAAAGAGAAAGTTAGTATTTATGACTGGAGTTGCCGGTAATTTTATCTTGCGTTTGCCTCCTTGTGCATGGTAATTAGAGCCTCCGCCGTGGGGTCAGTTGCGTGTTCCAATGGGCTCGGGCGTAGCCAACAAGGTCCTCCGCCTGCCGAGTTAGCCCCCCCACCCCGAGAACACCAAACACACGCCTGGGGAGGGTTTTCTCGGGCCCACTGTAGGTCTCAGGAGTGGGGATTGCTGGTGGTGGGCCCATGGCTTCCTCTCCCTGGATCCTGACCACTCGGGACACATGGCACCCATCTCGCAGATGAGGGGACGGAGGCCCGAAGTGAGGTTTGGGCTAGGATGCGGTGCAGTCCGCCTTGCGTTCCATCTCCTGAGTCCTGAGCCCTCTCTTCCTCTGTCTTTGTGCTGTTTAGACATTAAATGTCTCAAAAAAGCCACGTTGAAGACTTGGTTCTGTTTGCCTGCTGTTCTGGAAACTCTAAACCACGGCTGACCGAAGGCCACAGACCGGAGGCCTGTGTTTCTCAGGGGCAAGGGTGCTGTGGTCACTGCCCTGGGTGCTTGGCGCAACGCAGAGTCCAGGCTGCACCCAGACCTTCAGGGTCACCACATCTGAGAGGCCAGGGCCCAGGAATGTGCATTTTATGATCTGCTAGAGAAACGTCTTATGGGCAGAGGTTTGAGAGTCCCTGGCAGGGGGATTAGGAGTTCGGCCTCTGTGGCTGGCGGTCACGACACCCAGTGAAACGAACACCTGCGTCCCTTGGTGGGGTTGAACTCTACTTCGTGGGCCTCCGGGTGAGGTTTGCATAGATGGGTCCAAACTCTCACCCTGCCACTGACACCCGCGTGGCCCCAGCGAAGCCACTTAGCCTTTCTAGAATGTGGTTTCTTCCTCTTGGAAACATGGGGACACCCACGCGTGTCTCACTGGTCACTGGGAGAGCAGACAGCTTTGCCCACACTCTTTCTCTTTGCTTCTCCTCCCGTACCCCCGCGTGGACCGTCTTCTGATGCACAGTGGATTCTTTCCCTGGGAAACTCGCTGCAGATCTGACTTGCCCAGAAAAATACACCTGTGGAGTCCTTGTTCTCGTGAAGGGCCTGGGGTCCCATGTCCTTAGAAAGGACCACTCAGTAAGTACTCCCAGATCCTCATCAAGCCTCGAGAGAGAGATTTTCATCTGTTCAGTGGGGCTTCCTGGTTGGCAGATAGCCACAAGTGATGTGCAACTGGTAGCCTGGGTTCATACACACACCTACGTCATGAATACCCGTCCGCGGGCTGTATTCCTGGACTCCAGTGCTGGTGCGTGTCAGACACACACACACACGTAGGGCCCTCAGCCTCCGCACCAGCACTGCTGCACAGCGAGTGTGTCCCCTGCCCCCACCAGTGCAGGTGTTGTAACCTAGTCTCTGGTGTGATGGAGGTAGGCCTATGGGAGGTGACGAGGTTTAAGGGCGAAGCCCTCAGAACAGGATTAGTGCCCTTATAAAAGAGGCCCCTGCCTCTTCTGTTGTGTGAGGACACAGGGAGCAGAGGCCTTAACTTGCATCAACTCAGAGCAACAACCGTACTGGGCAGACACCATCGTTACAGCTGTGCCCACCCTCCCTTTGCAGATGGGGAGACTGAGGCCCAGAGAGGTTAAGAAACCCGCCAGGAGCACCCTAACTAGGATGTTATAGAGCCCGACGGTGTGGCATAAGGGTTTTTGCTTTTCACGTTGACTTTGAACTGCTGTGCAGTGAGAGGGGCCCAAAGAGAACATTCCATCTCCTCCCAGAAGAGCCGTTTCTGGACGGCCGAGCTCACTCGGACTTCGCGCCCGTGTAATTGAGAGTTTCTTACCTGCATGCGAAGAGTCAACTCCTCCAGTCACGGGCAAGTGGCCCTCACAGGCAAGCGTGTCCGTGCTGAGCTCACCATGGTCTGTGTCTGTTGGCTGGTGGTTTCCATACCAGCCCACACGTTCCGTGGGCCTGGGGTCGGTCTCTGAATTTCACAGGGTCAGGTGGGGCTCCGGGCTGAGGCCTTTGGCGTTTCTCTCCTGAGGGGCCTGTGGTGGCCTTCTGGAGCATTGTTGCAGGGTACATGGCTTGTTTTAATTTTCCCAAACTTTGTACCAGAATTCTTGCCTCTGAAGGACCCTTCTTGCCTTAAAGGTGTGTTGAAAGCTGACTTCTGCTCACAAGCCTCAGTTCTGCTGCCTAAAATAATACTCCAGGATGCTGGCAAAGGGAATAGTACACTTCCTGTGAGTGTTCAACTCACATTCTCCCAAAAATAACACCGAGACTGTTAGCACCTGCGCCTTCCAACGTTTCCTCGCTCACAACAGGGAGATTAATGGGCTCCATTCGGAACGGACCTCTCTGACCTCACGGATGAAGTCGGGGAACTCAGGAAATTGCCTGCTAATCCAAATCCTGATAATCCCCGGATTCTGACATCCCCCCCAGCCCCTTTGCAGCCCTCCAGTGCTCCCCTCCAAACCGAATTAAGCTTTCGATGTTTTGATGAGATACTGAGCAGATCACACCCCACAAACACCTACTGGTATGGTTTCTGTGGGTTTACTGAGTGGGGACAGCCAGAACGATGCCACGGAGCACAGTGAGGTGTGGCCTGGTGACCCCAGGGAGCCGGTCCATGGCAGAAGGAATGAAATAAACAGAAGGAGAAGTGTAAGATTGCATTCTAACCCAGACTGCACCTCCTCGTCACACCGTGAACAGGTCGGGGCCGGGGGGGCAAGCACCACGTCTCTCTGAGGGAGGCGTCTCACGGGTCGGCAGAGTCCGATTCCATGCACATCTCTTCGGATTGTTGGTGGCACTGGGGTGGAGAATGCTCTCCGTAACCTACCATGGAGGCCCATGCTACAGGTGAGGCAACTGTGCGTACCCGGGAAGAGACAGGATTGGGATCCGCGCGTCTGACTTGCAGCCGAATTCTCTTTCCTCTGGTCGAGTGTGCACACTCCCACTGCAGAGCACACCTCGGCACACAGTAGGTGCTCCTTAAATGCATGTTGAAAGTCAGAGGGCCACTGCTTTCCCCATTCCCCACAGACCACAGCGATTCTCCCTCCTCTAACGTGGTGGGGTCCGCAGTCTCTACCTGGAACTTACACCATGACAGAATAGTCCCATGTCTCAAAGCATCTCTGGATGAAAATAATTCTCCCCCCAGTGTCTGTCCCCGGGACAGTTGTCATTAACGCTGCTCAGCAGCTCTCAGGGACACCCAGCAATGAACATTTCCTGGCCTGCCCTGTGCCGGAGGGAATCGTGTGAAAGGTGCTGACCAAGGGCTTGTGAGCAGAAGTGCTGTACGTTATTTCCAGATGGGACTAGCTCATCATCAGCTCAAGACCTCCAGAGCTCTCTTGGGCCCGGTGGCCAGCGATGTTGGAGACAATGAAAGCTCCACCAGCCCCAGTCCTGAGTGACACGTGAGCAGAGAACCCCTGTTGCCCCATGATGCTCTAGCGTGAGCGATAAACCTGTTGCTTCGGCCACTGGGACGTGGAGGCTGTTTGTTACCGCAGCCTCCCCCAGCCTCCCTGACGGATGCTCTCTGCCTCCAGGTCCTATTCTAGAAGACACCCATGTTTACCATTTCCTTGGGTGTCCTTCCGGATAGAACCAAACCCTGCACAAGGAAACACAGAGAAGCACACAACATATGCCGTTCTCAGTCTCAGTCGTCTTTGCACCTAATAGATCGTGGAAAGATTTCCACGTCCATATGCAGATGTTTGTCTCGTTCCTTTGTGAGAGCTACATTATATTGCCCTCCAAGCCTGTTGTGTCCACTTCCTGGACATTTAGCTCCGATGTCTTGCTGCCACCGACGGGGCTGCGACGGGCGAGTCCCCTCGCATGCATGTCCCTTCAGACTCACGCAGTTACGTCCTAGAGCAAGCTCAGCGCCGCGTTTCTCCATCTATACAATGGGAACCGTCGCGGATCCTGCCTGGAGAGATCGCTGGGCGTGGATCGCACGTCTCAGGACAGGTGACGTGCTCTAGTGTGCGGCAGGGGCTCTGCGCGGGAACAAACGAAATAGGTAAAAACATAAATAAACATAGTTATTTTATCATCGGCTTGTGGGTGGCTTAGTGAGATGAAAATGGGCGAGACAGAGACTGTGAATGGGACCCGATCCCAGGAAGAAAGGGACCGGGAGTGTCAGTGTCGCGCCCTCGCCGACATGCGTGCGCTGCCGTGGAGCCGGATGTCGCGAGATTTCCCTCCGCTCCCCGTCCACTTGCCCCTCCTCTCTTTAACAGCCTCCGTTCTCGGGCATCGACTGTGTGTTGCCCGCTGTGCTAGGAGCCAGGGAGAAGGTGACTCATAGACACACCCTGTTGTCATCCCCGTTTTACCCAAAAGTCAAAAATAAAAATACCTTATTTTGCACGTCACAACACACACAGTTCTTTGACATCGCTGCTTTTTAAGATACGTGCCATCATCATCTCAGCCCATTTTAGAACATTTCATCACCTCGGCAAGAGGTCCTGGCCCCGTAGTGGTCCTTGTCCTACTTCCCCGTCTGCCCAGCCCCTGGCCACCACTGAGCTGCTTCCGATCTCCACGGACTCCCCTGTCCTGGTGTTTCATGTGATGGAATCACACGGCTCGCGGCCTTGGGCGTCCGGCCCTTTCTCTCAGCGCAGTGTCTGCAGGACTCGTGTGGTGGCCTGCGTCCGGGCTCCTTAGGGCCGGGTGACACGCCGTCGTGTGGACAGACTGCGTTTTGCTCATCCCGAGCTCCGCTGGTGGACATGTGACTTGTCCCCACATTTTGGCTCTCATGAAAAAGGCCGTCGCGAAGGTTCGGGTTTTTATGTGGGTGTTTGTCCTCCGTTCTCTCGGGCGTGCGCTCCAGCGAGCAGTTGCTGGGCCCTGTGGTGACCCCGCGTGCAGTTGTTTGGGGAATGGCCGGCCAGTCCCCCAGCAGCTGCCTCGTTCACCCTCCTGCCGGTGGCAAGCGAGGGGCGCCAGCCTCCCCACAGCGTCACCGACACCTGTTACTGTCTGACCTCGAAGAGGGAATTCTCTTTCCTGCCCTGGGGGGCGGTGAGATGGTGTCTAACCGAGGCTCGAGCTTCGAGCCCCGTCAGGCCCGGCTTGCGTGTGGACCCGTAAGGTGGCGGAGCTCCGCGGCACCTCCCGGCAGCGTTCTGTGCACCCTCGCAGGGTCCCCGTGAGCCGGGCCACGGAGGCACCATCCTTCCCACGCCACGGACGCGGGGCCCGAGGTGCGTGCGCTCCTGTGAGTGTTTCAGGTCCACACAGCAAGACCAGAAACCAGGTTTTCTGCCCCGCAGCCCAGGCCCCGCTCCCCCGCACCCCCGCGGAGCCCCGCCGGAGGCGTTTCGTCCAGCATCCTGGCCAGCTCTGCCCGCTGCTCTGTGGTCATCCAGAGGAAGTCGGAGCAACCCAAGGCTGCCATGTTAACACACCGGCTTCGTCGGAAGTTTTAAATTAGTTCTGAACAGTTTGGTTGAGAACGCCGAGTTGAGCTTTTTTGTAGTGATTTCCAGCAGGGAGGGAAGAGGTCATGCCACCGAGGCCCATTAGCAGGGCCCATTGTTTAGTGTCTCAGGGCCCCCGCTCGCCGCAGGAAACGCACAGCAAGGTGAAGGCCGCGCTTGCCAAGTCTTTGAAAGCAGTTCCTCCTGCCGGCCAGTTCCTCACAGAAGCCACAGCCCACCCGACTTCCCGCAGCACTGTCTGCAGTACAAAGAAAGCAAATATTTTTGGGACCAAAGACGGCACTGAGGTCACTACCCACCCCGGAGGTAGATGTGCCAGTGATGCTCCGGCTTTGAAAGCAAACTGAGTCAAACCGGACACTGGGTGGGCGCTGAGCGGGAGGCGTGGTCACTGGGCGGAGCGTGGTCACTGACCGTCGAGGAGATGCGATCCAGCCACCCATTGCAAAGTCTTATTTCAGAGGAAAAGCCGGCGGCTTCAAACCACGTTCGGTGCGCACGAGTCAGCGGCAGGAGTTCTCGGCTGGGGCGGGATGTCAGGACGTTCGGCCACATCGGGACACGTCTTTGCTTGTGTGCTGCTGGCGTGCGTGGGTGGAGGGCAGCCGCTCACCGCGGGTCGGTCCACACGCCGGTGTGGCCGCGGCCCAGCAGCCCTGCTGCATAAAATGCCTCCTGTAATTCCCATTCCTGTTGAATAAAAATGTTCTCTATCCTGTGTGATCAGAAGAACATACACCAAAATATATAGCTGCTTTCTTCTGGGATAAGGGGAAAGGCTGGTGATGTGGAATTTTGGGGGTCTTTCGTAGTTTCTAAACTTTTAAAACAAAAACCATTATTACATCCCCATCAGTTTAAAAAGCAAAGCAAATTTAGACAGTGGTGGTCACAAACAGGGAGAGCCCGTCAGGGAAGGCCACCTGCGTCTCATCCCTGAGCTCAGTCTGCTCGGGTCACGGCCCTCCCATGGTTTGTGCCCGAGCCATGTGGCCTCCGTGCCCAGTGTCCTCTGGAAGGCTGACCTCCCTATCCCTGGCTCCCTTCTTCCCTTCTATCACAATTCTGTCTTCAGATTCAGCCGAGCAAGCATCAGCTAGGACTCCACCGTGCAGTAGACATGTTTCAGGGAGGAGCACTCCGGAGGTGAGTGAGGTCCGTGCCTGACGCCCCATCGACCAGCCGGCAGGGGTGCCCCTGCCGGCCTAGGACCTCCGGGTGGAGGCCTCAGGCTCCACGTCTGTGAACTAGTCTGACAGTAGCCACTGATCTCAGGGCTTGTGGGTGAGGACAGATGAGCCAGTGTGGTCAATGTCTGCGTGTGGTAGGCCCACGGCAAATGGTCTTCTTTCCCGTATGGGTGGCCTCCCGTAGTTCAAGATAGTTTTCAGTATCGTTTAACTCACGTGTTCATTTATTTTACAAACTGTTAATCTGAATGCCTGTGGTGTGCCAGGTGCTGTTCTGGTTGCTGGCGGGCCAGCAGTGAGGAGAACAGTATTTCTGGCCGTATTTGTAACAAATGACCTCAAACCTGGTGGCTTAGACCAACACATACTCATTCTCTCACGGTATCTGATGGTCAAGAGACAAGAATCAGCTTAGCTAGGTGGTGCCAGGACTCAGAGTGTTTGTGGGGATGCAGGGGTCCACTTGGAACCTCAGCAGGGGCTGTGGTCTCATCCAAAGGCTTGGCTGGGGCTGGAGGAGCTGCTTCCACAGAGGTTCCTCCATGGCCATCGACAGGAGGCCTCAGCGTCTCCCCCACGGGGGAGCCCTTGAACGTCCTCACACCGTGGTGGCTGGCCTCCCCCAGGGTGAGTGATTGGGCACCAGTGGGAGCCATGACACCTTTGGCCACCACGCCTCTGAGGTCACACCGTCACTTTCTCTCATTCCATTTATTCCGTTTGTTTTAAGGGAGTCCCTGAGTCTGGCTTACACTCAAGGGGAGAGGAGTTGGCTTCCATCTCCTAAAGGAGGAGCATCAGAGACCTTACAGTTTAGAAACTGTCACACCACCCTTAGGTAGATGACTGTCTGGCTGGCTCTTTAAACACAACAAAAAGCTCTGAAAATGCAGAAAATCAAATAAAGAAATAGAAAACGCCCACCACAGCCCCCCCACCAAAGATCACCCGCTCGTGTTCACGACTCCCCAGCTCTCTTGAAGGACCCTGGGAGCACAGCTTGGCGGGCTTGGCCGTGTGTGCAGTTCCGGGAGCACCACCAGGACGAATGGCTTCCTTCCCTGCCAGAGCTTCCCACATTCCCGCCCATCAGCCTACACCCTGCGCCCCAGCCCTGCAGCCTTCTGTCGCCGTGACAGGCTTCACCTGTTCTAGAACAGAACTTCCAGTGAAGTCCAACGGCCTGCGCTCAGTGGGCTGGCTCCTTCAGGGCAGCATATGCTCTGGAGGCCCGTCTGCCTTGTTGCCGGCCCCGAGAGGGGCTTTGCTTTGCTTGCTTAGTTTGAATTGCTGAGCGTCGCACTGTCTGGATGGCACCTCGGGTTATGGGTCCTTTGCCTACAGACCCTCCCTGTCCGTGACTGCTCCTGCGATTTCTGGGTCTCTGCTGGTGTACAGCTGGTGAAGCCGCAACCGCCTTCCCACGCGGCGACCGTGCCGTGCAGCTCTGCCAGGCGCGAGGCACAGCCACATGTGTTCCTTCTGCCTGGTCCACGTTTCTGGACTCTCGGGGCCTTGAGAGAGACCCACGTGTCCTCCCTTGGCGGGTGGAGCCGTGGTGGGTGGGCCGTGCGGAGGAACTCCAGGGTGGCCCAACTGCGGCTGGGGGAGGGCCCGGGACTCCCAAAGTGGACCAGGGTGCACATCACACAGCAGGCCGCAAACCACTGCGTGCCCCCAGACTTCCCGCAGTTTCCTGGAGCGCCCTGCAAGTGCGGCCTCAAGAAGCTGCAGCAGATCCCGTGTGACCTCGAAGCCTAAAATACTCACCATCCGGCTCTCGGAGGAAAAGTGTGCGATCCCTGACCTGCATTTATTCAGGGCTCGAATAAAATTCATTTTAAAAAATGAACTAGGGGAAAAATGATCGAGCTGAGGCTCTCGGTGAGGTTCAGAGTCGTCTCGTGAGCCTCGGGGTTGGGGTCTCTGTAGGATATGAGATGTGCGTCTTGGGGCACCTGAGTCGGTTGAGCATCTGACTCTTGATTTCGGCGCAGGTTGTGGTCTCAGGGGTGACTGTAGCTGGCGTGCGTCCGTGAGTCGGTTGGCATGTCCCCAACGTGCATCTGGTGTGGAGCCTCTGAGCAGCGTGCCCGAGGCCTCTGCCCAGCCTCCCACCCCCAGGCCCTCGTGCAATTTCTGCTTCTAAATCGTTTCTGTTCCCTCTGAGCAGGGCCAGCACCACCTGTGGTCCAAGGCCGTGGATGGGGGGTCTCACATTTGGGTGAGCGTCAGAGGGTCCCCTGGAGGCCTTGGTACACACGGTCGCCTGGGCCACACTCCGGAGCTTCTGAATCCGCAGGGCTGTCCTGGGGTCTGAGACTTGGCCGAGGCTGCTGGCCCGGACACCCCTCTTCGAGACCCACTGGCTCAGACTCGTGCAGCCAGGGCAGGGCTCCTTCACCGTCTGGCCGTGCCTTATCTGAACTCCTCATCATTTCGTATCCTTAACTAGACACTGCATTTACTTTTTTATTTTTTTTTATTTTTATTTTTTTAAAAAGATTTTATTTATTTATTTGACAGAGATCACAAGTAGGCAGAAAGGCAGGCAGAGAGAGGAGGAAGCGGGATCTCTGCTGAGCAGAGAGCCCAACGTGGGACTCGATCCCAGGATCCCAGGATCCTGGGAGACTTTAACCCACTGAGCCACCCAGGTGCCCCGCATTTGCTTTTTTAGATGCATTTATTTTCAAAGCCAGGTCCTTATCTCCACTGTAAACAGAAAATCAGTGTCCTGTCACAGAAACAGAGAGTAAACCCTGGAAGCAAGACCAGTGCCTGGAGCCTGGGCTGCTGGTGGCCCTGCCCTACTGTCTGTGCTGGGAAGCGGCCTGAGGGCTAGGGATGGCCCAAAGTTAGAGAGGTGTCAGGGCCTGTGAGCACTGAACAAAGACTCAATCTGCAGGGCTGTGAGAGGCCTCTGTCTTGGGGAGGAAATGTGTTTTTCAGCATGTGGGGTGAATGGTCCGGTGCAGCGACTGGGTGCTACTTAGCGTCCCCTGGGGGACCTGGCCCATACTCAAGCCGGCGCTGACCGCAGGTGCCAGCCACTCTCTCTGTCCCCCCGTTCGGGCAGCTGTCGTGGTCTGGCGTGGTCTTGTTGACTTGTTGCTTTACCCTCTGACTACCCTGACGGCTGAGCAGAGCGCCAGGTCAGCGGAGGGCGCGCCTGCCTGTGTCCCGCAGCAGCCCCGCTTCGGAGAAGCCCTCCCTGAACGTCATGCTGAATGACATGTCTCCCATCGTATGGTGGCACGGGGCTCCTGGTTCTTCCCCCTGAGGGGTGTCTCTCCCTCCCGTGACCCCGGCGTCCTGTGAGCAGGACCGCGGGAATCCTTGGGTTGCTCTGGTTGCTCTGTGGCTGGGCGTTCCAGGGTCCCTCAAGACTCCTGTTTCTGGATCCAACAACCTTCTCACTGGACCACCAGCCCTCGTGCCGCTCAGGCCCTGGCTGGGTACCCAGGAAAGGGCGATCGAGGGACCGTTTACAAAGGCCTGGGCAGGGTCCGTGGAAACCTGGCTGTGCCAAGGGGACAGGAAGATAGGAAGATAGAGTTGGGAATGGAGAGAGGGACTCCCAGGGAGGGAAGGTGGCCTCTAGGATGCCGAAGCCTCGGGAGGGATGTGGGGACCCTGCAGGAAGGGAGACGGGAAAGAGACCCTCAGACTTCACCCTCTCCCCACCTTCAGCTCCTATGCCAAGCCTCCCATGGGCTGAACTCAGCTGGAAGCCAGAGCCCAAGGAGTTCATTGGCTCCTATGCAGTCACCCCGGGGCCTAGGGCAAGGCAGAGGGGATGGACCTGGAGAGGCCAAGAGGATCCATTCGACCTCAAGAATAGGGACCCTGGGGGCATCTCTGTCCCGGGGCTTGAGCTGAGCTGGGAGCAGGACAAAGCTGAACAGAAAAAGAATGACCAGTCTAGGTGTCAGGTGGCCTGGTGTGGGGGACCCTGCCCAGATCCCTTTATTGGCTGTGCCCACAGCCCCGGAGACCGTGACGACTGGCTGCCAGCAGCTCTCAGCATCCCTCCTGGGCGGGCGTGCCCATGGCTTAAGGGAAGCTACGTCGCTGGGGAGCCGGGCACCCACTCACACCCGAGACCAGGCCCCATCTGCGATGCTGCTCTCACTCCATACTCTACTGAGAGCCCCTCCTGGCTCGGCCCTTCCCCGTCCTCTGCCACCGAGAGCACCCTCCCTGCAAAGCACTTTCTGAGGGGTTCCCACTCAGCTTTGTTTCCCGGAAACTCGACCTCAGGTGCCCCCACCATTTCCAGGCCGCGTGAGCTGCTTGGTGGTGAAAAATCCTCCAGAAGTTCTGAACCCCAGGATGTTACCTGGATGATTCCAGAATTCACAGGAGGACCAAAAAAGCCGTGTCTCGGGAACAGAGATGCTCCCACGTGGGTCCCACGTGGGTCTGCGGGAAGATATGCAGCCGCCTGCCAGCAGGGGTTCCCGCGGGTTGGGGCGTTGCTAGGGACCTGCCTTTTCCTCTTTTTGCCTGTCTGTATTTTCTAATTTTTCTCCACTTGTTTTATTTGTATAGTTTTTCGTTGTTCTTAAAGACCTATGCTAGACAAAAGGAAGCGTATCGGAGCACACAAGGAAGATGAGGCCACGACGGGGAGAACCACGGGCCAAGTCCCAGCAAATCGGGTCTCATCTACAGAAGGGACGGGTCTTGTGTAAATGAGGTCGATTTACGACACGAGACACGGGTCCTCCGATACTCAAGCAGCGCCAGCCCTCTGACAACCCTTTCTCAGTGGATCTTCGTGACCTGCCACACAGGGGATCTGGGCTCCAGAGCGCCAGGCCCAGTGGCTGAGAACGTTGGATGGACAGGAAAGGCCCTCTAGGAGGGAAGGCGGGGCTGGTCTGGATCCAAACTGGGAATAGTAATAATCTGAAAAATAGCAGAACGGTCGAGCTTTTGCTTTGTGCCCGTCATGGGCCATGAATTCTTGTCTCAGGTTCACCGCTGTCCCCCCACGGTGCCCCGCTGAAGTGGGCACGGTACCATTGTGTGCCATTTTGCAGAGGGAAACCCAAGACGCACAGGGGGCAAGGAGCCAGGCTGTGAGTGGCAGAGCCATGGCCGGACTCCGGCCCCCTGGCCCCAGAGCCCTTGTCCTCCAGCTGGGCTTGATGCCAGACCACCACGGAGCAGACCCCGGATCTGCTCCTGGGGCGCCCGCCCAGCTCTCTGTGGGGCTTTGACAGTCTCTGCGTCCCAAACTGGGACTAAGGTACATGCTTAATGAGTCCTGTACTCTATGGAACTTGCCTCAAGAATTCTTGGAAATGTGCACAACTTGTTGTCTTCTTTCCAAGTCATAAAAGTTCAGCTCATGGGAGGGGCGGGCTCAGGCATAAACCCCGCGACCTCAGGGAGCCAGCTCACGCTGCCGTCTGGCCTTCCTGACGGAGGCTCCTGGGGTTTGTAACGTGTCACCTGGGTGTCAAACAGCACCCGTCAAACGCCGGGGGCTTCAGCCAAGCGGAGCGGTCCGGGAATGAAGTCAGGACAGAAGAGGAAAGGTGGATGCGTGAAGGGCGTAGGGGCCGGAGTGCAGACCCGTCGGAGTCAGCCGGCTGGAATCGGCTGGACTCCGCGGCACCCTGTGCCTTCCAGAGCACTGGGCTCCCGGAAGTCAGCTTCTGCGTCTCCGCGGGGCCCCTCAGTCCCCCTACCATGAGCATACAGCACCGTGCCTTGCTTCTCGAAGGGGACAAGCCTGTCTCAGGGGACTTGTGGGCACCAGCGTACACCCGCAGGGCCTCAGCTCTGCACCGAGGTCATCTCACTTGCATCGATGCACAGAAACTTCCTCCTAAGATACAAAACAACATCCTTTCGGGGTGAGGACAACAGTTCCTCGGGGGCCAATGCCTAGCTCCGCTCGTGGGTTCACGGGGTTCAGGCCCAGGTGCTGCGACAAGGAAGAGCCATTAGGACAGCGGCTCACGCCTCCAGAGGCCTGTCTCTCCTTTCGCCACGGGCAGCCGGGCTGGTGCGATGGCTGTGTGCCACGAGCTCACGCCAACGTCCAGGTCCCCTCGGTCGTCTTCCTGCCCTGTCGCCCCGAGGGTGAGGTCCTCGCCCACAGGCCCGAGGCTGAGCCGCCAGCACCGCGGCCGTGCTCCAGCCGGGACGGGGAGGAGCAGAATGGAGGGCAGACAGTGTCCCCTGAGACGTGACACGGCATTGCCTGCCCCCTTGGTGAGGACATGGTCGTGGGAGCCCACCGTGCGGACGGGGAGGCAGGGGAGTGGTGGCTGCGCTCCCTGCCGACACATGGGGAAGGACTGCTGTCACTCCAAGGAAGAGGGGGCTGATTTCTTGTCGGCCCAGGGTGTCCCTCCGGGCTTGCTGCCCGGCGAGACGGCTGCCAGCCTCTGTGCCACCCTCTGCAGTATGCGAGCCCGCCTGGGTCCCTGTAACAAACCAGCACGGACCGGGGGGTGTCTTCTCTCGCTTCCGGAGGCTGGAAGTCCCAGATCAAAGCCCTGGCAGAGTCAGTTCCTGCTGAGGACTCTCTTCCTGGCCTGCAGAAGGCTGCCTCCCTGGGTCCTGGTCCTGGTGTGCTGGAGAGACAAGGACTCCCATCTTCCTCCTCTTACAGAGCCGCTAGCCCCACCGCAGGGGTCACACCCCTGTGACCTTCTTCACCTCCCGAAGGTCCCACCTCCAACTACCGCCACAGGAGGGTTAGGGTGTGAGCGTGCGAGCTGGGGGGAGCACAGTTCGGTCCGTAGCGGTGAGACTCTATGACTCCCCTGCTTCTGAGTCCAAGCCTCACCCAATCCCACTGCCACAGAGCCGCAGCCAGGCCAGGACCCTACAGACGCGGGACAGACTCCATTGTTCCTTGCAGATTAGTTGCTATTTCCATGATGGATTACATGGACCCAGAGAGGGATGGAAGCCAGCAACCCCAGGGACCAAATTCCACCCTGGCTGATGAATAAGCCGCCTTTTCAAGCGCAGGCCCAGAGGAGTAGATGTATAGGAATGCAGATTTGTTAGAAGCCAATGACCAGTTCCTCAGCAGTTCCAAATATCCCCAAGGCTTCCCAGCCCCTTCCAGCGTCCCACTGCCAAGTTAAACACAGGCATGCCCGTGGTGGACGTGCACCAGACGTCGGAGGGCAGAGAGAGGAGGGAAGCCAGCTCGGGCCCACTCTCACCAGGCAGCCTCTCCCGGGCCGACGCAGAAGCCCGCGGCGGTGTGAAATAGTGTTCATGCGCTCGGCACGCACAAGACTCGCAGACCTATTCTGGAGGATGAAGGGCTGCTCAGAGAGGTTCCCACCCCTCTGTGTAAATGTGATTTCACACTCTACTCAGAATGCCCCAGGAACTCGCAACAAAAAGAAAAATGGGTGCTCAGATGGGCCCCTCAATGAACAGCTCCTTGTGCCTCGCCATCAGGCAACTTGGAAAAACCACATTTCTTGTCTTTTTTCGGGAGCCCAACCGACCAGGCCGAGTATACGCTTTCCCGGTGAATGGCCGATTCGCTGGCCATCGTCCTATCCATGCTTGGGCCGGGCTGTGTCACTGTGGACACTGTCCTTGCTCTTCCAGAGTCCCTTCCTATTTAAATCTTTCTCTGCCTTCCCAGCCCCGCTCAGAGGCTGCCTCCTCCTGGAAGCCCCCGAGAGCGCCCGTTCTGCCCGTTCTTATCGCTTGTCAACATCTCCCCTTGTCTTTGCTGCTCCGTGCAGGCCAGGCTGCTTGACCGATGCTGTCTGAACACCCGCGTGGGGTGACCTGTGCAGAAGTGGCCTTACATAACGACCACGGAGTCTGGGCCCAGCTCATCGCTGGCTATGTTAACTTGGGCGAGTCCTATCACGTTTGTCGTGCCTCAGTTTCCCCACTGGGAAGAGGGTGAGGCAGCGAGACCTGGTGTGTGTGTGGCAGCTCACAGGTGCGCTGTGACCCCCGCTCGGACTTCCCCTCCTCCCTCCGGCCTGGGATGGCGGCTGCCCAGGAGCACATGGTGGAGGACAAGGAGGCCAGAGAGATGTGGGGGTTGGGCCCAGGCCTCATGGAGGTTTGGTCCGGTTAAGGACTTAGGACGTTAAGCAGGGAATCTGGGCCGGGTTTGGGCCAAAGAGTAACACCCTCGGGACTGCATCTGGGAAGGTGCGAGGGGGTCTGTGACCTGCTGCTCGCAGGGCTGAGGGGAGGGCAGAGCACGGCACTGGATGCAGAGCACCTGGTGTGGGCCCCGCTCAGAGTCCCGGCCCCTTGCACTCAAGCTCACTGCCCCGACACTGCACAAAGCCTCCTTGCACGTCTGCTGCAGGCATGGGGAACGGAAGGGGACAGAGCCCTGCACTCCAGGTGGCCAGGGAGGAACAGGGACGGCTATCAGCCAGAAGGCAATGCCGGGCTCCGTCTGGATCTTTCCTTGGCAGAGCAAAGTGTGTAGACAGAAGCCCTGACAATCACCAGCACGTGCCTCAGAATTTGGGGAGTCTCTGAACTTGGGACCATCATTTCCAAGATGTGCATCTTCAGTGGGGTCCCAGGCTCCTGCGCCCGGCGAAGCGGTGCGGCCGGGCGAGGCGGTGCGGCCCGGGGCGCGTCGCTTGAGCTCTCCGCGCTTCTTCGTCTCAGTCTGGCTCGCGCTGAGGCGGCCCCTGTGGCGGGATTGGAGTGCGGAGCAGTTCCGGAGGCGGATGCAGGAAGCACCTGCAGGACCAGCGGGTGGGGTAAGACCCGCAGGGAGGGAGCCGCACCCGGGGACCGGCGTGGGTCCCTGGGGCTTCACCCCATGGAGGAAACTCCGGAAACCAGAGGAGAACACACACCTCCGAGCCCGCCAGCGCGGTGAAGGAGCTGTGCTACTCACAGCCTCGTCCCCGTCAACTCAGGTGGGAGCGGTCGCTGTAGGATGTCCGTCCCTCGGCCCGGCCCTCCAGTCTGCCAGCTGGCTCTGGGGGGTAGACAAAGTGCACGGAAGGGGCCGGGCCGGGGACAGGGGGAGGAGCAGAGCGCTGACAGTGTCTGCGGCGAACGGAGAGGGATAGGACCCGTCTCGGGGTCAGTATGAGAGTAAATGAGTGATACGTGCCAGGGGTGGACCGGCGGCTGGACGTTGAGCGAAAGCTCTCGGTGCACGCTAGCCCGTCTGCATTTCGGAGAGATGTGAGCCCGTCAGGTGGGTGAGTCTCCCTTCCTTGGCAGGCGGAGGAGAGAGCCCTGCAGGATCACCGGGGTGACCCCTGTACACATGGTTCTCTTGAGCTACCAGGAACCCTGCCTTTGCCCCCTTCAGGGGCTGGGCCCTGCACCACCCTGTGACTTTCCGAACGCACTTCCTAGAGTCTCCTTGTATCAGACTCTCCTCAGCTGTCTCCTGCCGTGTCCCTGACCGCCCGCCAGCTCGCCCACGGACGCAGAAACCTCTTATGCTTCTTGGTGGTCATCTGACGCCCAGCCGGTGTTTGGGAAGTGGGTAGGGGACAGAGAGCTCAGAAGTAGACACTCCAGGCAATGGAATGTCCCTGCCTCCCGGCAGCTGGGATGCGGACACACAGGCTGGGCCCCGTCGGTCAGACGTGTCTGTGCTGGACTTCAGGTTGGGAGCTCGCGACCCCAAGGAGCAGGGCCCATCACTGGGTGCAGGTGGGCTCTGGGACACACTGCCCAGATCCCCCTTGAGAAAGGAGGACGCACTGCCCTTGTAGCTGCAGCTCTCTTCGGGGTTGCTGTAGCCGTAGAAATGCGCCTCGACCCACATCGCCTCCTGGCTTTGTGCGGAGTGGCCCTCAATGACCGATCTCGGCCGGGTATGCGCACCGGCCCCAGCCCCGCATGGGACAGCTCTGAGAGGCCAGCCCAGCCCAGCCCCGGAGGCCTTTGTTGGGACTGTCTCCCCGCCCAGGTTCCCTCCGCCTCGTCCCAAGTTCTCCTCCCCACTCCCGGGCCCGTCCAGCTGGTGGGGCCGCACAGCATCTCAGGGCTGCTCCCTGGGCTCCTGCCTGGGACAGCCTTGAAAGGGGTTCAGCTGTGTTGCATCAGCAACGGGGGACGGGGCTTGGCGGATGGGCACCGTGCTGGGTTTATTAGTTTGTCTACTCCTCGGGAGTCGTAGAAGGGCCCAGGCTCCTGCCACCTTGTGGCTCTGCCCCTCCGCCAGGAGGCCGGGTGCTCTGTATTCAGTGTGAGGATGGGAGGGAGGTGACCTGTGCTTGCTCACCGGTGGGGTCCTTACGCCCCTTCTGCTCAGTCTCTCCATGAGGACTGGCCGAGGGGTCTTGTGGGCCTACCTGATTGCCCGGTAGGACGGCAAGTGTGGCTCCTGGCTGGACAGCCACTCGAGCGTGGCAGCTGGCGGACAAGGAGCTGCCCTTGCTAGGCTGGGGTTGATGATAACAGAGCCGGAGCCCCGAGAAAGGGACCCTATCCCACACAATGCACCCCACCCCAGGCATTGTTTTTTGAGCAGGGGCTCAATACGGACCTGTTGAATGAGTGCATGAAAGCATAGAGAAATGAAGGAAAAAGCCACAGACTCTGCTAAGTCCAGGAGCTGTTTCCAGGTTGTTCTGGCTTTTTGGAAAGCATTCTCAGCATGGTTCTCCAGTTAGAAAGGAAAAAGAATTGGCTGGACGGAGGTGCCATTTTTCTCTAAGACAGTGGAAGGAAGCGTTTTGACTGTTGTCCGGGATATCCGGAGTGGGGCGGACAGACCCCTTCCCCAGCCAGGCCTCATTCCCAAAGGCTGTGTGTTTATTTGGAAGAGGTCTGTTCCTGCTGGAAGACAGGTGTTCCGAGCGCGGCCGACGTGCCACGGTTGGAGGCCTGGGTCCTGCACTAGCTCGGCTGCCTGGAAATGGATGGCTCTTCTCATCTCTCTGGTGGGAACTGGGAGTTTCCCAGCAAAAGGTAACCCAGCCTGTGGAATATTATTTCCTGAGAAGCACTGGATTTCCCCCCATATTAGTCATCGTAGAATGTGTATTATTTTAACTCTTGGAGTTGGACTTAGGTCTCAGTCCACAATGAAGGCAGAGTGGAAACTCGCCGGTGGGGCCCGCGGCTGGTGACGGGGAAGGAGTGGCCTCTCTTCTCTTAGAGAGGATATCGTGCTCCCCGAAGGCACAAACAAGCCTTGTCCAGGGCCAGGACCTGGTGACTTCCCAGAAGTGGGGTCCAAGCCCTCGGTCCCTTGTGGGCCGGGTGGGAGTGGAGTAGAGAGGATGGTACCCAGGGAGGGTTAGAAGGTCTCAGTTAATGAGCACCCACTCGGTGCCCGGGGCAGACAGTGTCCTGGAGGTGGGGATAAAGCAGCGGCCCAGCTATAAACAGTAGGGGACGCAGCAGGTTGACAAGTTCAGAAGTGACAGTACACTCTTTGTGGAAGGGGTGGGTCCCCAAGGACGTGGACAGTTTTCCAGATGAGAATAAGGGTGCCACGGACATCAGGGTCTGTGAGCACAAGGTCCCCGAGGCTGGAAAGGGCAGGTGTCCTCCCGGAGCTGGAGCCATCCCCCTGCCCTCCCCCCGATGTAGCCCCTCCATGTCTGGCCAAGTTGCTGGCTGCATGGGTGGTCCCAGGAAGCTGCTCAGCAGTGGTGGTGCAGGCTGGGAAAAGGCAGTGAACTTGAGAGTCCCTTCTCATCTGTGGGAGGATGTGCGGGGATCGGGAAGGCAGGAGGCCCTTGGGGGCAGGGGCTGTCCGAGGTGACCATGCCATGGCTGGATGGTGACCAGCTAAGTGTAGCCTGGCCAGGACCCCCACTCCAGCCAAGGCCATCCTGTCCTCCGAGCCCCATTCCCAGTGGTGGGGATCCTGGGGGGAGGCTATGAACGGACATCACCCTATGGGCACCTGCCTCTTAGTGTCAGAAGATCTGGTTGGTGATGACAGGTGAAGCAGGAGAGCCTGGCCGGGTGTCAGTGGGAGGGCGCTGGAGCCACACCGCCTGCGTTCAGATCCCGCTCTGCGGTTTTCTAGCTGCGTGTCCTTGAACTAGTCCCTTCTGAGCCTCAGACAGGGACGGCACCCCTGACAGTTATGAGGGTTCCGTAGGAGATACATAAATGCCGGGCACCCTGAGCCATGCTCTTAAACTGAGCTGAGACTCTGGGGTCCCCGACCCTCTGCGTCTGGGCCTCTCTTCTTTTTTCCTCCACTTTCTCCCCCTCCAGTTCTGTCTCCTCCTTCTGTGTCTGTCAGCGAGCCTCAGGAGTCTGCTTTGTTTAAATTTCTTCTCCCAGAGGAGCTCAGATAGCCTCAAGTGTTCCTGCCCCTCCACAGACTTGCCTGAACCCCCATTCCCTGGTCAGAGCATCGCGGGGTCGGGGAGGGGCTCAGCCGGTTGCCTGAACTGCTACTCAGTTTGCAAGGCCCAGATCAAAAGCCCCCTCCTCCAGGAAGTCCTCTAGAACTTTCTTGAGTAGCTGCCTGTCCATCCCGCACCCCCCACCCCTTCCCCCTCCCATACTGTGGGCATCCGTGTGAAATGCCCCAAGGACTCTGTGGCCGGAGGAGTGGCAGCTCTCCAGTTCTCAGCTGCCTGGTTAAAGGGGTCCACAGGGGGACGGCAGACTCAAGCGATCTTTACACCCCTTGTCAGTGGAGGGCCGGCGCCTAGATTAAAGCGACGAACACATACTAAGGGGGAGTCCTGGGTGTGCCAGGAACCGTGGGGACCTTGAACGTGGTGGGGCCCAGATGAGAAGCCCGGTGTCCCGTCTTCTGCCTGCTCTACGGCGTGCCCGGTCCTCCCCAAGCCTCACCTTCTCGTAGAGACTCTGCTTCCATCCCTGCCCCTTCTCTCCTCCTCGTTGGTCCTGGCTATTATTTTCCATGGGAAAGGTCTCCGGACAGCTTATATCTGCAGAGCACATCTGGCGTGCAGGCCAGTGGCTCCCGCACCGCAGCCCGGCTACACGGCAGGCTGCAGGTGGCTCGGCTCTGCCGGAAGCAGGTTCCGGGAAGCAGCGTCCTGCTGCTCAGAATGATCCAGAAAAAGGATTTCTAACTTTCATTTCAGGGGCCTGCTGACTGTTTCTTTAAGGGGGTGGGCAGTCAGTACTTTGGGGTTTGCAGGTCACACAGGCTCACAGAGGGTGTTGCGGAATCCTGCCCTCGTGGCACCGGAGCGGCCAGAGATGGGGCAGTGCTGCGGTAAAACCTGACTTCTAGAAGCAGACAGCAGTCTGGACTTGGCTGGAGTTCGCTGGCTCCCGCTTGGGTCTGTCCCGCGGATGCCACTTTGTCTTCAAGAGCAGCACATCCCATAACATGTTCCCGCCCTTCTCAAACTCTCCGGGGTGTTTCTTGTGGGTGAGACCTCCCCAGCACTGCACCCAGCCCTTCTCCACCTCGGTCTGGCCCCTCTCTCCAGGCCGCTCTGGCTGGGGGCCCGGGTCCTGCCTGTGTCCCTCTCACGCACAGGGGATTAGAGAGGGGAGTTGGCACAGGAGAGGGCCCACTGACCTCCCTCAACTCTCTCGTGACTTGGGAGCCAACGCAGCAGGCTGAGTCCGAGACGGGGCGGGGGCACCTCCGCCTGGACGCCCCCAGCTCAGGAGGTCCCTGCCTGCCCCTGCCCCTGCGGCCCCGGCTCTTCTACTTCTTGGCCACCTTGTTAGGATGGAGTTCTGTTTCCTGGGTCCTCACAGGGAATGTACATCTGGGGCCAGAGAAGGGGTGTCCGTGACTATCGAGGCCCAAAGTCTTGGGACGCCCAGTGTTATCTCACATGAGGCACCTTCTCCCCAGTAGCAGCCAGACACTTGGAAACGGAGGAATATGACTGCTGAAGGAGGGGCTGTTGAGGGCATCCGGGCCCAAACAGACCACTCGGCATGTCTTAGGTCCTCTGCAAAGTGCTGTGTACGTACAATACTAACTGCTTTGCATGTGCACTCCCGGTGTGCGGGCACCGTGCCCAGGGAGCGGCCTCCCGAGCTCCCCGTGCGGCCGCACTGTTCTCCCTGCCCTAGGGAGAAGGGCCGGGGCTCAGAGATGCCAAGTAACCTTCCCAGCATCATAGACCGGCGTCCAAACCCTCATCCAGACTGCACCGCCCTCCATGCCTGTAGTTACTCGACGGGGTTGGATGGTGTCCCCCAAACTCCTGTCCTTCCCGGAGACGTGACCTTATTTGGAAATAGGATCATTGCAGATGCGATTAGGTAAGATGAAGTCATTCCAGAGTGCGCGGGCCCTTACTCCGATGACTGGTGTCCTTATAAGAAGAGGAGAGACAGAAAGACAGACACACAGAGGGAAAACATCCAAGTGACGACAGAGGCAGAGGCCGAGGGACGTGCCTGCACGCCGAGGGACGCCCAGGATGGCCAGCAGCTAACCGGGAGTGTGGGGCAAATTCCGCCCTAGAGCCCACAGAGGGGGCGTGCCCCTACGACACCTTGACTGCGGACTCCTGGCCTGCAGACGGCAAGCGGACACACGTGTCTCGAGCCCCCGTGGTTGCTGTGCAATTCTGAGCCCTGGGAAACAGATAGGGTCACCAAACCATGTGACATGGGATCTGGCGATTCCAGACTCTGTCCCTGGTCCGTCTAGCCTCCAGGGTTGAAGCCTTGAAGGCTCTGGTGAGGGCCAAGACCCAGGAAGAGCCTGGAAGGGCAGCCTGAGAGCCGCTGGGAGTGGGTTCTTCCTCCAAATATTTGCAGGCAGCAGTTTCCTGAGTCCTCTGGAGCCTCTGCCGTCACTCGCGGACTGGGGCTTTGTCCAAAATCGGCCCAGAGCTCTTCTCCGGGCCCCAGGGGTCCACCAAGATGGACGGTGTGGCCCGCGCTCCCCGTCCCCTGCTGCATCGTTCCAGGGCCCAACCCGGTTCCATGCAGAAGCCCCAGGGTGGGGTCTTCAGCCTCGCCTGGCATGTCCCGTGGCTGGCGATGAGCCTGACAAGGGCACAGCGAGTACAAGGAGAGACAGAAGTCCCGCGAGAGCCGGAGACGGGAGAGGAAGCATGGCAGAGGCACAGAGACAGACAGGCAGGAAAGGACAGCAGGGAGAGAGAGATTGACAAGGAGGTCGGGACAGATGGACAGGCCCAGACGGGTCATCGGTATCGGTAAGAAGACAAAAAGTTCAAGATAGTGGGAAGGGCAGAGAGAGAAGACAGGAAGATTGACAAAGAACTCTAGGAAAGGGGGTCGACAGGAGGGTATAGGACAAAGAGGAGGAGACAGAGGCGGAGGGGGAGGGAGGGAGGGTCTGCAGAGACCTCAGCAGCCCCTGTGGACGGGCTCAGCTGCATGCTTGTACCGTCCCCTCCCCCGAGCGTGCCCTGCCTGTGCCCGCCGCAGAGAGCGCCTTTGAGCTCAGCCCTGGGCATACAGGGTGGGGTGTGGCCAGTACTGGGGCGATGGCCGCTGTGGGAGCCCCCGCCCTCAGACTGCGGGTTCTGTGCTTTCCGGTGCCTTCGGGGCCACACGAACGCCCCCACCCGATAGCAGGACGTGGTGCGTGTTGTCAAGTCGGTGGACTTTGACCCTCAGGTTTAGGTGGGCATTTAGCTGGCAAGGGGAGGAGGCTCCCCATTTCCCCACAGACGCAGCTGCCGGCTCCGTCGCAAGCCCCGCAGAACGCTGTAGAGAGATGTCTGCAGTGAGAAAGGGCAAGGAGGAGGGCACGTCGGAGTTGCTGGCTCCCCGCCCCAGGTTTTATGGGACCGGATCTTCCAGCGCTCCAGTCTGAGAGGCTCCCCCTGGGCGGAAGGGGCTTTATGTTAACACACAGGGATCCTGGAGGGAGTGTCACTGTATCGAAGCCTTGGCTGGTTGCAGGTGGCAGGAAGCCCAATTCAACCTGGCTGGGTTGAAAAACAACCTTTGCTCAGTTACCTGAGAAGTCCAGGGCACGTCAGCTTCAGGTGCTGCTGGATCCAGGTGTTGTCATGTGATCAGCAAGTGGCCCCTCTCCTCCTCCTCCATCACTGCTTTCCTCTGGGAGGAGTTCATCAGGACACCCTCCCTCCAAAGCCCTGGAGAAGGTGATGCCTGGCAGCGCTGGTCTTCCTGCCAGCTCAGTGGTCCTCCAGACCCCCCCATATCTCAAATTTGACTGTCTCTGGGTGCCCTGAATTCACTGCTGCCGTGAATTCACATGGTGACCTGGGAGCTGGGGGTGGGGCTCCTCATCCACCCTCATGGCCTGAGAGCTGGGAAGGCTCGCCGTGGGGAAGGCACTGCCGCTGGGGCTGACAGCCTCCGTGCCTCAGTCCATTGGGATGGCTCGCTGAAGGACTGACACGGTTCCACATTGTTGGGTAAAGAGCTGCTGCCCTGAGTGTCCTGAGTGCTTCCCCTTCACCGTCCTGGATATCTTGACCTGGAGTTTGGGTCGCAATGCCTGGCAGAGGGACCGTCTCCGGGAGGCCGGGGTCTGCCCCAGAGTGCTGTTGGATATTTTGAGAATACCGGGACCATCAGAACCCGGGGTCAGGACTGAGCTGGGGAGAGGGCCTGGCAAGATGCCGCTGTTGATGCTGGGCCTTGAGGAGCTGGAGTGACGGTGGGACCGTGTCGTGGGTGACTAGAGCAGCCGCGGGTCCCCGAGCACCCCCCGTGTCGGGCCCCAGACCGCGTGCTCCACAGGGAAAAGCGTGTAGTCCTCACCACACCTTCGGCTCGGGCTTCCACTCCAGGGCCCGGAGGTAACAGACATCCATCTCGACACAAAGTGCTGGGGTCTTCCTTCTGCGCTCGTCTTTTGATGTGGTTTCTGGGGATGAGGCTGAGGAGGAAGGTGGGAGCTGTCAGGGTCCCGCACAGTTTTCTGTCTCTCCCTCATTCTGGACCTTCCAGAACATTTCTCGTGGTCCCTGCTCACCAGAGGACTGACGTGGCACCCCCACGAGGCCCATCTCCTCCCCTCGGGACCACTCCTGTTGGCGGGCCCGGGGTTGGGCAGAGCCGCTGGTACAGTTAGTGTGGTCACGGTGACCGTCAACGTGCTGTCATCTGGGGTATTTCTGTTATTTTCGACGGATTGTTTTCCCTCCTCGTTATGGATTCTATTTTCCTGATTCATGGCATACTGGGAAATTTTGGATTGGGTGCCAGAAACTGGGAATCTGGCCTCGCTGGGTGACAGACGGTGCTGAATTCCTGTAAATGCTCTTTAGCTTCCTTCCAGGACACGTCTAAGCTACTTAGGCAGCTTGATCGTTTAGTTTGTGTGTGGTTAGAGGTGACCCATTGCAGTCAGCGTTTGGGCATCTTGGACGCACACAACCTGGGCCCGGATTTTTATTTTTAGTGAATAAGAACACTGGCCACCAACTCCTGTTTTGAGCCTCTGCAATGTGATTCTCAGCTAAATTGCTTTAGGTCTAGACATTGGCCTGTGACAGGTGTCTTTTGGGCACTGGCCGGACTTGTGATTTGGACGTGACGTCTTTCATGGTCAGTGAGTAAGCCAGATCATGGCCATCTTTCTCCTGCCCGCTCTGGGTGACGTGCCACATACTGTCACAGACCCGGCAACCACCTCCCCTACTAAGCGAGTATGGCTTAATTTCTTCCCTGAGATGTACATGGGGGGTTGTCCCTGCCGTGAGACAGAACGCTGCAAGGCCGTGCAGGACGTGGCTTGACAGTTGCTTTCAAATGGGCAGAGACAGAGAATTCCCGTCCACTCTCGGAAAGTTGGGGTCCAGGTGGCTCTGGGGTGGTCTCTCAGTGCTGGGCATGAAGTGCTCATCGCGTGGCCAAGGCGTCTTCCTCCAGAAGCCCATTCGAATCCCACAGGGGCCTGTTTGCCCTCATGTGATAGCAGCTTCCTTACCTCTCCGCTACTCATCATCTCGTTCACCCCCCACGATTTCCCCACACAGCCAGTCTCCGGATCGGCACTTGCAGATGAGAACGCAGGGTCGGGGACGGGACCCTTGTCCCAGGAGGATGGGACCCTTGTCCCAGGAGGTGGCTGTGGGCCAGGGCAGAGGCGAGGCGGGAGTGCGTGTGACACCAGGACCCTGTCTCTCCTTCACCACCCGTCTTGCCCCTTTTCAAAGTGAGTCAGAAGGAAGACAGCCTCCGGGGAGCCGGGAGAGGAGCAGAGAGCCTCCGTCCCGGCCGCGCATCCACTGGAGCAGCGTCATAAAAGATCACTTGGCAGAAGACGAGCAGTAAATTACGTTACCCCGAGCACACACTCCGCAATCCAAGGCATCGTCCCGGAGAAGCAGGGCGCCTGCCTCTGCGAGTGGGGCTCCGTCATAAACCACAGGACACCCCAGTACCTGTGGATGAGGCTCAGGACCCCCACGCAGTCCCAGGACCACCTCCTGGTCCCATGATGGTGGCCCTCACCCCCGTTCTGGGGGGCAGGCCTGGTTCAAACGACACCCTGCCCAGAAACCACAAGTTTATGAATCCCAGAAGTTTCGCTCGCTCAGGTCAGGCTCAGAGCTTGGCTGACGTTAGTGAAGACATTTTTCTCTGTCAGGCTATAGAACGCAGCACAGAGACGCCAGCTGTGAGGCCTCAGAACCCGGGTCTCTAATTAAAACAGTGGAAACTTAGAGATCTTCACGGATCCGTCACTGCCGCCACTGGGTGTCACAGGGAAGGCTTCGGGGCTACCCCCACCTTGTGGTCCTGTTGGTGGCCTCTGTGTGTGTGTGTGTGTGTCAGTGTGTCAGTGTGCATGTGCCTCTGTGTCAGCACGGGCGGTTGTGAATTTGTGTGTCAGCATGCACATCTGTGTGTGTCTGTGTCCCCGTGTCAGCGTGCACACGCATCTCTGTCAGTGGGCACACCCATGTGCGAGTGGGTATACCAGCATGTCAACCTCTGCATGCATATGTCTCAGTGTGTCAGTGTGTGTCCACACCAGTGAGTGTGTCAGTGTGTGCACCAGTGTCTGTGTGAATGCATGTGCATGAGTGTGCACGTGTGGGTGTGTGTCAGAGTGTGTTAGCAAGCATGTGGGTGTGTGTCTGTGCATGTGAGAGTACATGTGTGCGTGTGAATCTGTGTGCATCTGTGAGCGTATCTCAGTGTGTGTGTCAGTGTATGCCTGTGGGCGCAGGCACTGTCAATTCTATCTACTTTACAAAAGAGGAAACTGAGGCTATGTAAGCTTGGCTACCTGGTCCAGGTGGCCCAGCCCGGGGCTGAGCTGGGTGTGTACCCCAGCTTGCTCTCCACCCCTACCAGATCTGAGCTTTGCATAGACTCTGCCACCTTTAGGCGTCCAGGCCTAGGTCGGAAGTCCAAGGGAGGGACCTGGTGGTAGTTGTGAGTGAACGGCATGGGTTAGGTAGTGTAGGTATCACGTTACAGAGAGGGAAATGACACTGGGAGATTGGAGCAGATCGTGTGGGCCAGCTCCCAGCTCCTGACCCTCCCAGCTCCAGCACCTGGATCTCTTGGCCTGATGCTGCCTCTGGTCCCCAAGCCTGCTGTGCCCCACGTGCTGGCAGACCCTGAATGCTGAGGTCTGATGTCCCCAGGGGCACAAGTGCCTGAGCTCCTCCTGTCAGCCCAGTAACTCTGAGGGTGATCCGTGATTTCACAAGGGCTTGCAGTGTGGCAGAGAGACCGTCGGTAGTACTCTAATGTGTGTACGTGTCAGCAAGTGTGTGACGCACAGCAAGTGTGTTACATACAGGAGCGTGATGTAACATGAGCTAAAAACACATGGTGAAAAAGCAGCAGGGTCGAGACTGCTGAAGAATGGGGGCACCAGTTTGTACAGGGCAGTTGGGGAAGGCCTTGGAGGAGGCGCTGACGGGTGTATAGAACTAAGGGAAGTGAGTGAAGGAGCCATGAAGAGCCATGAAGCAGGCAGAAAGGAAGGGGGAAGTGGCGGTCATTGGCATCACCATCATTACCATTACCACCATCCCCGTCGTCACCATCACCACTATGACCACCACAGTCCTCCTCCTCCTCTTCATCACCACCATCACCATCATCATCTTCACTATCTGCACCACCACCATCATCATCATCACCTTCACCATCACCATCATCACCATCATCATCACCATCATCACCATCACCATCGTCACCATCATCACTATCATTACCATCATCACCATCACCACCAAACCACTGTGACCACCACAGTCCTCCTCCTCCTCTTCATCACCACCATAACCATCATCATCTTCACTATCTGCACCACCACCATCACCATCATCACCATCATCACCACCATCACCATCGTCACCATCACCATAATCACCATCATCACCACCATCACCATCATAACCATAATCATAACCATCATCATCACCATCATCACCATCACCATCGTCACCATCATTACCATCATTACCATCATCACCACCATCACCATCACCATCATCACCACCATCACCATCACCACCATCACCATCATCACCACCATCACCATCATCACCTTCGTCACCATCACCATCACCATCACCTTCGTCACCATCACCATCATTACCAGCATCACCATCACCATCGTCACCATCACCATCATCACCACCATCACCATCATCACCACCATCACCATCATCACCATCACCATCGTCACCACTGTGACCACCACCGTCACCATCACCACCATCACCACCATCACCATCACCACCATCACCATCACCATCATCACCATCATCATATCACCACCGTCACCATCATCACCATCACCATCACCATTGTCACCATCACCATCATCACCATCACTACATCACCATCACCACCATCACCATCACCATCATCACCATCACCATCGTCACCATCACCACCGTCACCATCACCACCATCATCATCACCATTGCCAACACTGTCCCCTCCACCATCACCCTCATCATCACTGACACCACCACCATCAACATACCACCATCACCCATACCACTGCTGTACTGTCATCCTCACCACCCTCGACACCATCACCGCCATTGCCATCATCACCATCAGCACCATGACATCACCGTCACCGTCAGCATCAGCATTCCCATTCTAGTTCAGTCGGCCTGGCTGGGATGAAGCCTCCGTGGATGATTCTAAAGTCTATCACTAAGGTCAGGAGCTGCCCCCACCCTAAGCTAAATCACCTTATAGGCAAAATTTCATGTTAAATTCCACATCACAAACCTCTGTGGGGTCAACTTTCTTGTTCCCCCCATTACAGAAGGAAGACAGACTTAGAATAAGGGACTTGATTAAGACCACCAGCCCAGCAGCTGTGTGGCCCAGGCGCTCACCGTCTGCCTTTGTCCCGTGTGACCCCTGAGTCCCAGATTCACACCTTCGGGACATTGGCACGTGATATACACCCCGAGGGATACTGGGGACGGGTCGAAGCTTGTTTCCAAGCCAGGACCCGCAGGTGTGCCAGCCCAGGACACCTCCACATCCCTTCTTTGTCCCAAATGTATGCTGCCTTTTGAAGAAGAGAGCCCGCTGTGCCAGGCCAAGAAGTCGATGGAGGTGATTAAGTCACCAGAGCTGCTACTGTGGCTGCTCCTTCTCACATCACTGAACCCCACTTGGTACAGCGCTCTAAGAAGCATCTTTACTAACTTTCAACAAGCATATGAGAGGGCGGCCGGTCACTTCCCTGCTTTCTCAGAGGAGCAAACCTGGGGCAGAGAAAGATTATGAAACTTGCCCAATTCACACAGCTGGTGAGTGGCAGAGTCGAGCTCATGCACCAGCTCGGACCTGGGGGGGCTCAGCTGCAGCCCCCCATGCGGCCTGGGAACCAGAGGCTCCGGGTCTAAGCAGCACCGAGCCTGGGCAAGAACCTCTTTGAGCTCGCTTCCTGCGCTGTAAATGGCGGGTCACTTGGTGCTTCCTCTGCTGACCTCAGGGTCCTCGTGAAACTAGAGCAGAAGGGATGTGGCTGTATTTTGTCAACTTCCCAGCACCGTGCACAGGCCATGTCCTGCTTTGTGGGCGACTCATGTGTGCACCTGGCCAGGCTTCTTGGCCCCCCGGTAATCTCACTCACCGGCTGTCGGGCGTCTCCGCCCCTGCTGGAGGAGGCCGTGAACAACGCACCGTCTTCAGACATCCTCTTGGTTTGGCCTGTGCTCATCTCATGCAGAGGGTAGCAGAGTCCCTGCACTCCACATGCGTCCCCCTCTGCGGTCGCCCCTCACTGCCAGGCAGGGTGGCAGGACAGGCTGGGAAGAGGTGGGCCGCAGCCCCCTACGGCTTAGTATTTCCACTTCGGGGATTCGAGAGTCATAAATAAATACATGAAGAGCAGAGACGATCATAAAAATAGAGTAAAAGAATTTGGAAGTGATGAGTTTTGAGTATCATTACCTTTATTTTTCATAATAATCTTAAGTGTGCATGATTTATTTTTAGTCACAGAAACTTTCTAAGTTGTATTAAAATTTAGTCGTGCTTACGAGCTGCTCCAGGCTGGTGCCAGCATCCCCGTGGGTAGCTCCTCTCATTCGCCCTGATTTACAGATGAGGACCCTGGAGCCAGAGAAGCGAAGTTCTCGCTCGGGGTCGCAGGCTGGGTCGGGCTTCGGCGCCTAGCCCCCGAGGATCATCACCGTGTCAGTCTTCCCGGGCATTTTGAGGATTGTTGCGTCTAGTGCACATAGGTGACCCTCTCGCACCTACTGTGCGCTCGGTCAGGGCTGGCTGCGGGCAGCGTCGTCCTCGCGATCCGTGCCGGTGATCCACGGTGCGTCACGCACAGTTTCTCCCTGGGTTGGGGCCGTGGCTCCTCCCCTGACGTGGTGAAGCGGGCACACCAAGTTACCCTGCGGCTTCTCAGTTCCTCACTCACAGATGGGAGCCAAGAGAGCTCCTCCCTCGCCAGGCCGCAGGACGCGGCGGCCCCAGAGGGCAGGCCCACGCCGGGAGCAGTCCACAGTGCGCACCGCCACGCCTGGAAACGCTCCTTGGCAGACCAGCCAGGTGAGCCGGGCTGGCGCGTCGGGGGTGGGTAGGTAAGCGTCCCAGGGGCAGCCTCCCATCCTGGCCCCTCGGGCCTTCCTGCCAGGAGGGTGTGGGCGCCAGGAAGCCAGCGGCCTGGTGGGAGCGGGCTGTCATTGTCCCGCGAGGTGAAGGCATCGCCGTGATGCTGCCCTCGGGCGCCCCCACCTCTCAGCCCTTCCTTTGAACCCTGACAGTAATCCCACACGCACACGCGGCTGCCAAGCCTGCGTGTCTGATGTCCTTTCCGGCTTTTGTAATGTCATTTCCCGTCGGGGATGGGAGATGCGCTGTTGATGTGGACGAGTCACTCGGCGCAACGCTTCTGACACACGGAGAACACGAGCACGGACGGACCTTCTGAGCAGATACCGGGGCCGGTCCAATGGCTGGGCTGGCTCGTGTCTGTCTCCCGCCTCCCCTTCCTTCTCCACCTTCGCTGGCCGCTTTGGGGGTCATCCATTCGGAACACGGAGCTGTGGGAGTCGAAATCTCACGGTGGAGGCCTGAACTGTAGGAACTGCTTGGTTCCTGGTGAATTAATTGTTGGTGATTTCAGTCGAGAATCAAATGTAAAAGGACCCCAAGAAGTCATAATGGCAAAGCCCTTAAATCTTTATAGGAATGGCAGCATTTACAGTGAAGACAGTGTGATACGATGATGCAGTTCACGTAGTACGGCATTGTAGGATACTGTCACGGTGGGACGGGGCAGGGCTCAGCAAACACTTTTGTAACGGGCAGGGAGGACCTGGTTCAGCTCTGCACCTCGTCCCGTCTCTGTCGGCTCACTCAGCGGGGCCGTCCACGCCGGAAAGCCCCCGTGGACCGTACGGTAAGGACTACGGGTGTGGCTCCCGTGAAAACACCCCCGCTTCTGGCCGCGGTCGCAGGCGGCAGGCAGATCTGGCTCACGAGCCACGGTTTGCCCGGCCCTGGCCCCGAGCACTGGCTTAGGAGTCAGAGGAGTTGAGCTGAAGCCCTGGCTCTGCTACTCACCGTGAACAGTGAGAATGCTGGGGAGCTGCTTCCTCTCTGGAGCCTCCGTGGGGCCGTCCGCAAAGTGCAGATGAGGACGGCAGGTACAAGCTCGTTGTGGAGAGGCGGAGGCGATGGTGCGTGTGAGACGCTGAACCCCATGCCGGGTGGCAGGAGGGTGCGTTCATGGGAGCTGCCCTGGCCGGGGAGGGGAGGGAGAAGGAAGAGGGTGAGGAGGAGGGTGATGAGGAGCAGGGGAGGAGGTGGGCGAGTCTCCAGCCCTCTTGGCTGTGCCCTGCCGCTGACCTGGTGGCCTGACCAAGCTCCTGCTCCTGCCTGGCTTCAGTTTTGTCACCTGCCAAGTGAGGTTGGACTGGGGGATGCCCAGGCTTCCTTTCCACTCAGTGCCCCTGGGACCCTGCAGGTTCCTCCGTGTGGCCGAATCCCACAGGGGACTCTATCTAGACGGGTGCTGCTTTCGCCATTTCACCGTGGGCACGGCACGGAGCCACGGGCTGCAGTCGCCCGAAAGCCGGGGCTCTGCTGGAGAGCCCGTGCGCGGCCCTGGGAGCTTGGGAGAGCCACTCGGTCGTCTCGGCTTTCCCCCAGAGACCCTGCAGCAGCCTCTCCAAGCAGGGTGACACTGAAGCGGTGTGGGCGGGGACAATCGTGTCAGCCACCCTCCTGGGGGTCCCCCTTGGGACAAAGTCCGATCTGGCCACGGTCACTGCAGCATCCCCCCAGAACGTATGTCCACATCCCGGCTCCCAGAACCCGTCAACTGGGTCTTCACAGATGTAAACAAGGAAGGGACCTGGAGATGAGATCAGCCTGGATTTGGGCTGTGCCCTGCGCCCCAGGACACACGTGCTTGCATGACACACAGGAGACACACAGACGCAGGGGAGGCCCCGTGAGGACAAAGGCAGGGGTGGAGGAGCTTGGCCATGAGCAGAGGCTGGAAGAGGCAGGAAGGACCCCCCAGCCCGGAGCCTTCACAAGGAGTGTGACCCTGCAACACCCTGATGGTGGACCCCCGCCTCCAGCACTGTCGGAGAAGAATCGTGTGTGGTTTTTAAGCCCCCCGTTTGCGGCCGTCCCTGGTGGCAGCCGAAGGACACTGACCCCGTCACCAAGTGCGGCGTGGCCGCGGACGGTGAGGCCCAGATTCTCCTTCGGAGCCAGCCACGCCTCCAGCATGACAGTCGCTCGTGTCCCCTGAGGAAATGCCATCTCCTGATCAGTAGAAATATCTTTCCAGTGGAGGCACTGCAGGTCCGAACTTGTTAATGAGGTCCGGGTCCCGTTTCAATTCCCGGGTCAGCGCTGGGGCAGAAAGGATGTTCCGAGGCCAAGGAGTGCAGCCAAGAGCGCGCCGAGCCCAGCAGGGACTTCTGTGTATGCGCATGTGCGTGCGCGTGTGCGTGCGCGTGTGTATGTGTGTGCCCGCACCGACACGTTAGTGCTTTTTTGATAAGGATCAAAAACACGCTTGAAAAAGTTATGAAACCATGGTGTATTGCAAAGTGCGAGACAGCACTCCGGGTTACAATCCGTTCCCTTCCCTCCTCTGTCGTTTTGTCACGCAGGCTTTGTCATTCATTCTTTTTTGGTTGACAGATTCTTACGAGTGGGGCCCCGGGGGCCTGGGGGGAAGCCCATCTGATTTCCCCACTTTGGAACGTTAGTTAATTCCGCTTTCTGTGCTCCGTTTCCTCATTTAAAAATGGAGCCCGTGCAGGGCTCACCGGCGTCCCGAGGATGAAGGCGAAGCCGCTCCTCCGGGATCCCGTGCGGCGCCCGCCCCGCAGGTGTCTTGTCTGCTCCCTGCCCTGGCCTTGAGGTTAGGGCGAGCGCGACACAGCAGGCTGAAGTGACGCCTCGGTGTTTTCCCACGTGTGTGCTGAATGTGTGCAGCATTGCTGGGCAATGAGACATCTTGGCATAGTTTTTAGATGAATTGATATTTACCCCCTCAGGCACCAAAGGATCCCCTGCTCCAGTGCCCTCAGACAAAACAAAATAAACGAAATCCAAACTCACCTCTGATGAAAATGACTCTAACCCGGGACCTCTCAGCCACGACTGGACTGGGAATGGTTTGCTTACAGCCGGTGTCTCGGCCTGGCAAAGGGTTCAGGCCAGGAGAGGATGCGGGGTGGCAGGGGGGTGGGGGGCGCGTCCTATTTCCCTCCTCCCTGGACCAGACACGTCCACCGGCCTAAAGCGGATGAGGCTCCTGGCGGATGAAGACTCCGCTCTATCACTGGCGGGGCTCAGCGTTGGGGTTAGACCCACCTTGGCAGTCATTTAGAAACTTCTGTGAGCCCCCGTGTCTGTCTGCGAAGGGTTTAACTGGAAGAGCCCCACAGAGCTGCTGGAGGGGCTACGGGAGACGGGCGTCGGAGAGCAGTGGGAACAGGGATGGGCCTCCCTGCCCTCCTTTTATCCGTATCCTAACAGGCTGTCTGATACCTGCCAGCGCTGTAGTGAGCCCTCCATCGGGGGAAGCATTCAAGCTCAGAGGTGGGCACGGGTATAAAGAAGAGTGCTGCCCTGAGGACTTCGAGGTCCCGTCCTTCTAGAGACTCTCTCACATTGTCAGACGCTGCTGAGCCGAGCCCCCTTGGTGGCTGAGCCCGGGTATGCACAGAGCTCCAGCCTTTTCCAGCGCCGCCTCCACGCATGTCCACGGGGACCGTCCACGCGGGCCCGAGGCCGTAGCCTGAAACTCTGTCCTGCCCATTCTACGCTAGAGTCCCTTCAAAATGGTGCTCGCTACTACCCAGAAGTTAGCAAGTTTATTTTACAATATTTTGCTGTATTGGGGTCACTTTAAAACTTGCCAGCCTTGCTTGAAAAGCTCTTAATCCCAGAGCGCCCGCTCTCCCATCTGTGGCACAGCTCCCTGGAGGAGAGGCTCTCGGCCTTGGCCCTCTCCACAGGACACCCCCTCGGATCCCAAGTTTGAAACTTTTTTTGCTACCAGATGATGATAACAGCTTCCTCGTTCTTTATCCATGACTCGAACTGTGGCAGCCAATCAGACCATGAGATAATCAGCACGCCTGCTTCCCAAAGCAGTGAAACTTGACCTTCCTGTCACTCTGATTTTGACTCGTGTGCGATTTCTATTAGGTTTTGTGAAATTATGAAAATAGCTCCCGGGTCACCAGCGTGACGTGCTCAGAATGATGGAGAGGCAGCCCACCGCCTGCCTGGGCTTCCTGCCGGGCTTTTGGGAGGCCCTGGGGACGCAGGCTGCGGATGCGAATGCCCAGCTCATGTGGGGGGCTTCTTGGTCCTGGGGCGAGGAGGGGGCGCTGTGTGCAGCCTCCAGCATTTACGGAACAAGGACGTGAGAGAGATACTAGAGCCACAGAAAGACAGGGAGGACAGCATGGCTGGGGACCGTTGGGTGTGAAGTCACGGGGGGTGGCGTTTCAATGGGGCCTTGATACAGGAGGAGGAGTTCAAGCGAGGAAAGGCGTTTCCAACAGAGGGAACGGCATGTGCGAAGGCTGGGAAGACCGGCAGGGCGTGGAGAGCTGGGAGCCAGGGAGAGAGGGACAGGTGGGTGGGAGTTGGATTATACACGCCCTGGCGACTCATGCTCACAGGTCCAGGGGTCTCCGGCAGAGTCTTCGGTGAAGGCTGTCGGCTCCGAACCTGCCGTCCCCAGCAGGCGTGGCTCCAAGCACCGCTGTGGCGGTGTCCGTCCTCTTTACAGAAACTCCGGCTCCTCCGAGCGTTTTGTTTTTGAAGCGCTGACTCTCTGAGCTGCGTAATTAGAAAGTCCCTTTTGGCTCTGTCTCCATCTCAGGGGAAAGATCCCCTTCTTGACCTTGGTGGGAGCTCGGTTCTTGCAGCTGTAAGTAATGGGGTTTCCTGGGCTCAGGAAGCCGGGATTTGCCAGAGGAACACATGGGGAAAAGGAGGATGTGGGTCCTCCCGTGGAAAGGGCCCGGGTGTGTTTTCTGGGATGGAGGTTTGTGTGCAAGCGTGCACCTGGAGTTAGCATGTGGGGGCAGTGGCGCAGGACGTGGGGTGGGCAGACAGAGGGGTGAGCGGAGATGCGGGAGCCCTGGGCCTCGGGGGGCCCTGCAGAGCTGCCCTCGTCCTCGGAGGCTGGGGCTAGGGTCAGAGATTGCCCAGGTCCTCACCTGAGCGTGGGCGCCACGCCTTGTGCCATGCTGGCCGGCAAGCTGCGCGGCTCTTCGCTTTGGGACGCGGCGGCCAGCTGTGGTCAGATGCCACAAAGGCGGAGAGGGCGTCCTGGGTCAGGGCAAGGGCACAGACCACGGGCCCCTTCCGAAGACAGCTGCCGTGTGGGATGGGCTCAAGGCTTGCTAGTGAGGTGCAGCGTTCCAGACTTTCCTGCCTGACCCTAGAAACGGCAAGGGCAGTACACTTAGAAGCGGGTCACATTTAGTACATCTGGGAAATAGCTCAGGCTTTTTTTTAATATTAAAAAAATTTTCTTTGCCGGGGATGGGGGTGCCTGGGTGGCTCAGTCGTTGAGCGTCTGCCTTTAGCTCAGGTCATGATCCCAGGGTCCTGGGATCGAGTCCTGCCTCAGGCTTTCTGCTCAGCAGGGAGCCTGCTTCTCCCTCTCCCACTCCTCCTGCTTGTGTTCCCTCTCTCACTGTCTCTCTCTCTCTCTCTCTCTCTCTGTCAAATAAATAAATAAAAATCTTTAAAAAAAAATAGTAAATTTAATGCAGTGAGTTTCAGGTGTCCGACGTCGTGACTCAACACTCCTGTCCAACACCTGGTTCTCAGCACGACAAGCACACCCCTTCGTCCCCATCCCTGGTCCCCCCACCCCCCATCGCCCCCCATCTCCCCTCTGGTGACCAGCAGCCTGTTCTCTAGGTCTGCTTCTTGGTTTGTGTATGTGTGTGTCTTTCTCCTTTGCTCATTTGTTTAGTTTCTTAAATTCCATGTAAATGAAGTCACGGTATTTGTCTTTCTCTGACTTACACCACTTGCATTATATGCTCTAGTTCCTGGTGTTGCAAATGGCAAGATACTGTTCTTTTTGATGGCTGAGTAGTGTTCCACTGTATCCACACACCCATCGTCTTTTATCCGGCCATCAGTCTGAGGGACACTTGGGCCGCTTCCGTGTCTTAGCTGTCCCTGATAATGCTGCTGGGAACACTGGGGCGCACGCATCTGAATCAGGATTTTTGTGTCCTTTAGGTGAATACGTCGTGGTACCCTTGCTGGGGCAGAGGGGGCTCTAGTTTTAACTTTAGGAGGAGCCCCACACTGTATTCCAGAGTGGTGCACTATTTTGCATTCCCACCAACATGTAAGAGGGCTCCCCTTTCTCCGCATCCTTGCCAGCATCTGTCGTTCCCAGAGTTAATTTTACCCATTCGGACTGACGTAGGAGGTATCTATCTCATCGTGGTTTTGATTTGTGTTTCACCGATGCCGAACGACGTGGAGCATCTTTTCATGCGTCTCTTGGAGAAGTATCTGTTCAAGTCTTCTGGCCATTTTCTAACGGGATTATTGGCTTGTTAGGTGTTGAGTTTTGTAAGTTCCTTAGAGATCTTGGATACTAGCCTGTCATCTGGTAGGTCACTGGCAAGTATCTCTCCCATTCTGTAAGCTGCCTTATGCTTCCGCTGACTGCTTCCTCCACTGCGCAGACACTCTTTATTCTGATGTCCCAACAGTTCATGTTGGCTTCTGTTTCCTCGCCTCCAGAAACACATCCAGGAAACCTTGCTACAGCCAATGTCGGAGAAATTACCGCCTGTGCTCTCCCCTAGGATTTTTATGGTTTCGGGTCTCGTATTTAGGTCTTTTATCTGTTTTGGATTTGGTTTTGCGTACGGTGTAAGAAAATGGTCCAGGCTCCTTCCTCCTCGAGTGGCTGCTCCCTTTCCCCAAAACTGTCTGTTGAAGAGACTGTCTTTTCCCCACGGCGTGTCTTGTGGATTCATTTCTGAGTTTTCTCTTCTGTCCCATTGATCTTTGCGTGCCTTTTTGTGCCAGTACCAGACGGTGTTGATCACCGCAGCTCTGTGACAGAGCCTGAAGTCCAGAGTGGTGATGCCTCCAGTACTTCTCTCCCAAGTTGGAGTTGCCCCTCGCATACTTGCTGGCTGAAAGCCAGTCCCTTACCGGAGGCCTGTGGCAGAGAGGGCCGTCCCCACCAGCCATTTGGTCCCACGTGCTTCCCGACCTGCAGCTGCAAAGCGGGTCCTCAGTCACCAGGGATGACTGGTTCTGGCCAGTGGCAAGGGAGCACACGGAGCGACACCGCAGCCAGGGGCGGGCCGCAGGAGGCCCTGGGGTACTTCTCATGCTGGTCTCCCCGCTGCTTGGAAGCCTTGCAGCTGCGAGGCGGTGGTGTTGCTGAGAACGTGGGTTCCCGCATGAGCACCGGGCGCCCAGCCCCCCTGACCGACCCTCACTGGACGTGATCGTGAGCAAGAAAGAAGCCGATGCTGTGTTGCGCCGGGGACGCTGGGGATTAATTTGTTCCTAAAGCATGATCTGGCCCATCTGGACTAACAGAGAAATTGATGCCAGAAGGGGCTGTTGGTATCAGAACATCCTGGAACACGCAGCATTGGCTCAGCAGTCAGCGGACGAGGAGCTACACCGGCGCTGGAGACGTGGGACCTGTGATCTGCGGGCGCAGATGTCTGGTAAAACCCGCAGGAACTTGGCCAACATGAGGAACCTGCGTCTTTCGAGAAAGAGGTTGTGGCGTAGCACAAAGCACGGACGCTGGGACTGGCCCCCCTGGCAAAGTACGATACAGAAGAGACAAGCTCAGGAAACGAGAGGGAGTCAGTGCAGCCCTGCCGAGCCGGACGCCGCTCGCCGCAGCGGCACAAAGAGCAAAGCTGGCGGAGCTCGGAGAGACAGAGATCCGGGAAGCCCTCGTAAACTGATTTTGGCTAATTATATTTTCTCGAGGCCAAGTGCAGATGAGTGGTGCGCTACTCCGTAAATCCTTTCGGTCGGGTGGAGTGACTCATGGCAGAGATTAATGGCGAGACCCTCCCAAAGAAGCCCGACAAGTTCCAGAAAGAGAAGACGAGGACGGAGCAGAGAAATGTGTCCTCGGGAGCACCGCGTCTTCAAGTGCAGGCGGGCATGTTCATTGGCTCACGAGGCTGACAGCAATCAGATAGATGAGAAGCCTCTTGGCTTTCTCATGAGGGTTTTCCTGCCAACAAAAGGCTGGGTCCCCAACCTTCTATAGGCAGAAGGTGGCCTAGAATGTGGTACAGCCCTGAAGGGGGGACGTCCCTCTTGGGGGGATCCCTTTGGGGGCCCAGATGCTGAGAGGCAGGGAAGAGCTTCCCAGGGGCCGCGGAGAAGCAAGGGCAGGGAGCTCTGGTCGGGACATGTCGCCCACCCAGCTCAGCATCCTCCGGGGCCACCCCCCCCCGGGTTTGAGCACCTCCTGAGATGGCCCCTTCTTTCCGAACGGCAAGGGTGTGGAGATGGAAAGGTTTGTGGCGGTGACTGCGAGGGCAGAGGGTTTTCTCTGAGCCGATGACATGCTCTCAGGCTGGCCGTGTGAATGGCTCCTTAGCCTCTCGGAGCCCCAGCCGCTGCCTCCGGGTCACATGGGCCGGAAGCCGCGCCCTGCCCACCGCTGCCGCCGGTGAAGGTGGACGGCAGGAATCCGCTCGGCACCCTGCGCAGGTCCGGTGGACGAGGAGCTTGGCGCTTGTCTTGCTGCTGTTGCTTGTACCTTCTGTGGAACAGAGAAGCGAGTCCAGAGAAGCGAGATGATTGTCACAGGGGCTCCAAGGCCAGCCCTTCCCGGCCCTCCCTGCCAGATTCCGGCCACCAGCCGGGCTGGCAAGGTGGGCCTGGCTCGCTGGGCCAGTGGCACCTTCCCTGGGATCCAAGTCAGGCTTGGCCGTGGGGCTGCTGCAGTCCCCGTGCCGAGGCGGCCCTTCAGCAGGCCTGCCCTGTGGTTTGGAGAAACACATGGTGCGCTGAGTGCTTAATCCTAAAACAACGAGAGTTTTCTCTGTTTTAAGGGGCAATGACAGGAAGCTGGCAACGTGGCAGAACTCGCCACACACGTCCTGGGCTCGTTCTGGGGGTGCAGGGAGATGTGGCCTGTGAGGCAGGGCTGGGTGGGTTCTGGGGTTGGCCTCTTCCCTCTGGGCTCAGGCTGGGCTCGTGCTGGGCTCATGCTGGGCACAGGGCCCACCCAAGCCCAGCCCTGTGCCAAGAACTCCCTTCCAGGTCCCATCTCACTAAGCTCACCGACATGGGACAAGCTGGACCCACCTAGTGTTTGAGCCCCATCCCCTCAAAGGGGGGCACATGACAAGAGATGGTAGCAGTGACCCTGGGCCGTGGCGGGGGCTTTTAGCTCTGCCTGTCTGAGTCTCAGAGCTGCACAACGACAGCGTGGGGAGCCGGACCCGCGTGGTTTCATGGGGTCTCTCCTGCCCTGCCTGGAGCCGCCACCCAGTCCTCTCCCTGCCCCGCCGGCCGTTCCCCACCCCACCTGGCCGGAGCATGCCCCGTGTCCAGCGTGCCCCTTCTCCCCTTGAAATGTCCCACCTCTGCCACCCTGCTGGCTAGCATGGGCCGGCCTGAGCGCAGGTGTCTGGTCGGTGAAGTCATGGCTAACGAGAAGAAACAGTCGTGTCTGAGCGTCCGTTGCGAGGACAAGGCTGCGTCTGCTGCGGCACCGCCTAACAGCCAGCCCCGGGAACATTTACCAGGGAAAGGACAGTCCGGGAACATGCGGGGGGTGGGCAGCTCTCCAGCACGGCCGCGGGAGGGACTGCGGCACCATGACTGGCTCCCGCGCACAGAGGACCCGCACGCAGCTTCTCAGGCGGTCCTAACTCTTCCGCTCCCCGTCACATTCCGTTCTAGCCAATGCCCTGTTACTTGTGTCGCAAAATGCTGGATTCTGCCGGCGGCACCGATGTCGCAGCCTGCTGCAGGGTGGAGGCCTGTGGTGCAGGGGACACAGTGTCACAGGGCGAGCGGCTGACCCCCCCACCCGATTCTAATTCCGTCGAGAGAACTGCACGCGGGCGCACGAGGTAGCCTCCTGAGAGCTTGCAGCCGGAGCTGCGGCTGGGCCCCGGCTTCTGCCCCTCCTGAGCGCCCTGCTGCCACGCCTCCCAGGGCGGCCCCTGTGCCCCAGGAGCTGCTTGTACAGTCCAAGCCTGGAAAGGCTTAGCACTGGTTGGTCCAAATTTCATTTTCTCAGATCAGGACATTGTAGCTCAGAGAGAGGAGGAACTTGCCCAGAGTCACTCAGCTACTTGGGGGTCGGAGGATCCCTTGCACATCGAGGCCGTGGCCCCGGTTCCTGAGGCCTCAGCCCTAGTCTGCCTCCGTGAGCCTCTTCGTGGTGAACCTCGAGCCTTGGTCCTTGGCCCCGATGTCAGCCCTGTCCCGGGGCCGGCTCCTGCGTCTGCTGGCTCCCTGCAGAGCAGCTGGGGGCCTTCTCAGCGGCGAGGGCGGCTGTGCCCGCACAAAGATCTCGCGTCTTTGATGACCACAGTGCTCGGTGCTGATTGACAAACGAGCTGGTACCTGAGCCGCTCAAGCAGAATAATGACACCGAGTGTCAGCCTGAGGGCCGGCGGGGCAGCCCAGATAAACACAGAAGGCCCGGATGGTCTGGGGGCAGCCTGTGGGCCTCTGGGGCTCGGGGTCTTCATGCAGGACGAGAATCAGTCACTCCTGAGCGCTGTGTCCGGGCCTGCACCAGCATGCTGGGTGGTCCCGGGCTGGCCGCTTGTCAGCTCCTGCTTCTCCCACATCTCCGTCCGCCGCGGCCACAGTTCCCGCCTGTCAATCACTCAGCAGCTCAAGTAGTTACCGAGCCAGACACTGCCCCAGGCTAACAATAATAACCGCGGCGGCCAGGACAACAGTAATAGTAAGATCCTGAAAGCACCAGAGTTCCTATTTAATTGAATCCTCAGAGCCACTTTGTGAAACAGATACTATTTTATCACAAATAGATCAGAAGATCAGAAGTTATTGATCAGAAGCCTGGGTTACAGAGAGATGAAGCAGTTTACTCACTGCCACACGGTAAGTGTTGGCGGCAGGATTCATGAACTCGGGAGCACATCTGTCTGGCTCTAGACCAGTGACGGACACGGGGGAGAAAGTACAGATCTTGCCCTCCAGGCTTGCTTGCTCTTAGAAGGGGACACAAGAAGAAACTGTTTGTTTTCCTCCACTGGACACTGTGACAGCTGCAAGAGATAGCTGGAACAATGGCAACCATTTTGTGATACGGAGGAAAAAGCTGACATGTGAAGGACGGAAGAGCAGCAAGAGGGAAGAACATGTGTTTCGGATGATGACACCCAGTTAACCATCTCCAGCCTCCCAATTTCGTTTCCTACAGGAAAAAAATATATATTTTTTCCTTATTGTATAAACTGCCTTGACTGGGTTTCAGCTTCTTGGAGCCAGGCACCTCCTATCTGGTTGATAGTCTAAGGAGGGGCCCTCCCACAGGGAAACTTCCCCGACCAGTGTCAGTGCTCAGAGAGTGGGGGTGATTATGATGCAGATGATGGTGGTGGCGAGAGCAAGAGCGTGGTTCTGCTCTTCCTACCAGTGTGGAAGCCCTGGCTTCTAGAGAACACAGGCTCAGCATTTCCAGCCCATTTCCTTTCAGGCTTGAAGAAGATGATCTCAGGAAAGGTGAGGCATGACAAGGAGCGCCGCTTTGAGTCACCTCGGAACGCTAATTTCTGCTCTTTTCCTCATCCAAGTAGCAGCCACATCCTGAATCTTGGCACACGTTGGGCCAGGTTGGGCTTCTATCTGTGTTGGCACATCCGACCCTCAAGGCCATCCTGTGACATAGGCACCATCCTTATTCTCTTTTTACAGATGGGGAGGTCCAGAGATGCTGAGCAGTTTATCCCCCCAAATGCAGGAGGAACTGTTGAAGCCAGTATTTAAATTCCGGTTTGGCAAATTTAATCTGGAGAGTGGGGGGAAACGGGAGTGTTCATCAGAGCCCAGGGGGTGCACATCCCTGTGGTCTTGGAGATAGCCACATGTGCACAGATGTGGCCCAGAAATCTTTCCTCAGAAAATCCTTCCTGTAGCAGGAAAAGTGCCAGTCTGTAAGGATACGTTTATAAGGATATCTGTTACGGCACCGTGTGGTGTGGAAGCCAAAAACCAGACGAACAGACCAAGCAACCTGGACACAAACAGAACATCCCTCCGTAGGGAGGGGTGAACCGCGGCCCACCCGAGCTATGGGGCATCAGCAGCTGATGAAGGAGGCGGGAGTGGGGGAACTTTAGGGGGGCCACTCTGTGAGGAGAAAAATAAACTGATATGAGCAGTGATGTTTTTGGTTTCATCTCACTTGGGTAAAAAACAGGGATGGAATCTCCATTTGGGCATACATGGTTGTATTTGATTGTGTCAGCATAGGACAGGCATGGCAGCCAGTGTGCCACACTGCTCACACACGGGGAGCAGAAGCGAAGCAGGAGGAGTGCGGAAAGCATTACCAAACTTTAGTCCTTTAACGAAATGCATCACCAGGCCTTAGACATATGGAGAAACCAAACAGTGAACCATGCGCCCTTTCTTTGGATGACTCCTACTAATGCTCCCTAAGTAAATGTGGTGTATGTGGGTGGTGGGCAGAATGCATGTGGCTCCCTGACCTCTCCCCACTCCCCACAGCCACACCTTTGGGCTCCCCTCCTCTTGATGGTGCACACAACCCGTGTCCTGCTTCTGACCTATAGTATATGGCAAGGGTGAGACCTGCTTGTGATCCACAGCATATGGCAAAGGTGAGAGATTTTGCAGATGTAATTAAACTTGACACTGAGCTGATTCTGACTTGATCAAAAGGACGATTCTCTTGGGTGGGCCTAGATTAATCAGGTGAGAGCTTATAAAAGACTGAGACACTCTTTGATGTCAAAGACTCTCCTACTGGCCTTGAAGTTGCAAGCCGTCATGGGCTCCACAACTGAGAAAAAAAAAAAATTCTACCAAAAACCTGAGGGAGCTCAGAAGGAAATCCTTCCTAGTTGAGGCTCTGATGAGACCACCACCCAGAGGGCACCCTGATTCAGCCTTGCGACACCTCGAGCAGAGGACCCAGTGAAGCTGTGCCCAGATTCCTGACCCTCAGAAACTGCGTACGTGTGTGTTGTTTTAAACCACTAAGTTTGTAGTAAATTGTTACACAGTAACAGAAATATAATGCAAAGCCCACAGCTAGAAAATTGGAACAGTACAGAAGAGAATCACATGCAAAATTGAGGTCCAGCCCCTCTTCATGCCCAGTCTCGCTGTGGTGTCTGATGCTCCTTGAAGAACATCTTTCATGTGCAAGGGGGCCTCAGTGCTGGGAAGAGGGGTTAGTGTTGTTTTCAAGTATATATAAATGATCCCCCCGCCCCGCAGCCCATCTCCCGTGGTAGAATATGTAGTATGCCCTCTCTTAAATCTTGCTTGTTCTCATTTAACCCTTTTTTAATCAGCCCCTCTCCAACCCCCGCCCCCACGCTGTCAGTACCTCCTGAATTCTCTTTCTCTGATAAAAACGGATCTGAGCACATCTTTTCTTCCACTCTTTCTGGACATGTGGACCAACCGTCCCTGTTCCAATTTCTGACGGGTGAAGGTTTGGCAGAACCACAGATAACTCGGGTCTCTGAAAATGATTAGGTCAGCTAATGGATGCTTAGAGCCTGTAAAATTCACAAGGCTGTCAAATCATTTCCAGACACAGGAGGGACGAGCAGCAGAAGGGCTGGGAGCCTTGGCGGGGGTGGGGGGGAGGAAGATGCTTTACGGAGGCTGGGGACAGAGGGATGAGTGGCCCCTCTCTGCCTTTGGGGCATTTTGGCAATTTGAATGTATTTTATTGGATTTTGTCATTATAAAAGGACCATATGATTCTTTAACAAGGCCAGTGATTCAGAGGTAGATACATGAAAAGATGAGCTAGGAATGTGCCCACGGATGCCCTGGGGAAAGGTGGTGCCCCAAGGTGTGGGTTCAGGAGCGTCAGTGCAGCCTTGTTTTGTGACCACCCCAAACAGCCCCCCCAATGAGAACTGAAAGAGCATGAGTTCGATAAAGCGCAGCGTGTGCATGTGCTGAGAGTGCCAGGCGGCTGTTAGAAACAAAAACTTGGTGGAGTGTTGATGTGTCAGAATGACACAGAACGAACAGTCCCTAACCACGGGCAATGACACAGATGAATCCCACCTACCTGGCATTGAGCAAACCCGGCCACACGCTATATGATTTCATTTGCACGAAAGCATAAACACGGGCCAAGCAAACTGTGCCATTGAAGTCAGGGGAGATTACCGCTGCTGGAAGGGGGGGTATGCGGAGTGGGGGAGTTCTGGGGACCAGGAACGTTTCTCGGTGTGGTCGAGTTCCCCGGGTGTGTTCAGCTGGTAAAAATCCGTCCTGCTCCACATCTGTGACTCCTGCACGTCTGGGTAGGTGTGCTAGACCTCGCTTAGAAGTGTGAAACTCAGTTCCTCCTGTCATTGACAAAATGTGACCACGTTTGTGTTTCAAACGTAGCCCGTCGTCACAAGAGGATACGTTTAGAAATCCAGCAAAATATGGTTTATGAATGATTTGAAGTCAAAAATGAAATGCAGGCGACCTTTGCACAACAAAAGCTTGAACTGCATGGGTGTGGGTCTATGTGGATTTTTTCCCATAAATACAATCCGGTACTGAAAATGTGTTTTCTCTTCCTTGTAATTTTCTTAATAATGTTTTCTTCTCTGTAGCTTACTTTGTTGCAAGAATACAGTATACAGCGCATACAACACACAAAACATGTGTGAGTCGCCTGTTTACGTTATGGGTAAGGCTTCCAGGCAGCAGCAGGCTGTTGGCCAAGTTTTAGGGGGAGCCAAAAGTTACACACGCGTTTTTGGCTGTTTGGGGGTGGTCGGCATCCCTAACCCCTCGTTGTTCAAGGGTCAACTCCAGCTTTGTTTTAAGTCAGTGAAGCCGATTCAGGAGGCCAGAGGCAACGAATGAAGGAGAGCTGTGGGGTGCAGTGCTGCGTGGAGAGCTGTGGGGTGCCGTGCTGCGTGGGACCAGAGCCACAGCCCTCTGTGCTGCAGCGGATGGGGAGGAGGCAGGATGCAGGCAGCGCCGGTCTCCTAGCAACGACCTCCGGCTCACACCTCATTGGCCAGAGTGCGGTCACATGACCATCTCTAGCTGCAAGGGAGCCTGGGAATGCTGGTCTTTTGCTGAGTCCTATGGTGAGGGGAGAAGGACAGGACGGATCTTGAGAGCGGGGGCTCCGTACCCATAAGGGGCAAGACTCACCCAACCAGCCCACTTTTAGAGAGTCAAGGCTTCAAGGAAGGAGGACGCCTCCTGCTTTGAAGACCGGGATACCCAGGGCCTGTGCCCGCCTTGGCTGGCCGCCTGGTGTTTATGGCCGCACGACGCAGGGTCACTGGGAATTAAGGCAATTACGGGCAATTACGGGCAATTAAGGCGAGGAGGAAGAGGAAACTGCCATTTCTCAAGTACTTCCCGTATGTGGGGCAGAGTGCTTCCGCCGGGCCGCACGCCACCCCGCGAGTGGGGACTTGGGGCCCATATTGCAGACGAGGTGAGCGTGGCCTGGGGCTCCTTTCCCCCGTGGGGTGCACGTGTGCCGTGCGCCTGGCCTCTGTCCCCCTCGGGCACTTCGGGAAGCACTCCTGTTTGGCACAGATGAGGAAGGAAGGCCAGAGAGCTTCGCCAGGCGCTCGCGGCGGACGGGACAGTCCTGACTGCGCGGCTGCCCGGCTCTTGCAGCCCCCCAGCGCCTCCTGACCACGGCTCCCTGGCAGGTCCAGACTGCAGCAGGTATTTGGCACGCTAGAATATTCTGGAAGGAAGCTTTCCCTGTTTATCCATTCATCCCAGCTCCACGGGGCCACTCCTCGGCCCCTTGAACCATGGGAGCCCACGTTCTGCGCTGACGAGGAACTCCAAATTCCCTAATGCAGCCGGTCCTCGCGAGATATCCGGGGCAGCCCACAAGGTCCCCTTTGGAGACCTGGGACGCTTGGTTCATGGCAGGGATGCCGTGCGCCCCGTGGGGCTGCCTGAGGTCCCGGTTGTCATGGCGGCACGCTTGGTGCTGCCCGCACAGCCCTCCCTGCCGAAGGGAGCGGCTCCCGCAGCCCGGCCCGCAGTGTCCGCAGGCTGGCCGTGTGCTGGGTGCTCCTCACTGAGGAGACAGTTCAGGAAAGCCAACCGTCTGGCTCTGTTACCTTCGCTGCTTTTCCAAAGGGCCCTGTTTTCCACCGGCATCCTGCCCCAGCCCCTCGTGGGTTGATACAGATTACACAAAGGAGGCAGCTCTTTCTGACATGATGTATGGGCCCCCAGCGAGGGGTCCGTACATCTATCTCCGCAAGACCCTGTCCTTGGGCCAGGTATCGCTGGGGTCATGGCCTCGGGAAGGTCCCCAGAGGTCAGATAAGGAGGATGTTGAGTCTGTCAGGGATTCCTCGGCTGCACAGACCCCGCATGCTGGGGCTCTGCTCCAGGAATTAGTGAGACTTGTCATGGGGTCAGTGAGGGTGGGGAGGGGGCATGCTCGCTGAGGTCACAGGGTCACTGCCTCAGTGACAGAGTGCCTTAAGGCTAATGGGGATGTCCCGTAGCTCCCGGGGCCCGGCACCCCTCGAGAACCCAAACCCGTAGTAGCACAGAAACACTATGGAGGGGGAGACGTGCCAGGCCCCTGCAGGGGTGCTCAGCAAATGGTCGTTGAAGAGACACACGCTCAAGCGCATGAACTGGCGGTGTGGCCTGGAGGTGGGGCCCGTGATTTGCCTCACCCCACTTCCTTTGGTCAGAGCACTCCGACTTGCCTTTGGGAGGAACGTTCTGTACAATCATGGAGTCCTGCCCTCCCCAAGCCGTGGGGCGGCCCCATGACTCATGCTGAGTGGCTGATCCTCTCCCCACCTCGAAGCTGGACAGGGCACAGAGGGAAGAAAGCCCCAGCGATGACCAGAGAGGTTCATCCTCTGGAACAGCAGAAACACCAGGGAGGAGCCTCTTGGCCAAAGAATGAAAGAAAGAAGCCCCCAGCCTGTCTGGGGCCGGGAGGGGCCACAGGCAGCACGGCCTCCCCTGCCTTTCCTCCTCTTCGCTCTGCCCCTCTGCGCGTCACACTCCACTAGCGCTGGCAGAAACAGCCGCACGGTGACAGACGGGCCACACGCAGAAAAATGGCAGTGGATCCAGCTGGAAAGGGGCAGCTGCCAGACTCAGGGAGCTAGGGTGAGGGCTGGGGCCAGGGGGGGCCGTGCCGGTGGTGGAGCCCCATCCTGAGGACCTCTGGCCACGGAGGAGACGGGACGGCGGCTGGCGAACCTGGTGTCGGGTCCTCTCAGCGGCCGCTGCCTCGGCGTGGAAAAAGCTTGAGGAGGCCCGTGCATGCTGGACCTAAACTGCCCCCCACCGCCACCCCCAGTTCTGAAGCCGGCAGCTCAGGAAGTGCACAGGTTGCCCGTGCAGTCCTCCGTGAGCCCTGCGAGTGCCCATGGGAAAGCGTGCTCTTGAACTTTGTGATTTCTCCTGGCAGAAGCAACTCTTCCAAAGGGGATTTTCTTAGCCAGTTTTGTTCTGTGCTGTTTTGTTTTCCTGGGGGGTGCGGGGGAGGGCTAGGTGCTGAGTAATGGGGTCTTTGAATGCCCCTCCGTGGTGATTACCAGCGGGCGCTGCGTCCCCGGAGGCCCCGGCACGCAGTTCTTGGAATTGTCCCCTCGCTCCATTATGTTTCAGAAAGTGCAGCGCCAGAGGCGTTTTCTCAAGAATCAAGATCTGAAACCAACATTATCTTACTCTCTTATTGTTGGCACGGGAAGACAGCCGGGCCCGGCCAAGGGAAACATGTCAGACTTCCATCAAGTCCCCGAAGGTCGGAACCTCCAAGACTACTAAAGTTTGATTTCATCTTAGGAAAAACTCAGAATGTAATGCCAGGACATGGTGACTATTTTAAGTAACTCTGCGCATTAGGTAGAAAACAAATAATAATAATAACAATAGAGATCCGTGGTTAAAACCCCGCGCAGGGTGGAGGGACCCGGAGAGCAACGAGCGAAATACGGGAGGATCCCTCCGCGTGCCCGGGGTGCTCCTCGCTCTTTCTGCTCTAAGCGGCCCCCACCCCACCTGCCCGTGTTCTGTGTAAATCCCATGACAGCCGGGTGAGACGCCGGGGCTCTGGGACACCTTCCCGGGTCCCTCCCGTCCAAACGGCGGGTTCTCTTCTCTGCGGACTCACCCTTCCTTGGTAAGCAGTTTTAGTTATTATTTTGGCCTAATACTATGATTACTTGTGAGCAGCCCCACCGCCCTCACGAGGACACAGGTTCCCTGATGGCAAAAACCCACATGCAGCTCCGCTTCTTCTTCCTGGGTGCCTGGCCCACTGCCTGGTCCTTGGCAGGAGGTCAGAACCTGCCTGTTCCGTGAATTAGTGAGCTGCATTTACTACGGCCTCATCCATGTTTGACGTGATCCTATGGGCCCCGTGGTGCTCGTGCTACCGCGGTGAGCCCATGTTTGCTCCCGGGTGCATGTGTGTGCCTCCGTGACTTAGTAGCCTCCGAATGTAAAAAGAGATTCGAGCTCACATACGATCTTGAGACACGTACACAGTGAGAGTGCACAGGTGAAGGCCAATCAGAAATCATGTAGAAGCAGAAGGACCGATTTCCAGGAATCTGGAATGAGTTAGGTGCTGTAATTAAACATAAAATTTTACTCTGAACTTCCTGGCAGCCGAGAGAAAATGGAAATTATTCAGGATCATCAGCGTCTTCCTGTTATTCAATTCGAGGAGAACTGTGAGGAGTAGGTCCCTATTTAAGGCTGGTGGAAAATGCTTTTGACTTCTATTTTGTTAAAATACAAAACATTAGTCACATATTCAAATCTGAGGTCATCTGAAGGTGATAGGAAGAGGATGCGGGAGCCCAGAAGCAGGGTCGGCTCCTTGTCTCGGCAGACCGGTGGCTCTCAGCTGGGACCCTGCGACAGCTATGTGACAGCCGCCCCCTCCCCCATGCGACAGGGCAGCCAAAGTCATTTCTGGGCCTGCAGGGGGTGTGGCCGGGTCACTGTTTGCCCCTGTGAGGTCGTTCAGGGACCCAGGATCCTTCAACATGTGGCCATGCCACCCTCTTGTCTGCATGGCCCTCCTCGTCCAGCCGGTGCCTGGGGAAAAAGGCACACTCGCTCCTGAGCCACTTGGACTAGGAAGTGACTTCTGTGTCACTCTGAGAACGTGTGCCAGGGCCACCTCAGATGCAGGGGCCTGAGAAAGATAACTTCTGGCTCAGCAGCTGTCCCCAGTGACAAGTCCTCTTTACAGAAGGAAGATTGCAACTCAACATCAGACTCTCCAAGGAAGAACTTTGAAAACCCACATGCCGGGCCCACGCCCGGAGACCCCAGCTCAGGGACCTGGGTGGGCGCAGGTACAGGCATCGTCCAGGGCCCCTGCAGGGATTCTGACGGGGCCCTCGATGTGGGGCCTTCCTCGGGCTACCCGCTTCCCCGTCGGGCTTTTCTCTGACCACATGCAAAGGCGGGGGGTGTGCCCACAAAGTTCATGTCCCTCCCGCAACCCCACAGTGGGACGTTATTTGGCAGGAGGGTCCTTGCTGGTGTAATCAAGTTAAAATGAGGTCATCCTGGAATAGGGACGGCCCCAGGTCCGGTAGGACTGCCGCCCTGTGAGAGGTGACACAGAGGCACGCGCCCTGGGGCCAGGTGCAGCTGCAAGGGCCGCACGCCGCGGGTCGCCAGCGACGGCCCAGGGCAGGAGTCTCCCTGGAGCCTTTGGAGAAAGCAGGGCCCTGCTGACACCTTGATTTCAGAGTCTGGCCTCCAGAGCTGTGAGCCCGTATGTTTCTACGGTCTTGCGCCCCCCAGTTAGTGGTGACACAGGCAACTTGGACCCCCCCCCGCACCCTTGTGATTCTGGCTGCACCCCAGGATGGAGACTGGGGAATCCAGGAGCTGCGTAGCAGAGTAGCAGGGTCAGGGGGTGTGGAGGCGACCGCCCTGGGGCTCACAGGCTGGCAGGGGTCTGGGGGCTCTGAGGGGCCTGTGTCTGGGATTAGAAGCTGGATCTGTGCCCCGCTCTAGCTCTGAACCTTTCCTCCCTCTTTTGGCTTTCCCCCCTCAGCTGTAGAATAAAGCTTTTGGCCTAGAAAGGGGGTTTTCACGCCCGTGCCTGCCAGTGATGGAGGCACCAGGGTGCTGTGAGATGCAGACCCCCAGCACGGGGTCATCAGGCCATCTGGTCCCCTGGCGGTGGGCAGCTGGGCACCCCACTCACGGGCAGCGTGTGGACGGCTCATGGCCCCAACACTCTTCCTCCCTGGCTCACAGTCCGGGGAATGCGCTTTTCTGTGTCTGAGCAGCTAAATGCTGCTTTCTTTCATCGGCCTCTGGGACTGAGTTCTGGAACCCTCTGTGTGGACTGCGGACAAAGAGGCCCTAATTATGGGACAAGGAAAGAGCCCTCTGATTACACTGGAACCACAGCATCAGCTGCCGGTCAGGCACGTCTGAGAAGGCATCACGTACACGTACTCATTATCCTAGAAAAACAAAACATACTCGACCCGGTGGGATCTAGAAGCCAAGTCGAACCTTCTTTGTCTAGAACAGACGGTTACCACGTGATCTTGGTCCGTTCTCTCGTTCCTAGATCAAGGAGGCTTTGCTCGCTGTTAATATTTACTCATTTTTCCCGCATGAGTTGGAGGAAAATCACAGCTCCCACCTTTCTCAGTTCATAGGGAGAGAAAGAAATCATAAGGATTAATGCATTTGACCTTGTAAAATCTTTTTTAACCCATTACAAAACGAGGAAGCTAACACATTGGGGAAAATGTGAGAGATGTCTGCGAAAGACAGTCTGACTTTGTAAGTGGCTTCTAGGAGAAGAGGTTGGTTCTAATGCACTACTACGAGGGACATTTCTTAATTTGTGGGTGATACGTGTAAATCAGAAAGATCAAGGCAGTTATCCCAGCAGGCACAAGGCAGTGGTTATTTGCAAGCAGTTCACAGGGCGGGAAACAAGTGGCTGGCTCCCGTGGAAATGTGCTGGTGCCCTCGTGGCTCACAGGGACAAAGGGAACCCCAGCAGATGCTCCGGCTCCTGGGCCTGCCCCTGTCACGAAGAGGTTTTTAAAAAATTGCAACATTCATTAGGAGACTTCAGAAAAGCACACTTACCGCTCGTGCTGGTGAGACTGTGGGCTGGTGCGGGCTTCAGGGAGGGCCGTGTGACCCCGGATGTGGAGAGTTGTGAAAGGTCACACCTTCCAGGTCAGTCACTGTGTTGAGGTGATTGAGTCAAAGGAGACACACAGAGAGGCTGATGCAGGTGTTGGCCGCGACCGTCTCCGCCTTTGCTGGTGGAAAGATCGCTCCTGTGTGGGATTCTTATTTTAGTTCAGGTGCCTGTGTATGTGTGTATGTCTTCCAGTTTTTCTACAATAAACATGCATTTTTTTTTTTTTTAATGTGTGAGATTCTCCATCTCTGTCCAGCTCCCTCTTTGTTCTGCTTTGCCTGTTGGTTGTGAGCTCAGGGGGGCCTCAAATGCAGACTTGGAGTATTTGAGGGACGGTGGGGCACGGAAGCAGACATGCTTGCCGCTGATTGGCAGAACAGGACCCCGTGGAGGCCTCTCCCTGGTCCAGCCTGCTCAATCCGGCCTCCGCCCCTCCAGCACCAGCTTCATTCTGCTCCCCAAGTTGGGTTTTCCAGAAATACATGTGAATAAGGGGCTCTGTGGCTTCCAGTCGTGGGATTCTGTGCTTTACAGTAAGAAACTGAGGATTTGTTCTCAGAGCAGAGCTCCTCAGACCTTCTGGAATTTCCCAAGTGAGGGGAGTGATCGAGGTGTCTTTGGTTGTGCTGAAGTGACTTCTGGAAAGACCCGAGGTCACCTATGGATGGGGCCAGTAGCCTGGGGAGCCAACCCTGGGGTCCGAAGGATGGGGCTCCTCAGTCTCAGCCCCTGATGTCCAGGAGTTCAGTCACCAGTGCAGTGACAGAAGCACACATGCTGACGTGACACAACCTTCAGGAACACCCAAAGGACGGTGTCGCAAACACGCCAGGACAGTACCTTCCACAGAGTCAGCTTTATTCCATCGACAAGCGAGGCCGACGTAATCATAATGCAGGTTTAGGATTCCAAACTCAGTGCCATTTCACTACACGACACGCAGAGCAAAGCGCAAGCCAGAGTGACTGCACAAGACACCACCGGGCTAAGAGCACGGGACATCAGTCTGTGGGTGCGCAGCAGTGGGGAGGCCTCGGTCAGGCCCGGGGCAGCTTCCATGCCGCTTGCCGTGCTGGAGCCACGGAGGGTCTGCTCTGTCCAGAGACGACCCCGGCAGAGCCTTCGTGGGGTGTCTTCCTGAGGGGCTCCGAGTGGGTGGGTCAGCGTCTGGAGAGCCTGACTGTTTGCTGCAGAAGTCCTTCCTTCTTAAGAGTCTAATCAGTCTTGGGCCTTTGCAGGCCTCCTCTGGTTCCAGCGATTATCAGCTCTTGGTTCTTCCAGGCTCTCTCGGCCTTGCTGGTTATCAGCTCTGGGTGCCTCCAGCCTGCGCTGCTTTGGGTGATATCTGGCCTAGGATGCGGCGCCCTTGCCTGCTGACGTCACTGCTGGGTGTGAGGGACTCCATCTTGCTCTCTCCAGCGGGGCTCGGGGAGCTTCTAGTGGGGGTGCCCGGAGGGTGTTGCCCCGGAGGGGGCGTGGAGGCGCCGTGTCCCCTCCCCCAGCATCTCGCCCGTGCGTCTCTCCCATTGGGCTGTTGCTGCGCTATGTCCTACCCTAACGAACCCGTGATCGAGTAAGACATGCTTCTCTGAGTTCTGCGAGCTGCTCTAGCAAATTAATCCAACCTGCAGAGTGGGTCACCGGAACCTCTGACCTACCTGTGGCCATTCAGCCAGAAGCACCGATGACAGCCTGGACATGCAACTGGTGTCTGAAGTCAGGGAGGCGCAGCCTTGTGGGACCGAGCCCCGCGCTGCGGGGTGTGATGCCGCCTCCCAGTAGACAGTTGCGTTCACTGCTTGGTAGTGTGTAAAACTACATGTGTTAAATCCTTTGACAAGTGTTGCTCTGGCGCATCAATCTGTCTTTGACCTGGCAAGGAACAAAGCTGAGCCTCTCAAATGGAATCGGTGTCAGCAGGCTGAGAATCTAGACACGGCGCCGGGGAACATGGTTCGAGGACACATGGATCGCGGAGATGCTGCTGTGTCCGTTGGGAAGGGCTGCCCTTGACTCTCCCAACAGCCCTGGGGACGGGGACTCTGGTTACTCCCACTTGGTGGATGAGGACACTGAGACCAAAGTTGTCCAGTAGATACGGTGGCACCAGGATTCAGACCCCAGGCTGACATCAGCATCCTTGCGTGTAACTGGCTTACTGACTGATGCACAATGGTGGGCGCCAGGCCCTGGGCAGGGGGCGCGCCGTCAACCCCCGGGTAAGGCTGCCAGGTGTGGACAGGTGGCTAAACTTAGGAGTTCCAGGTTCCTGGAGCCGTAACTTGGGGCCCTTCCAGGGAAGGTGTGACTACCTGCTCGGCCATGGTGGCTTGACTGACAGCTCCCAAGGAGATACGCCCACGTTACGACCCCAGGTTCTGGGAACGTGGACTTAGGGGAAAAGGGTCCTTGCAGATGTCACTAAGTTAAGGACCTCAAAATGAGATTGTCCATTTGGATGGTTGGCTTCTCCAAGTGGGCCCTGAATCCACGATAACTGTCCTTAGAAGAGACACGCGAAGGACAGACGCACGGGGAGGGTGAGGACAGAGGCGGAGATTGGAGGACGTGGCCAGGCCCAGGGGGCACCTGAAACCCCCAGGATCTGGGAGAGCCAAGGAAGGGCCCTCCCCTGGAGCCATTGGAGGAAGCGTGGGGCCCCTGATAGCACCTTGATCTCAGATTCTGGCCTCTGGGAGTGAGAGAGAACATTTCTGTCGTTGGAAGCCGCCACTTCGTGGTCCTCTGTAACGGCAGCCCCAGGACGGGAATGTGGAGCAGATCCAGTGAGACCGTTATTATACCTGGTGGTGTTGCTCTGGGCCGGCTTGTCCCAGATCTTGGTGTCCCAGATCTTGGTGTCTGCACAGAGGGTCGCCAGCGAGACCTCCTGCATGGGATCCACAGCCTCTCTGAGCCCTGCATGCCCCGACCTAGAAATAGCTCTGGCTGCGGCGCCCTTTTTTGGTTAATGGATTGGGCTCGCGGTGCCTGCCACTTTTGTAGCTTCGCCGGCCGGGAGGCCGCGGGCAGCCTGGCTCCTTCCCTCCCTGCTGCTTCTTATCATGATGGATTGCCGCTCGGGAGTGAGATGGAAGCTGAAAAATGCTTTGCCCTGCACAGCTCTGGGCTGTGCCCTCCTAGTTTTACTTGCAAATCCCGGGTCGTAAACTTTTAAAAATAGGCACAGGGCTGCCAGTGTCGCTAGAGGGGAGTCTGATTTATTTGAGATGCACCGTGATTGTTGTAGATGGTTCTGGAACTTGCCAGAAGGACCCTACTGGTTGTGACGATCGTTCGGTTTTGCCCTCGGCTCTCTGTGTTCCTCTCTGGCTGTTAGTTTTCTCCTGCAGAAGGAGAGGGCGAGATTCCTAAGGACCTTCCGGGGACCCTCCCTGGAAGGCAAACATGTGGCACTCTGTAAATGCTTCCCTAATGGTGCGAGCTGAAGGGGTAACAGCCTCTGTGCTGGGCGGCTTGAGCAGAGCCAGGTGGGCGAGCACGGAGCGGCCACCTCGTGTGTGTTTATACGGAGCGTGTCAGCCCAAAAGCCTCTGTAAAAGCAGATTCTCAAAAAAAACCCCAGAGAGCAGAAGGGAGGTGAGGCATGTGCCACCCTAAGAATGCCGCTCTTAAAAGTATATTTAGCCAGTACTGCTCAGATAATAGTGGAAAATAAAAGTTGCCAAGGACTCAGCTGACCCTTTTACAGCTGAAACCAGACCCGCCGAGTGGAGCTGAGAACAGGCTTCTTCACCGTCCTCGCTGCTTCTTTTATTGAAGCAAGAAAACGTGGAGACAAACAGTACAAGAGGGCGGGGCTCCCCGTCCCGCTGCTCCGGGAGAAAACCTGCTCCGCTTGGGAGGAAGCTGTCTTCCAGGCCCTGGGTCGCCGCGTCCTGCGTCCACTCGAAGTCCAGTCCGTGCTCTGCGTGGCCGTGTACAGCCCCGCCCCCACTTGGCGTCTCGCGAACCTTTTGGGGTGCGTTGTGTATTTGCCGGCGTCGTCTGAGATGAGCGGGGCACTGTTACATGGCTGTGTCACATTCACCCGACTAGCACCCCCGTGGGTGCATGTGTGGCGTAATAATCTGATCAAGGGCTAGTTTTTTGAGGGTTTGAGCAAGACGCAGGATTTGAGCAAGAGGCAGATTCTTTTTCTTTTACCCCGAGCTCACAGGCCACATGTGACGCCAGTGTTTGTCCTCCTGCTGAGATGAGATGTGGTCGGCAGGGCATGTGGTCAAGCCCAGGCTGTCATGTCAGGCCTTCCCAGGCAGGGTTTGGAGAACGTGCTGATGACAGAGGGACATGGAGCCCACCCAGCATCTTGTGGGCTTTTAGGAAACTGGAGCGTTCTTATCTGACGAGAGGAGGAACAGCATTTCCGAAAGTAGGTTTCTGAGGGGGCAGCACAAGCCTTGAACAGAGTCCGTCCTAGAGCGTTGGCCACCAGCATCCCCCCTCCCTCCATGGAGTGTATCATTCAGAACTTGCATTTGGAAGTTGCTAACAGAAATCCCCCGATGGTGGCTTCGACACACTTGCTATATTATTTCCCTCAAGTGTTGAGAAGTCTCAAGGTGGTGGCAGAAAGCACTGGTTCAGCACGAGACTGTTGGAACGGAGATTTTCCGGATTTTCTCTGACTTTGTTTATTGGTGTCTCATGGTGTCAGGATGGCTGCCCCTTCTTCACCATTGCATCTGTGTTCCAGGCAGAACACAGGAGAAAATGAAGGCAGGTAGATTCCGTCCAATTCCACTGGGACTCTGCTTGAGACTCATTGGCCCAAATTGTGTCACCCGATCGCACTCACCTGTGTAGGAAGGATTTCTTTCTTTCTTTTTTTTTTAAAGATTTATTTATTTACTTTTAGTGAGCACCCATGCAGGGGAGAGGAGCAGAGAGAGACGATCTCAAGCAGACTTCCTGCTAAGCACAGAGCCTAGACCTGGCTATAACCCAGGACACTGAGATCATGACCTGAGCCAAAACCAAGAGTCGGCTGCTTAACCAACCACACCGCCCAGGTGCCCCCAGAGTAAGGATTTCTAAACTTGTGTGTCTTTAGGAAACCCCCGAGCGTGTCCGATGTGGTGCGATGACATCTTTTCTTGGGGCAGGAAAGCACACGGTATCTAAAAACAAAACAAGCTAAATGAAAACACCAAGAGTAGCTTTTTCCAGGGCTTTCTTTCTAGGGCAAAGCTCCCTCCGCTGGCTCCAGTGAGGGGTTATTGAAGGGCAGGGCTGTTGCCAGGGGCGCAGGTGGGCGGCCAGGGCTGGGGGAGCGTGGAGCGTGAACTTCCAGGCAGGCCCCCATGAGTGTGCCTGCGTGTCCCCAGGTGTCCTCGTGCAGACAGCGTCCAGCCCCGGGCTCCTCCCGCCTCAGGGGTGCCTCCCCAGCGGCACAGGGAGTCATGGGTTGGGCTCACAAGTGACCCTCCTGGTAGTTTTGTTTAAGTCCCTTCGACGTTCACTGAAATACGGGGATCGGCAGGTGTCGGCACCCACCGAGGCTTTCCCCAGTCAGAGGGTGGGAATAAGAGGAGCGCGCTTCAGGAGCCAACATGAGCGACACCCCGTTGCCTAGGGGCCGTGGCGCCCCCACCCAGACACTTTGTGTCCCTGGGGCCGCCCCTATGGAGACTCACTGAGGGAAAACCATCTTTCCTCAAGCCGATTGTTTCTCCAAACTATTGCACTTCCTTCGACTCTGGACTTTTCTGTCTTGCTCTGTAGTCACCTCTTGGCCCCAAACATCTGACCTGAGACACTGTTCTAGATAATAGAAGTCTTTGAAAACATCGTACAAGCCACTTACACACAACTGCTCTCATTAGCCCCACCCCGATCGAATGCATATTCCCGAAAGGGAAACTACTCTGGCCCAGCCCCTGTAGAGATCTGGGCTCAAGACCCCTGGTCTACAGAAGAGTCTCTGAAAAACACCCCTCATGTGCACACGTGCGTACCGACCCCTGTTACTGCCCCCGAGCCCACGGTGAGCTTCCCTCCTGCAGCCCCGGCCCCCTCCCCTCCGCTGGCCCCACGTCTTGACCCGTCTTGTTGTCCACCTGTTGTCCTCGGCCACCTCTGCTGGTCCCCACTCGGGAGCCAGGGCCAATGGCTGTCTACAAAGGGAATGGCAGGAGGGGCAGCACAGAGGCCCGCACTGGTGTGTGCTGACCAGCTTAACAAGACACCACAGACCAGGGGCTCCAACAGCAGACCTTACGGGTCCCGCGGTCTGGAGGCTGGAAGTCTGAGATCAGAGGGCCGGCAGGACTGGCTCCTTCTGAAGCCTTGAGGGAGACTGCGCCAGGCCTCTCCCCGGGTCTTGCTGGCTCGCGGGCTAACCTTGGTGTCTGTTGGCTTGTGGACGCATCGCCTGGAATCTGCCTTCATCTCCACACGGTGATCTCCCTGTGTGTGTGTGTCAGTGTCCAAATTTCCACCCTTTATAAAGACACCGATGTGTTCAGATTAGGGACCCACTTATTCTAGTATGACCTCATCTTAACCTAACTGATTACATGTGCAGCAATCTTTAAATCTTTAAGCTTGCATCATTAATATATGAATGGGGGGTGGACGTAATCCAACCCATACGAGCACTCTGGCCAGATTGGAGACTCAAGGAGGCAACATTCGACCTGCAAAGTGGGCTGAGACGGCTCAGCTAAAGGAGAGGGAGGAACGGGGCGCCCGGCCGGCTCAAGTGAGCATTGGACTCTTGATTTCGGCTCATGCCATGATCTCAGGGTCATGGTCATCCCACACCAGACTCTGTGCTGGGTGTGGAGCCTGCTTGAGATCGTCTGTCTCCCATTCCTGCTTCCCCCGCTCCCACTCTCCCTCTAAAATAAACACATAACTCTTTTTTTTAAAGGGAGGGGGGTTAGAGAGGCGAAGAGTGCCTTAGGCTGAAGAGAGAGCATATGCAAAGGTCCTGAGGATGCGGGGAAGGCCATGCCTTTTGGAAGGAGCAGGGTCGGAAATGCTTGGGCGGGGGCTGCTGAGTCTGGAGAGGTAATCAGTGTACATAAGTTGTGCTTGCAGTGTGGTCTCATCCGTAAATTCACAGGCATGTTTGTGTATACCCGGGGCAGAAGGAAAGATGTCAGAATGTTCCCAGGGCCATCCCTGGGTGGTGCTGGGCCAGCACTGAGGGCTCAGGGGTTGCTGGGAAGCTAGGTCTGGTTCCCGAGACCACGTCGCTCCCATGAGGATGCATTTCCCAGTGCGGAACGGTCTGGGCTGAGCAATTACGAAAACTTTTAAAGGCTTATGCGGCAGCCCTTCCAGAATGTCTCGCTGCAGCACTCCTCGTAAACAGATTGTAAAGACGCAATCAGCCCAGAGCCGCTCTGCTGCGATCGTCTGATGTAAGCCAGGCACTGATTTATGTGCGCCGTCCAGACAGACATACCTGTGGACCATCAGGCTGGAATTTCTTCCATACTTCCCCCTTGTGCATTAAGGAACTGCTTTTATTTCTCTCTCGCCGGAGGGAAGTGATATATTTACTGGGCGGAAGAAGCAGAGCTGTGTGCAGGATGCTAGGTAAAGAGCCGTGAGGGGAGCCGGCGGCCGGCCGGGGGGTTGCCGCGCCTCTGCGGCCGGGACCAGCCCAGAACCGAGGAGCTGGGCAGTTCGAGGTCAGCCTCCAAACTACCCACACGGCCAGGCGCTGCCCTGACACCCCCAGCAGCAGTCCCCAGGGGACTGTCCCACCCCGTTCAGAGATGAGTACATTGAGGTGCTGGGGGGCGGGCGTCCACGTCCCCCAGTAGACAGTGGATTTGGGTTTGCTCGCTGCCGCCGCCTCCCACCACTCTCGAGCTCTTCCAGTTTGGGTGGGGGGCCGCCTTCTTAGTCCTGGCTGGGGAGAGCATCTGAATCGACACACTGCCTTTCCCATCAGCCTGCTTCTCCCCCCCGCCCCCCACCCCACCCCCATCCTCTTGTTCTGCTCCTCATCCTGGTCCTCCTCCTCCCCTCCCCCGCCCAGCTCCCTCCCCTTCAGATAACAGCCCTGCAGTGAGCCTGGGTAGCACATCCTGGGCTCCAGTGCCTCGTCACTCCCCGCGCCCACGGTTTTCATCCCGTGACATTATAGTTCCCCGAGCGACGGAAGGAAAAGGGTGTGTTTCCCCTCCTCTGGACCTTGAGCTCATCCCACAGGTCGTGCTTGGGACATGGACTGAGGTAGACGGGACCACCTGCCCCTTCTGAACCCAAGCCTTGCTGGGCTCCTGCTCCTGTGCTGTGGCCGTGAGCACCCACATGCCACGGGCGCACTTGTCCCGGAAGGAGGATGAGGGCCACATACAGCGCAGCCACCCCAGCTGCCTGCTCAGCTGGCTCTCGCCCGGCCCTGACCTTGAGAGCTGAACAGACGCTGGTTATAGCTGCTAAGGCTGTGTGCTTTGTCACACAGCATCCTGTGAGCCACAGGTAACTCCTGCAGTGTTTCCTGTGAAAAATATGACAGATACAGGGAAGTGTCAGTAAGACAAAGTCCTTGGCAGTTTTGCCACCCAGAGATAGTCTCTGGGAACATTTAGGGATCTTTTCTTCCACTCTTTCGCCCTGGGTACACACAAACGTGCCTGTGAGGCCACACTGCGCGCACATCTTACGGGCGCCCGTTACCCCTTAAAACTCCGCATGCTGCCCCCACGCTTTTCTGTCCGCGCTCACTCCAGAAGGCGCATCTTGTCTTCTGTGCATCCCGGGACTTGGCATGAGCTGTCCCTTCTTGCTGCAACACTCCTCCCCTCTACTTTGGCCGAGCCAACTCCTGCCCATGTCTCAGGTCTTCCCCGGCCTGGAGATGGCCTCCCTGGCCCCCGAGCAGTGTGTGCCCACAGCTCCCTGTCCTCATTCATTACCTGTCTGGGGTGTGGCTGGGTCACGTCGGGCCCCTCCCCTCGGGAGCTCTACTGGACAGTAGGGCGGGACTGTGTCTGTCTCGTCTGGTTTCCCCAGGGCAGCACCTGCACACCGTTAATATTTGTAAAATGGCATCGTAACGTCAGACTCTGAGCTGATGCTGTGACATTCGGCTGTGGGCAGGGCTTCCCTGTCATCAAAGGCCAGCTTGCTTCTCAGCAGAAGGTTGACGAAGCTCTAAGAGATGTTTGGCATTTTACATGGCTGGGAAGGAACGCTCCTGCCCGCGTTCTGGAGCTAGGGCTCGGGGAGTGCTCTTCCCTAGACAAACCGCTCGTGTCCGCGCTGTCCTCTCCCTCTCCCAGACATCCTGGCTGCCCACTCCTGCAACCTAGAGCACTTGCCCCATGGCGCTTCTCCGACTCAATAGCCTCCCATGGCTCCCCAGCTCCCTGGCGGCGTGTGTCTGTAGCCAGGCTGATCGTGTGCACAGAATGTACAAAGACAGGCCTGGCCGAGGGGGTGCCCGGAAGGAGAAGAGATGAGGAGGGCTCTCCGTGGCTCCGCTGGCTTCCTAGCCCCAGTCTGGTGTGGCGCTGAGCTTCCTGAGAATAGGGACGAGGCCTTTCTGTCTCACCAGCGCCGGGAGCTCTCTGCGGAGACGTAGTGACTGCATAAGTGACTCGCTGCCTCTTAAAGGCTCCTGACCTCTGCCAGCTGCCTCTGTGCCCGTGGTCCCACTGTGTTTCCACGAACCTGACCACCGTGCACTGGAGCCTTGGGCCTGCACCGGCCTGCTCTCCTGAGCCCCTGAATCCCGCCTTGGTTTGGATGAGGCACCTCACGTGCTCTGGTCTGACTGCTCTTTGCTCTTTAGCTGGGAACCCTTAAATCATGGAGTTTTCCTTCCTGGAGGGCAGAGGCCGTTCCGACGTTGCCCTGTCGGAAGGCTTTTCCAACTCCTGCATCCCGAGTGTGGCAGGTGCTGGTGGCCCTGTCCTCACCCCTCAGCCTTTGCAGCGGGCTCAGACTGTCACATGCGTGCCTCCCTCCTGGAAAGCTTATTAAAATGCACATTTATACTCTGCATTTCTACCCCAGGTATCTGTGAGTCCCAGGCTCTGGGTAACTCCCAGCCACCACTGTCTCTACTGTCTGTGTATCTGTCCTGGGGGGCTTTCCCCCAGACCACGCGAGGCTGCTGTGTGCAGCAGGCGAGCTGGGCCGGGGACGGACAGCCCAGGAGCAGCCCTCAGTGTGGGGCTCCAGGGGTTGGCGTCAACCCCCAGCTCCCCGCCTTCGGGTCGGTGCTTCTCCCCACGGGGGGGAGTCGCAGTCATCCGTGGGGGCAGCTGAAAAGAGACACCCATGAGGCGCTGCCTCTCCTTCCCTGTCTCACGCCCCACCCCTCCCTGAAGTCAGCTACTTGGACTTGGATTCCTGCCAGCTTCTGGAAGCACTCAGATGAGGACACTGTTGTGGGTTGAATTTGTTCCCCGAAAAGACATGTTGACGTCTCAACCCCATGTTCCTGTGACAGTGACCTTGTTTGGAAATAGGGTCTTTGCAGACGTGACCAAGTTAAATAAGGTCACGATGGATGCAAGGCCTGGTGTCCTCCTGAGAAGAGGAGGGGCAGACACACAGGGAGACTCCACGCGACAACAGGGGCAGAGACCGGAGTCATGTGTCTATTAGGAATACCGCGGACCAGCAGCAACACCAGAAGCCAAGAAGAGATGAGTCCGTGCTGCCTTCCAGAGCCTTCCGAGGGAGCGCAACCTGGCCGACACTTGGTGTCAGACCTGTGGCATGCAGGACTGTGAGACCGTGAGTTTCCGCTCTTCTCCTCCATCTGGTTCATGGTCATATGTGACAGCAGCCCCAAGAGACCAACACGGGCGCTAAGCTATGTGTTCCTGGGCAAGGTACTTAAGCACACTGAGTCGCCTTCCCCATCGGTTCGTGCTCTCAGTGCTCACCTCGCAGGACTGGGGTGAGGCTCAGAGCTGCAGGAGGCAAAGGACCAAACGCCACTCCTGTCTCATAGAAGCTGTCCGAAAATCCTACCCTCCTTACCATCACGGCTTCTGTGTGGCCTGTGGACTCGGCTTGATCTCTCAAATGATCTGGTCCTTGGAAATGACGGATGTCTGACCCTTGGGTGGGTATTTTCAAACCCTCTGGTGCAAGGGTCACATGGTAGAAATGTGATTGTGAGCATCCGACACCTAAAAATACGGGCTCCTGCTTGCTCTGATCCTCATGTCGGAGACGCTTGTACAAAGATGAGGATTAGATGCATGTGCAGACATTCCATGCGGGGCCCTGAGCACGACCTTGTTTGGGCACCCTCAAATGACGTGAACAGGTCACAACAACAAAACACAATTTTTAAGGTAGGCGAGGAATGCCTAAAACAGAGGAGTGGTTAAATATGGGTTTGGCTTATCATTTAGACCAAAGGCTGGGAAACATTTTCTATAAAGGATAAGATCCTAAATACTCTAGTCTTTTTGGGCCTACAATTTCCATTGCGACTATTCTACTCCTTGGTTGCTGTGCAAAACCAGCCATAGACTGTATGTAAACAAACAGGTGCGTGCCAATAAAACTTTATTTACAAAAACAGATGGTGGGCCACATTTGTCCCATAGGCCATAGCATGCTGGCTCGAGTTATGACAGGCTGTTAGCAAACCACCAAAAGTCATAGAATAAGAGCAACCTACTATCCCCCTGGGGGAGTCCTCCAGTCCAAGTTTTGAGGCTGTCTAGGTTTAGGATCCCCCAGAAGTACACCTTGATATAAGGATTCAAGTATAGGGAGACTATTTGGGAGGTACCACGAGGAGCAGAAGTGGGAACCGGAGCAGTGGGACAAGGAAGGGACATTATCAAGAATGTCGCCACTGTGACTCCTGAGGCTCAGTGGTCCTGGGACCCTGGGAGGCAGTGTTAGCCCCGCTGCAGAGCTCTGCCACCAGCTCATGCGTGAGATCCCCCTCCCTCACCGTGGAGGGCTGCTTGGGGGAGGAGAGGGGTCCCGGCAGCACTTGGATTTGCCCTGTGCATAGGCAAGCTTGTCCCCAGAAAGACAGCCTTGGGTGTGGGGGTGTGGGGGTGTGGTGGGTCCCGGTGGGAGGATGCATAGGGCAGACAGGAAAGGCGTCCACACCGGATTCAGCAAGAGAAAAAGGAAGCTGTGGGGGAAACATGCCTGTGTGATGCTGTTTCTGTCCAAATCAGTAGCATGTGGTACGTTTCTACCTGAACAGGAAGAGTGCGCGGGCGCTCACACACGCGGCCGAGCCGGCAGCAGCGGGGATGGGGCGGCGGCGGAGGCGCTCGCCTCAGCGTCGCTCGTGTTTGCGTTGTTGCTGTCCGCGCGCGGTGCCCGGGGCAGGTGCGAGTCCGCACACGCACACACACGATGCCGCAGGGAGATGCACGGGCTGGCAGCGCGCAGCTAGCCTTGAGTGAAGGTAGCGGGGTCGGTTCCAGAACAGCCTGTGGAGGGTGAGGACACTTCTGCATCATCTTGTACGTGCATGGATTATGCGACGTGTGTATACGTCTATGTGTGCCTGCCTACCTGTCCGTCTCTGTCAGTCTGTCCATCCATCCGCATCATCCGTCTGTGGTACTCTCAGTATCCGTCTGTCCCTCAGGACTGCTTGTCTCTCCTCAGCAAGCAGTTCACCCAGGTAGAGGGCTTGTCCCCAGTGTGGATTCAGGCCGGGGATCCGTCGGTCAGAAAGTACGTCTCTGGTGTTCCTTCCCGTCCCCCAGCAGTAGCTGAGGGAGGAGAGAAGCAGCGTCATCCAGCAGGATGTGGGAAAGGAGAAGCGAGGAGAGGGTTGATGGCCAGGAGCCTACCAGAGCACTGGGGCAAGAGTGTCGGGGAGCAGGGTCCGGAGCACTGAGCGGGCTGGACAAGGGCTAGAAGGACAAGGACAGCCTGCTGCAGCCGTGCCACTGGACAGTGTCACGTGCTTCCCTCACTCAGAGCGCATCTGGTTGAGGGTCCTTTCCATGCCTTCAACACCTCTAAGGACCACACTACCTCAGGGCCTTTGCACGTGCTGGGTCCTCTGTATGGGATGCTCTCTCTCAGCTCTTCACTCGGCTGGCTCCCCCTCACCCTTCGGTCTGAGCTCAGTTGCCACTTTCTCTCGGTTGCCTGCCCTGGCTGCCGCATCCTCGCCACCCTGTCTTCCGCAATTACTCTCCCTGTCACACACCCTGTTCATTTTCCTCGGAGCTCTAATCACTCTCTGAAACCTCTGGTCTCTGGGTTGTTTTATTATCTGTGTTATCTGTGCTCACTGTCCACCAGGGAGGGTGAAGACCTGGCCTGTCTAGTTCCACAGCGGCACCCCCAGTGCTGGGACGCAGTAGATGCTCAATAAAGCCTGGTTCCCAGCAGAGGTCTCTGCCCCTGTGGACAGCAGGGCCGGTGGGGGGAGGGGCAGGTGGGGGCGGGCTGGGGTTGTTGGGGTCTGAACCGAGCAGAGGAAAAAGCTTGAAAGCGGGTGAGCGGCCGCACGTTGCGCTTCCTGCTCCAGTTCAAAGTCGGGCCTGCCCCTGGAACTGCCATTACGGGTTTAGATTGTTCCAGAATCCCGCTGCTGACTGTTCAAAAGGCTCCCAGCTGCTATCAGGAAATAGCTCAGGAAGGTCTCCGTTAAACACCAAGAAACTGAGATGCAATCGGCCAGGCTGGAATTCAGGAAAGTGCTGGCTCTGGAGTTTAGGAAAGCGAGAACATGTTTCAGGGCAAAAGGAGGCAGATCTGCCCGCCCAACCCCCTGCTCCTTCCACCTGTCAGGCAAGGGCAGATCCGCTTCCCCCCACCCCACCATTAAGGGCCGGAAGCGGCGGCCTCCAGCCCAGGGTGCAGCGCGTCCTGACGGCAGAGCCCGGGACCCCGCCGCATGCGGACAGGAATGTTCTGTGATTGCTACTTCTTCCTGCTCGTTGGCATCAGCCAGCGATCTTTCAGTTGTGGTCTCGAAGGCCAAACATGAACCAGGATTTTCCATTATGGTTGCAATTTTGGCTTGTAATTTTATCACTCGAACTAAATCCACTTCAGAAATGCCATAAACTAATTGTCACTGAATAAACTGAAACTTTTGAGGAGTTTATAAAAGTGATTTAATGAAAAAAAAAAGAAAGAAAGAAAATAAAAAACAAATGTTGCCTACAGAACTGTTGGCAAAAAGGTAAAAACTCGCTGTTTCTTCTGAAAGCGTGCCCCCGGCTCGCCCCGAACCCAAACCCTGTCCGCCACGGCCCCAGAGCCCAGCCGAGGGGGTGGGGGAGGCCGGTCGGGGGGCGTCAGGGGCCGAGACAGGAGCTGGGTCAACTGGAAATCCTCGGGCACAGATCAGATCAAACCGTCCTCCTGCAGAGTGAGTCTTGTTTCCTTGATTAAAAGTACCAATAATAACAGAGCGCATGTCAGGGTTAAGTAAATGTGAGTTAATTACTAGACTGTGACCATTTTCACAGTTCCTGAAGCTAAACACCGCCGCTCCAGCTGTCAGTTTACGTTAAGCAATCGTTCGCACGACTACCGGCCCGCTGTCTCACCTCCCTCATATTAAGAAACAATATACAAAGGGTATAAAGTGATCAGCTCTGTTTATGCTGAGGAGGAGGGTTGTAATGTCGGCGCACAGGAGCGGGGGCCGAGGGAGAAATTGTTCCTGGCTTTTGATGGGCTTCTGCTGATTGTTTATGAATGAAAAAATCTTGAAGAAACTTCTGAACGCCGAGAGTCTGGGAATGGTCAAGAGAGCAAAGCCCATCAAAGCCTTCCCAGCACGGAACAGGGAGAGAAGAGGGTTGACAAGACAGGGTCTGCGGGACAGACAGGTCCTTCTTGGGTCCAGAGGATTTGGGGTCTGTTGAATTCCTGCAAGAAGAATCCAGCTGGGGCCCACAAGGGCTGATTCCAGCATTTTTCACGGCTGCTGGGGTGCGCTGGCGTGGGGACGGTGGTGCGCTTCTCAGCTTCCAGTTGGCTGAGGACAGTGGGGTCAGGTTGGGGGTCTACCTCCCACCGTGGCCTCAGAAGGTTCCTCCTGCCTTAAACTCCAGAAATGGCAGGTCTTCTGTACAAATGAGATGCAAAGGTGTCAGAAATCGGCCTGGCTTCCAGGAGCGGTGGACTGGCGTGGAGAACAGCAGTGGCAGCAAAAACCGTGGAGAACAGTTTTCTGTAGTTCAGCCTCACAGAACGGGAAGTAAGGAGCAGCGAGAAGTAAGAAGAAGGTGGACAGACGGACAGAATGTGGCATAGACAGACAGTGGAATATTACTCAGCCCTAAACAGGAAGGACATTGTGACAGCTGCCATAGCTCGGACGAACCTTGAGGACACTGCGGAGTGAGGTAAGCCCGTCGCGACAGGACTGACTGCGGTTCCGCTCACACGAGGCCCCGGAGAAGTCAGATCCACAGAGACAGGAAGTACATGGGGGGGCGCGGGGGGCTGGTGTGCCCTGGGATGGGGCTCCCGTTAGGGCAGATAGGAACGTTCTGGAAGTGGATGGTGATGATGCTTGAATGTACTTCATGCCCCGGAACTGACACTTACAAATGGCTAAAATGGCGAATTTTAGGTTATGTATGCTTTGTGACAATACAAGAAAAATGGCATAAACTAGGTGTGAAGGCGAGAGGACGCGGTGCTCGCAGGCGACGCGGGTTCCATTGGCAAATAGCAAGCGCTTGTGTATTTGCACGTCCCTTACCATCATGATTACCAGCTCCCCGTAAATTCTTGCGGGTTGCTTTATGAGGGGGAAGGGGGGCTTACCTTCTGTAATTTATCTAGAACAGGCCGTGTCCAGAGTGGTTCTGAGTAGAAAGATGGCCCCGTGATGACCTGTACAGCACGAGGCCTTAGAACCAGGCCCCTGACGTGCACCCGGCCCCGATCCAGTCGTCACAGCTCCTGGAGCCTTGGTGGGCGCGCTCTCTGCAGCCCCAGGTCGTGGCCCACGGGGCCGTGTGTTGCCCATTAAAGCCAAGGACACGGAGCCTCCCCATGTGTCACCTCTTAAAGTTCCCAACGAGCTAGACTGTCTTCCAAACACCGTGGGGGTTCCACCCTCCCCACGACGCCTTGAGGGACGAGACAGGAACCGTTTATGGTTGAGGGGCAGAGGCTCGCCGGGGCTGTCCCCATCTGGAACACCCTGGTCCCGAAGGAGAAACCACCGACCATCTGGGTTTCTACGTTGCCGTGGGGCCCAGCCTCTTAACGGCCAGGTGTTTGGAATAAAGGGCCTCCGATGCTGGCGGGTGTTGCACAAGCACGGGGAGCAGAGGGAGAACCACTTTGCTCTCCAGATGTCCGTCCCCCGAACAGCGCTGGGGTCATGGTTGCTGCGAGAAGCTGCTACAGACACCTCCTGCAGGGACTCACTGACCCCCACCCCCCGACCAAGACGCGCGTCCCCAGGGAGCGGCTCTTGTTCACGCCGTCTCGCTCTCCCTCCCTCTCCTGTGGCCTGGAAGACTGTTTGGCGTGGCTGCCGGGAGAGAGACCGCGGCTGGGCACCACGGCAGCTGGTGCTGCGGGAGAAAGGGCACCAGGTTCTTTCTCTCATCCGAATGCACCCACTTTACCTAATGCCCCCAAGAGTGTGCAAAGGCCAACTGGCTTCTCCAGGTTCTAAGGAGGCTCCTGAGATGTGGTGCCTGGGGTGCTAAAACCTGCACAGTCCCAGGCCCGCGGGCATGCGCTGGGTACCCAAGCCCCCAGGCTGGGCTTTGGGTGTCTCGAGCTTTCCTCTGGCTCAAGAACAAATGCCAGCGCCCGGCCGCGTCTGGACTGTGATCCGAGCCCCGGCGGCACGAACCCCTAACTGGCTATCTGGCAGTTCACGGTGGGGCGGGCGGGGGGGACACCTGATGTTGTCATCTTCTTCTCTGGCAGGTCTGGCTCCACCCAGTAACTCGTAGCTGGAAATAAAATAATGCAGTCTGTGTCTTGCCCGTCCAGGGCCGTCTTGGGGGACCTCCACTCTAATGACTTACTAGGTGTCCTTTGTTAATCACACAAGTGTTTATCAAGCCGGTGGCACTCTGTTCAAACACAAAGGCGCGGATGTATAGCAACGCCGTGCAGTGAAGGGAGTTCACAGGCGCCGGGCTTTTTTCGTTTCTCTTTCTGTATTTGGCTCTAAGATGGCTCCATTCCCCACACCCCACCCCTTCCCGGGGCAGGAAAAGTGCATGCCGCTCGCTCGCAAGTGTCTTGACTGCATTTACGTCACCTAAGAATTTTCTTTTTCTGGCTCGTTCTCTGGCATCGCCCGGCCGAGAGGCTCCAGGAAAATCGTAAACCCCGATGAATGGCACCGCGGTAACAGCCTGTCCCACTGGAACACGTTTGTGCTTTTTGTCTTGTAATGTCAAAACGAACTTGGCCGGGAAGCTGCCGTGGCCAGCTGTGTGCGGGTTTGGCTTTTTGCGTTTCTGAGAGGGCCCCGTGGGCTCCCTCCACACCCTGGGGAGAGGCCGCTCACCTACCTCTCCATCGGCCACGTCGTGCCGCTAAGAATCGTGGCCGGCCCTCGTGGAAGTGCCCCGACGGCTACGTGAATGCTTCCAGAACTCTCTTTTCCAGGCTTGGGGCTCAGCGTGTCACACAGGAAGTCCCAGATGAAGAGGAACTAAGCCTGGCTCTGCCGCTGCCTCACTGGGTGGCTCTGGGGGAGGTGCCCCACATCTCTGAGCTTCCACATCTGTGAAGGAAGGGACGACTGGACTGGCCAGCACTTTCCGGGTTTGTCTCATCCCCGGGTCTTATTGTGTAGGGAGACCTTCCCAAGATGGGACACGCGTCAATTGGCCGGAAACTGGGCTCTGTTTGGGGCAGACCTGCAATAGCCTGGCCCTGTCTGCCTAGCACCCCTGCTCCCTCCTCCAGGGGCTCTGGGGGCCTCTCACCAGTTAATAAACACCACGAAAGGCTCTATGCAGGGAGCTTCACGCCCTATAGGATTCTGTGCTCAGGACTCGCCAAAGCCAGGGGCAGCCTGTCTGTCTGCCTGTCTTTCTGTCTGCTTGTCTGACTGTCCGCATTCTCTGTCTCTTTCTCCCTCATGCACACATCTGTCCCTCCTTTCTCTCTGGCTTCCTCGAGTTCTCTCGGGTTTATCTTCATTTGTTCCTGAGCCTGAAGCTGCTGAGAATCCCCTGGGGACGTCTCTCAAACAGATATCCCGCCTCGAAGTCTCTGATTCTGGGTCCGGGAGGGTCTGAGTGCCGCCTCTCCAGCGAGCTCTGGGTCGTGTTCCTGGATCACCCCTTGGGAGTTCCTGGCTCTTCTCCTGCACTTGCTCACACGGAGGGGGTCTTCGCGTTTGGTTTTCGGCGCTTGTGAAGAAAGCCGACAGCGTGCTGAACAGAGGTGGTACCAGGGGTTTCCTAGACGCGCTCAGAGGACCTCGACATCATGCCGTGCCCAGCCTGGAACAGCGGACCTTCCCGCAGGCTGGGACCTGACAGCACGTGCGTTTCTCATTTCTCCCCCTACAGCGGGGGTGCAGGGAAGGGAGTGAAGCTCTCGTTAGTCCTAACGAGACAAACCAAGTGTGTGCGCCAGGAGCCAGCCATACCCAGCCTGGACCTCACACAGGTCCACGCGGGACGAGGACCGAGATGCCCACCCAAGTGTCGCTGATGGCGGTGAGAAGCAGGAGCCCATCCCTGGAACAGTGGACGGTACAGCGGGGGTGCCCAGCGCATGGGCAGCAGCTCGGGACCACGGATCGGCTCCACCCAACACCACGGACCGGAGAGCTCTGAATCCCGCGCTCAGCGGGGAAGGCAAAGGAGAATGACGGATTCAAGTCAAGACCACCGAGGCCGACCGTTTACACAGACCCTTGTGCAAGGACACATGGACACCAGGAGCAGTTGCCTCAGAATCAGCTACGGCTCTTGACCAGAAACCCTAACTCCCCCGGGCTCTCTGGGGCTGAGGTGAAGGACTCCGGGGACTCTTACCTGTTTGCCTGTTTAAGTTTTACCCAAGTTTCCAGGTGTTTGGGCTGAAGCCCAAGTTAGGCAAGGAGTGTCCCCCCCAACCTGGTCTCCAGGTGCTCGGACAGGACTCCCATGCGCCCCCTGGTGGCGAGGACGAAGGGCACTCGGTGTGCCTGGGCAGGTGGCCGTCTGGTGGGTGGAGGGGAAGCTGCCCGCCGGGTGTGTTGCGATGGGCACCGCCGCATCTGATCGCCTTACCGGTTTCACACGTGCCTGTCCCGAGAGCAGAGGCGTGGCTTTCACGCTGGGCTTTTAGTCGCTGTGGCCAGACATCAGGGAGCTGGTTCGCCGGAGACCTTTTTCTTCCTGTTACTCACTTCTGCTCACGTCTATACGCCGGTCCAGTTCCCTGACCCATGTCGCTGCCCAGAGGCCCACGGAGAGGACATTGGTTTTGCCCACAGTTTATTCAATGGGAAAGGCGCTGGCACTGTGCGTGGGAGAGAGACGGGTGCGTTGCTGCAACTTGGTTGTATCCCGCAAGTACAGAGAACCAACACGAGGCAGAACTGGGGGCTGGCGTACATCCATGTGTGAACACACGTGGTCCCTGTGGCCCGGGGAACTTGGCGTCCGTCAGGAGGAGAGTGGAGTCAAAGAACCCACAAAGGCTTAATTAAATCTAGAAGGCCTGATGAAATTTAGCCTGAGTCCACAGTGAAACCAGGCTGAGAGCACTCAGAAGGTGGAACTGCACATGCCAAGGTCCTGTGGCAGGAAAGGATGCTCGTGTTGAGTGTGGCTGGAGACGGAAGCAGGGAGTGTGGCTCCGAGTCCATGGGAAGGGCTGGGGTCGGGTTTTGTGAGTTTCTGTGTCATGGGAGAGGCTTTAGCAAGGGGATGACATCATTTCTTTTATATTTGTGTTTTCCCGGATGTAACAAATGCACATGATTAAGGAGGGTCAAATAATCCCAAGAACTTATTGATGGAAAACCCTGGCATCCTGCTTTCCTCGAACTCATCCCCAGTTCCCTTCCCCAGAATAAGCATTTTGGGTGTTTTGGGTTTTGTTTGTCATAAGCTCGATGTTTCTCTCCTGCTCAACACAGTAGGGAACATCAGCCGTCACTGAACAAATGAGCGAGGGAATGAACTCCCACCCCACACGCACCAGGCCAGGCTCGGGAATGACGTCCGGAGGTGTGGGTCTTCGAGCAGCCGGCAGCCTCTGTCCCGAGCGGATCCAAGCCCTGCCTGTGGGCCTGTTAGAAAGGGTTCACGCTGCCTTTCCCTTGGGGGCTGCGTGCCAAGAGGGCCGGAGCCACTGGGCTGGCGGGGGCGGTGCAGCCTGGAGGACATGCTTAGCCAGGTGGCCCCTGCCGGGTGACAGGCACGCCATCAGCGGGGAGGCAGGCTGTGTGCGTGGCAAAGGGGCAGGAGGACATGACCCTGCAGGCCTGGCTGTCAGGGAGGCTCCGGAGGAGGGAGGGGGATGGGAGAGCAAAGACCAGAGCGTCCTTTTCCAGGCCAACCGTCTGCAGCCATGCGCCAGGACATGGTTAGTGTCTCGGCGCCACACGGAGCCAGGCGAGTGGCATCTTAGCACGCACAGCAGCCGGCTCCCCGAGCTGAGCCAGTGCCACACAGAGAGCCCGACGCCACTGCACTGGCTTCATCCTCACCAGGAGCTTCCTAGTGGCGTTCCTGTCACCACCCAGCCCTTGGAGGTGGGAAAACCCCAGGTACTAAGTGGAGAGAGCTGGTCCCAGCCTCACAGCCACACAGGCTCCAGGCCCAGCCTGCCAATCGCTGGGGATGATGGACCCTCGTCAGTGAGCAAGGGGACCCCCAAGGGAACAAGGCTGGGGGTGGGGGCTCCATCCCTGCTGTGACAGACAGACAGGGGGTCGGGGGTGCTCCTGTGAACTTAGCATGTCAACCTGAGGGTGTGTGTGGCGGGGTGTGGGGGAGTGTTTGGTGTTTACCATTTCTTCCGAACCTCTCTTCCCACGGGCTCTGTCCCCCACAATGTCAGAATGCTTTCAGAATTCCTAAAAATTTGCAGAATTAGTGCAGGGCACTAAAGAAGAAGGGCTTCTTCAGACTGTCAAGAAAAGAGATTCCACACTGTGGCCACTTGGAACCCTCCAGCATGGCGGAAGTGGGCACTGGCAGAGCCTGGAGGGTCGGCAGGAGGAGCAAAGAGCAAAACTTTTCTCTGGGAAGAGGCTCAGCCCGGGGGCCAGGTGCTGATCAGCTGGCCGGCACGCCCCGTGTCCTCGGCCTGTGTGACCCCTAGCACTCTGAGCCTGCTGGGCCTGGGTGGCTCCTGCTCTGAAGGTCTGCTTTGGTCCCACTTCCCACACTGGGACTTCTTGGAAGGTATAGAGGATTTGCGTGTAGGGATCCCCAGACCACGGTTGGCCCATCGGGCCAGGCGTGTCCCCGAGACATGGAGAGGCACTGGGGGGATGCAGAGGAGTGAGGAGGCACCAAGGGAGGTGGACGGCTTGGCTTCTGGATCCTTCTCTAGTGAATGCTTCAGAGAGCTTCCTGCGGCCCATCCTTCCTGAAAAAGACTTCTCAAACATCCGGCGTGTGGCTTGTTTCAGGTCAGGTGTGGGTGCAGAAACCGAGACAAAGTTGTAAAGAATCCTGGGGTGCTGGGCGGCGTTTGCTGTTCTCCCGTCCTGTGCATGAGGCCGTGTGCTGCAAGGGCCAGCCAGTGTGTGCTGGGGACCTTTTGTCTCAGTGACATTAGCAGTGGGAAACCTGACAGGAAAACACATTTCCCAGGAGAATGCCTGTTTGTGGTTGTCGGAAAGGGCAGGGGCTGGCCCAGAGTGTGAGCTGACAGCAGAGTGGAGGGGGGAAGAGTCAGGAAGATCTATCCAGGCGTCCGTCCGCACCCCTCCGTCCCTCCGTCCATGGGTCCATCCCTCCATCCATGCATTCATTCAACAAGTATCTGCGGGTACCTACAGTGTCCCGGGCCCTGCTGTATGCGCTGGAGATACCTCCAAGGACCCTGTCTCCCTAGGAGCCTTATGTTCCAGTGTGGTAAGACAAACGGTAAATGAATATGGAGAAAAGGTGCAGCACACACACACATTGGGTTCTAGGAATTAAAATCAAGCAGCGTGAACAGGGTAGGGAGGGTACATGGTGCTGTTTAAGTAGGACTGTCCTGTGGGCTCTGATCAGGTGTCATTTAATTGGGAAGAGAGGGTCTCTGATGCCCATGGCTCTGCACTCCTTGTGGAGAGTGGGTGCAGAGACGGCTCTATGGCTGGGGACAGTAAGGAGGCCCGGGTGTAGGGAGAAAGTGTGTGTGTGGGGAGCACAGAGGGGGCCAGCTCATGGGGCCAGACCATTTTAAGGAGCTTGGATTGTATTGTGCCAAATGGGGTTGAAGAATCCGGTTGTCTCTTGTGTGAGAATTCCCCGGCAGTGGGCAGGGTGCAGGCAGGGTGCAGGCAGTTGAGGGCTGTTGTGAGAATCTGGTGGGGGATGGCAGGGTCTGGGGCTCTGCCCGAGGGAAGCAGGGGAGGATGTGGAGGGGGGAGGGAGACAGAGGGAGCCTGAGCGCGGGGAGAAACGAGGAGGGAAGAGAGAAGAATGACCCAGATGTTTTTGACCAGAGCCTGGAAGAAGATGTTATCCATCAGCCACAATGGGGAAGACTTAGGAAGAAACAAGTTTAGGGGACTTGGGGGGACGTGAGGGCGGTCCTGGCCTCGGGCTCTCAGGGGACAACTTTCAACCATGGGATCATGCGGAAAGTCTGGAAACAGAGCCAGACCTGGGCAGCAGGATTCCTTAGTGCCGTCCCCACAGGTTCCCAACTAGATGTGCCAATTCCATGTCCCTGCCTGGCCTCCTGCCAGGGATGGGGCACCGTGCCCGAGCTACGTGCCTCCCAGGGCTCTACCTAACCCCTGCGGCTGCAGCCGTGAGCTACGGCTGGAGCTCCAGGCCTGAGCCTCTCAGGCTGCCGCACCCTGGTCCCTGCCGCCTGGGCCACCCACTCCTGACCGCCAGCGTGCTGGCCCAAAGAATTCGCATTTCTTCCTGTAGCATCACATGAGCATACGGAGCCCCCAAACTGTGGGTCCTTTGGCTTCAACCAGGTAAAATTTGCATTTGTGAAAGGACAGGGAGTGGAGAGCCAAATTAAAATGTTTAAAAAATATATATATAATATATATTATATTATGCTTAAATGTATTTTACATAAATAAACACATTTCTATATTTTACATAAATAATTAAGTAGGAGTTATGTTATATACAGTATATAAATTAGATATATAAATTATATCATTATTAATTATATCAAAGTTTATGTTATATATCCATATTTTAATAGGTACAAATATAATTTTATATAAAGTTATGTATTTATTACATTTATAAGTTATAATTCTAATATAAACATATATTTTATAAATATATAAATATACTTATATATAATAAACTATGTATTACATAAATTAAAAATAACATTTTGTAGAATACAATTACTTGTTATAATGCAATTAATTCATAACAAGAATATATAAAATATACAAATAAAGATTATACCACTCAAAGGAGCCCGCTTGCTCCCTCCCTAGAGAGGAGGCTTCGGGAGAGCAGACCTGCGTCTGTCTTACTTTGCCAACACTTGACCCCCAGCAAGCCTCTTTTAGTAACTGTGGAACCGATAACAGCCGGCGACTTCTTAGCAGAGGGCTGAGACCTCCGAGGCCCAATGAAGTCTGAGCCCAGGCCTGCTCCTGGCCCCAGGAGGAGCCCGTCTCACTCAGTCACAATGCACGGTCTTTCCTAGAGTCCGCTCCGAGCCGGTGGGAAAGCACATAAAACATCCCTCCGGAGGTTTATGAGGTCTCTTAGATTCTGCGGCAAAGCCCCCAAGATAAGAGACTGTTAACATGCAAAGGACTCACTCAGGGCGCCTCTCTCCCTGCAAAACGCCGCTCCAGGGAAGAAGGGAACCTCGTCCCATCTCTCCGCCCAGCCCCTCCCAGGTCCTGGTTCCCAGGGGCTCTGTGCCCGCTACTGGCAGAGTAGACCTTTGCTGACCCCCGCCCTGTGCTGGGAGCCGGCCAGGGCCTGGGAATGCACACAAGAAGATAAGGCACTCCCTGTCCCTTTTTCTGGAGCCGGGCCCCACCAAGTGACACCGTGTGCCTTTTGCATCTGCTTTGGGAACTTGGAGCGAGCGTCCTGACAAAAAACAACCATGGCAGGAAAACTTTAAAACACCCATGAGAAAATTACATGTTCAAAAGTCCAGAAAAGTGCACAGTTCACAGGTAGGCAGCTTGATGGATTCCCCCCAAACCAACAAAGCCCCGGGACCGTCCCCTGCTGCCCCCAGAGCCCCCGAGCGCCCCTTCCAGCTGTGCCTCCACTCCCTCACCTCCTGATAAGGCTTATCAGTCCTGATGCAGTTGGGGAGGTAGACGTACCATGAGTGATGTGGCAAACAGATTTATTACAGGGATTAGAGCGTATGTGACTATCGGAGGGGCTGGGGAGGGTTAGAGACAAGCCCTGCCCCGCCTTCCAGAAGTCTCGGGGCAGTGGACCAGCGTGGCTTGCGGAGAAAGCAGGAAAGCGGGCTTGGCCCTTGGGGCGTGGGATGGGAACCCAGAGTGGGTGGAAGAGCCTACGGGAGCAGAGTTATTTCTGTGACCGGTGGTCCGGGGGTCATGGGAGGTTGGCGGAGTTGGCAGGTGGGGAGGACAGGGAGGGAGAAGAACCGGCTGTGACCAGCCAGCGGCTCTGTGCCGGCTGCCGCAGTCCTTTGGGCTAGAGTGCGTGCCCCTCTTCCGTCTCAGCACCGTGCAGGGCAAAGTGGCCGCAGCTCAGCCGCGTGGACGCAGCCTGACGCCCACGCGGCAGGAGCGCAGATCCGTGGAGTCCGCTGGATTAGGCATCAGTGCCCACTTCTTTGGCTCTGCATGATGTTGGCGTGATGTTTCTCCTCTGTGTTGCGTGTGCAACGTGTGTTCATTCTCGTGTTTGCCCAGTATTGCACCACGAGCCGTAATTATTCACTCATTCAGCTGTTGAAAGCCTTTCAGGCAGCTCCTAGTCATTGGCTGTTACCAGCAGTGGCCCGACTATTCCGGCGCGGCTCTCGTGGGGGGCGCGCACACACGTTTCTCCCGGGTTCGCCCGGAGGTGGGCTTCCTGGCGAGGCTCGCATCAGTGTTGCGTGACTCTGTCGTCTTCAGACTCGCGTGTCGCCGTTCAGTCTGCGTCTTGAGTTCGGGTGTCGACTCGGTTACTCACAAGTCCCGCTCGTGCCGGATGCCCCTGGGCACGCACAGGACGGGGAGTGAGTGACCCCGCATTGTGCGCGAACACCTACGTTTGTTGTGGACTTATTTATGGCCCGCCCCTCCCCCACCCTCCCCTCCCACCCCAGATGTGAGCTCCGCAAGACCGGAGACTGTTAGCAGGACAAGGACCCCTCAGAGCCGTCCACGCGCTCGTCCCCGGAGCCTGTGCAGGGGCTGCCCTCCAGGCAGCTGGGCTGCTAGGTTGCCAATTGGCTGACTTTAAAACTGGGAGACTATGCAGGATTCTGTGATGTGCCCGAGGGACCACAGGGTCCTTGAAAGTGGCAGGAGAAGACAGAGAGCGTCATGGCAGGGTGAGAGGCCTGGACCAGTTCTTGCTGGCCATGGAGGCGTGGACAGGCCATGAGCCAGAATGCTCTAGGAGCTGGCCAGGGCCAGAAAACGGGCTCTGTCCTGGTCCCTCCAGAAGGAACCAGCCCTGGAAACACCTTGCTAAATTAGCCTGGCAAGACCCAGGCCCGATTTCGTCTCCAGACTGTAAGAGAATACGTGTGTGATTTAAATCACTCAGGCTGTGGTGTTTGTTTCAGCGGCCACAGGAAATGGGGTCCTATCTTGTTCCGCGCTGTGCCCCCAGAACCTGGCCCACAGTAGACCCGCGATGAGTGTTGGACGAATGGATGGGCGTAGGGAAGGGGACTCTGGCTGTACCTGCACTGTGCCGGCCGCTCAGGGTTCCAGGTACAGCAAAAGTGCAGGAGGCCCAGGGAAATTCGAATGGCAGATAAACAACAAACCAGGTTTTTTAATAAAGATTTTTCCATTTTTTATTTATAGGGGGAAGGGCAGAGGAAGAGGGAGAATATTAAGAAGGCTTCACGCCCGCATGAAGTCCTGGGCAGGGCTCGATCTCACAACCCTGCGATCATGACCTGATACTTAACTGACTGAGTCATCCAGGCACCCCAGCAAACCGTTCTTATGAAAGTGTGTCCCATGCTATACCAAAAAAGTCATCCACTCTTGGTCGCCCTTCAGATATACCGGGGTGCCTCGCCTGTAATCAGGAAGCCGCACGTGCAGAGCCCTTCCAGATGGCGAAGTGTGCCCCCGACTCACAGCTAGTTAGGGCAGACACCTTCCACCCTGCCCTTCTTGGAGTGACAGACGTGAGTCGATCGCGTGATCTCGGGGCCCCTGCGCACCAGGGGCAGGACGCGCCCTCTCCCAGCCGGTCCCCGCGTGCTCTAAGGAAGCAGGTCTCAGAATGACTCCCTGAGCAAAAGCAGACACTGTGCAGCCTCCGTGAGTCTGTGAGGCCGGGTTCCCTCTGCTCAGTGAGGAGGAGGGACACGGGGCCCATGGCCAGACAGCAGAGGCTCTGAAGACCTTGGCCCTGTGTGTCTTCCTGCCAAGTCGGCATTCCCCGAGCGGGTCTGAGGAAACCGGCTAAGGAAGCCAGGGGCAAGGGAAATCCTTCCTTCACGGCCAGGCCAGCGCGCTCTGGGAGGTGAAGCCGCCGGGATGCCTGCTGGCCGGGGTGGTGCCGGTCTATTTCAGGGAGAACGGTACAAAAATAGGGTCCATGTGGGATAGCCTGTCCCCCACAGTGCGCTGTCCCGACACTCGGACACCCCGGCTTGCGCAGATGCACAAACACCTCCAGGAAATGCCTGGCCAAACACGTTCACGGACGCACATCGACGCACAAAAATAACTCGGAAGGAGAGCACCCAGAGTGCGGACGGGGCTGCCGGGGCGACGGGCTCCGCATGCGACATTTCTCTTGGTGAGGACCCCAGACCACCTCGGAGTTCTCCAAGGACATTAAAATGCTAGAGACCTAGGGACCTGCCCAAGGTCCTGGAGTACCACAACCGTTCCCTGACCCCCGGCTTTGGGCTGTGCTGGCCCCCCAGACGAGGGGGCCCCACGCTAGCGAACGTGGATGCCCCTGAGCGGGCGCAGCCCTTCCCACCGGCCGCCAGCCTGATAGATTCGGGGTTCGTGAGCTCTGCCGTCAATGCGAGCTTCTCGTACTTGGAGAAGTTAATTTTGAAGCACTCCCCAAACAGCAAAGGGAAGGGCGACCACGGTCAGGCTTCCGGGGGGACCGGGAGGGTGCCCACCGCACTGGGAGACGAGAGAGGGGCTGGAGGGAAGGGTGGCTCTCGCAGCTGGGGCAGGGCATGGGGGCCGTGGGGAGGGGCGCGGGCGGCACCGCCCAGGGCAGGGGAGCGGGCGCCAGGGCCGCAGGAGAGCCGGTGGAGAGGCCGCAAAGCCGACCCCCAGAGACCGACGGGGACTATCCCCCACAGCGGACGCCATCAGAGACCACAGTGCGCCTGTCCCAGCCTTGCTGCAGGGAGCCCAGCAGCTGGGCGTGTCTGGACCCCAGGCCTGCCGCAGGATAGGCCGTCACAGGCTCCCCCGTTCTCCGTGCCTGGCGGCCAGGCTCTCAAACATCATCATTTCATGGGTCCTACGTCCTCGGATGTTCTTTTGTTTCTGATGCAAAGAAATACCTGGTCTCTGTCACCTCATGTTGGTCATCAGGGAAGCTCAGGCACCGCCGTCACTACTGCTCCCTGTGAAGAGCTCCTCTCCGCTCTGCTAACTTCCTTCTTGTGCACAAACCTTGTTCGCTCGTGAGCTCGGCTGCCACGCGTCCCGGCATGTCCCGTCACCTTCTCCGTGCTCATCCTTCGAGGCTGCCTGCCCCGCGCCACCTGATTGCCCCTCTGGGTCTCCCATGTCATGGCCTCCTGAGAGCATCCAGATTCTCGGCCAGTGGCCAACCCACTGTGCCAGCAGAGCCCACCCACGTGGCCCCCTCCACCGACCCTGGGAGGCTGCCCGAGTGGGGGGAAGCTTGCGTGGGAAGGGAGAATGAACTGTACGTGAAGTTGTCACTGAGTTAGACTGGACAGAAGTCAGCAGTGCTTGGATCCTGCCCTTCCAGATGACCCCCACCCCCTCACCGCCATCTTTGCCTGTCAAGGAGACTCTTTCCAAATACAAGAGCAGGTATGAGTTCGGACCCAACCAGGGTCTGAGCACCACCAACTCGGGTCTCTGGGAAGCCAGCCTTGGGGTTCGCAGCCAGGCCCAAACCCAGGACAGGATCAGATCCCATGCGCAGGTCTGGATGGGGATGGGGGCATGGTGTGCAACCTCCCAACCGAATAAAACAAGAGGAGAGCCTCTTCTTGACCAGTGCTGGTGAGGTTCAACGAGCCACGCATCAGCAGCCCGAGATGTGCTTCAGCGCTCCGTCTCGGGTGTAGGCAGATCTCTCTCCCCCACCCCAGGCAGCGCTGACGGACACAGGCCTCCCCTCACAGGGGCCTGTCCATGCAACACTTCCAGCATGAAGGGTCAGAGTGGAAGGCTTGCTTCCTGTGCACAGCTTCCTCCCAGGAGAAAGAGGAGGCGGCGGGCAGGGCCTCGGGCTCCCAGCTCCTCGCTCCAGCTTCACCAACCCTGGAAGGAAGGGCGGCTGAGAACGCAGAAAGGCCAAGAGCTTTACAGAAATGGGCTCCTTCCGTGCGGGAGGAAACATCAGGGTGGGGAGGAGTCACTCTCCCTCACAGTAGTAGAGGTCACAATTTAAAGGCTTAAACAAGAAGAGAGATTATCTTAGGCAGCGACTGGTCTCAGGGGCAGGTAATTCTGGCGGAGGTTAATTTGGCCTGTCCACTCTGTCCTTCCTTTCTACCATCTTCAGCCTGTTGGATTTGTCCTCAGGTAGGACCCTCATGGTCACAGAGAGGCTGCAGAAGCTCAGGTAGCACGTCCTCACACAGTATCCAAGAACTGATGGTACCATTTCCCCCTGGGTTTGGGGAGGAGATCCTGTCCCTGTAGGCTCCGGAGGACAGCACACGCCCTCTCCCCTCAAGTGGCCAGAGTTGTGTCTCAGTACCTATGTGGAATGAGCCTGATTGGATTAGACCCGGGCGGGGCGGGGGGGAGTGGGGGGAGGCGGGTACTAAGAGCGGTCAGGTCTTGAACAAAGTCAGGGATCTGTTATCAAAGCGTATGAGCGAGGAAGGCACTGAGTGTGGTCCTGGGGTAGGGAAGGTAGGGCAGTTGAGCCAAGAGAACGCCCCCCACAGCGACTGACTTACCACCTAATCAACCTTCAGAGACCGTGGCAAACCCAGTCCTGTCAATCAGATCCTTGTCTGCTGGGGCGAGTTAGGAGAAGACCCTGTGTTACAGTAGAAAACTTGACTATGAGTGGTAGTAACACACAAACATACACTTCGCCAGCAAATATCCCGCCTGTAAAGCCAGATGCTTGCGCAAACCCATCCCTGCCTTCCCTCCATCAGGGACACCTCTCTGCACGGCCGGACTGGCCAAGGGGGCAGGAAACAGTTTCCTGAGGCTTGAAGCTTCCTGAGGGCAGAAGCTGCCCCAGCCGCGCCCACCGCGCCCGCACACGGCAGGTGCCCCAGGAGCCAGCACGTACTAGGGAAGGGACGCTGGTGGCAACCCCCGATTCCTGACGGAGCTCCCTGCAGCCAGGAAAGTCCATCCCCTCCGGACTTCCAGGGTCTTCTGACTGGGTGTGAAAAGCAGCTCCGTCTGGAAAACTTGGACACTGATTCAGTGTTCACGAAATGCTTGGAACATTAGTTCTGAGGGTGGGTGGGGGGTTCCATGGCGACACAGCTTTCTGTGCCATGGGCCTTGCGCCAGGCTTGGCTGAGGTCCTGAAACACAGGTGAGGTGCCGTGGTCCAGCGGGTCGGGCTTCCAGGGGACGGGCGGCCCACCTGGCTCTGGTCCCAATTTCGAAGTTCTCCTTCACGGTTACGATGGCTCTCAAAGCCAGGGTGGGAGTGGGGCCGTTGTGGGCCAACGCTCACTAAGATGGGGTTTCCCCGGAAGAGGGGGCCTGGGGTTAGATCCTGCCTGTCATGTGCATGGCTGTGGGGCCCCCACGGGGTCAGCGGCTGGCACCTGTAGGGGTGGTTGGAGTGTTCCCAGAGATGGCCCTCGTAGGAATGCTGGCACTGAGCAAACGGTGGGCCTGGAGACATCTCTCTCCCAGAGAAGAGACAATTCTTCTCCCAGGCTGGAGCTGTCATGTCCTTTGAAGTTAGCCTCGATCTGTGAAAATCTCCCATCTCTTGGTCTCTGCCACAGGCTGTCCAGCAAGGATGCGTCATGCATTCATTTCCATCTCCCCAACCAGCCAAAGAGAAAACAGATGGTAGGAAGAGAGCCAAAGGCCGTATGATCTGTTCTTTCCCCCAAAACATGACTACATCTTCTTCGCAGGATGATGTAGGGAGGCGGTCTTGTGCCCTCAACATCCCAGCCGCCGCTGACGCCAGGAATCTGATCAAGGGGAAGCCTCTGGTCCGTTTCCATATGGCTGAGGGGCTCCGCCGGGACTCGGTGCCTTCATGCCAAGGCCAGCCGGTCCTCCAAATCCAGGGACCTGAGGTCATCAGCGGCTTTGGACGTGTCTTCGGGTGACGGTGCAAATAACTTGTTGCTGGAAAGCAGACCCGTCAGCGCACGGCGCAGTCGACAGCTCGGGGCCTGTCCTTCCATCCCGACACAGCCTCGCTTTGTCAATGGCTGTCACAAAAAATTCGGTAACATCACCAACTGCAGTGGCAAGGTGGCCGTGACGCAGACAATTCTCGGGCTCTGACGCGTTCAACCAACTCTGTTGACATCTGCTGTCCGTGGCCCAGGGGTGTTGGGAGAAAGGAATTGGGTTAAACTCCATGAAGACCGCAGGGCTAAGCCGGGGCAGCCAGGCAAGTGTCCGGGGACTCCAGCTCCCTCTGCCCTCATGCACTCAGGGTTCAAGGGTACCTTTGCTTTGACATCACGTGAGTTGTGATCACGGTGACCCCAGGAGCCTAGGTACGTGGTGGGAAGCGTGGGCCTGCGGCTCCATGAGGCATTTCACATGACCCCACGAAGGCCATGAGAGTGGGGTTGGGCATCCCCACAGACACAGCAGGGAATGGAGGGGAGGCTGTGCGCTCGTGGACTCACCCACACAGAGCCTAGCAGCTCGGACCGGGAGGGAGGCCCCCCGCCGTCTGATCTGACTCCCCACAGTGCCAGTGGCCACCTCACTCCTGCTGCAGAGGCACGTTTGTCCAGATCGCCGGCCTGGCCATGCCCATGACGGAACCTTTTCAAGTCTCTGAATGAGTGTCTGCATACGCCCTGATCCTCCCAAAACGTGTACGTTCTGGGTCCCCTGCTCAAGCCATCAGTCTTGCTGAGCAGGGGCTGGGATATGTGGAAGTGGGGAAGGGCACTGGGAGTGCTTGCAGTGGGGGCCAGAGGGCACGGGGACTAGGAGGGGAGTGCAAGGGGCCTCCCGGGGAGGAGGCTGTGCACACACACACGTGCACAACATGGAAACCACTGATGGATTGGTTGATGGATGGATTTATAAAGCACTTTATTTATTTTTTTTATTATTTTTTTTTATTAACATGTAATGTATTATTAGCCCCAGAGGTTTAGGTCTGTGAATCGTCAGACTTACACACTTCATAACACTCACCATATCACATACCTTCCCCAATGTCCATAACTCAATGTCCCTCTTCATACCCCTCCCACCGCCCAGCAACCCTCAGTTTGTTTTTGTGAGATTAAGAGTCTCTTATGGTTTGTCTCCCTCCTGATCCCACCTTGTTTCATTTTTTCCCCTCCCTACCACCAATGACCCCCAGGCCTGCCTCTCAAATTCCTCATATCAGGGAGATCATATGATAATTGTCTTTCTCTGATTGACTTACTTCACTCAGCCTAAATACCCCCTAGTTCCATCCACGTCATCGCAAATGGCAAGATTTCATTTCTTTTGAAGGCTGCATAGTACTCCATTGTATATATATACTGCATACTCTTTATCCGTTCATCTGTTGATCGACATCTAGGTTCTTTCCATAGTTTGGCTATTGTGGATGTTGCTGCTATAAACATTCGGGTGCACGTGCCCCTTCGGATCACTACGTTTGTATCTTTAGGGTAAATACCCAGTAGTGAGATTGCTGGGTCCTAGGGTAGCTCTACTGTCAGCTTTTTGCGGAACTGCCATGCTGTTTTCCAGAGTGGCTGCACCAGCTTGCATTCCCACCAACAGTGTAGGAGGGTTCCCCTCTCTCCATATCCTCGCCAACATCTGTTGTTTCCTGACTTGTTGATTTTAGCCATTCTGACTGGTGTGAGGTGGCATCTCATTGCAGTTTTGATTTGTAGTTCCCTGGTGCCCAGTGATGTGGAGCACTTTTTCATGTGTCTGTTGGCCATCTGGATGTCTTCTTTGCAGAAACGTCTTTTCATGTCTTCTGCCCATTTCTTGATTGGGTTATTTGTTCTTTGGGTGTTGAGTTTGATAAGTTTTTTGTAGATTTTGGATACTAGCCCTTTATCTGATATGTCATTTGCAAATATCTTCTCCCATTTTGTCAGTTGTCTTTTGGTTTTGTTGACTGTTTCCTTTGCTTTGCAAAAGCTTTTGATCTTGATTAAGTCCCAATAGTTTATTTTTGCCCTTGCTTCCCTGGCCTTTGCAGATGTTTCTAGGAAGAAGTTGCTGCAGCTGAGGTCGAAGAGGTTGCTGCCTGTGTTCTCCTCGAGGATTTTGATGGATTCCTGTCTCATGTTGAGGTCTTTCATCCATTTTGAGTCTATTTTTGTGTGTGGTGTAAGGAAATGGTCCAGTTTCATTTTTCTGCATGTCGCTGTCCAATTTTCCCAACACCATTTGTTGAAGAGACTGTCTTTTTCCCATTGGACATTCTTTCCTGCTTTGTCAACCATAGAGTTGAGGGTCCATTTCTGGGCTCTTTATTCTGTCCCATTGATCTATGTGTCTGTTTTTGTGCCAGTACTATACTGTCTTGATGATGACAGCTTTGTAATAGAGCTTGAAGTCTGCAATTGTGATGCCACCAATTTTGGCTTTCTTTTTCAACATTCCTCTGGCTATTCGGGGTCTTTTCTGGTTCCATATAAATTTTAGGATTATTTGTTCCATTTCTTTGAAATAACTTGATGGTATTTTGATAGGGATTGCTTTAAATGTGCAGATTGCTTTAGATAGCATAGACATTTTCACAATATTTGTTCTTCCAATTCACGAGCATGGAACGTTTTTCCATTTTTGTGTCTTCTTCAATTTCTTTCATGAGTACTTTATAGTTTTCTAGTACAGATTCTTTACCTCTTTGGTTAGGTTTATTCCTAGGTGTCTTACTGTTTTGGGTGCAATTGTAAATGGTATCAACTCCTTAATTTCTCTTTCTTCTGTCTTGTTGTTGGTGTATAGAAATGCAACTGATTTCTGTGCATTGATTTTATATCCTGACACTTTACTGAATTCCTGTATGACTTCTAGCAGTTCTGGAGTGGAGTCTTTTGGGTTTTCCACATAAGGTATCATATCATCTGCAAAGAGTGAGAGTTTGATGACTTCTTTGCTGATTCAGATACCCTTTATTTCTTTTTGCTGTCTGATTGCCCAGGCTGGGAATTCTAGTACTCTGTTCAATAGCAATGGTGATAGTGGACATCCCTGCTGTGTTCCTGATCTTAGTGGAAAGGCTCTCAGTTTTTCCCCACTGAGAATGATTTTTGCTGTGGGTTTTTCACAGATGGCTTTGATGATATTGAGGAATGTACCCTCTATGTCTACACTTCGAAGAGTTTTGATCAAGAAAGAATGCTGTACTTTGTCAAGTGCTTTTTCAGCATCTATTGAGAGTATCATGTGGTTCTTGTTCTTTCTTTTATTAATGTATTGTATCACATTGATTGATTTGCAGATGTTGAACCAACCTTGCAGCCCAGGAATAAATCCCACTTAGTTGTGTGAATAATCCTTTTAATGGACTGTTGGATCCTATTGGCTAGTATTTTGGAGAGAATTTTCGCATCTCTGTTCATTAAGGATATTGGTCTGTAATTCTCTTTTTTGATGGGGACTTTGTCTGGTTTTGGGATCAAGGTGATCCTGGCCTCATAAAATGAGTTTGGCAGTTTTCCTTCCATTTCTGTTTTTTGCAACTGTTTCAGGAGAATAGGTATTAATTCTTCTTTAAATATTTGGTAGAATTTCCCTGGGAAGCTGTCTGGCCCTGGGCTCTTATTTGTTGGGAGATTTTTGATGACTGCTCCACTCTCCTTACAGGTTATGGGTCTGTTCAGGTTTTCTATTTCTTCCTGGTTTGGGTTTGGTAGTTTATATGTTCTAGGAATTCATCCATTTCTTCCAGATTATCAAATTTGCTGGTATATAGTTATTCATAATATGTTCTTATAATTGTCTGTATTTCTTTGGTGTTGGTATGATCTCTCCTCTATCATTCATGATTTTATTTATTTGGATCCTTTCTCTTTTCTTTTTGATAAGTCTGACCAGGGGTATATCAATCTTATTAATTCTTTCAAAGAACCAGCTCCCAGTTTCATTGATTTGTTCTACTGTTCTTTTGGTTTCTGTTTCATTTATTTCTTCTCTGATCTTTATTATTTCCCTTCTCCTGCTGTGTTTAGACTTTCTTTGCTGTTCTTTCTCCAGCTCCTTTAGGTGTAGGGTTAGGTTGTGTACTTGAGACCTTTCTTGTTTCTTGAGAAAGGCTCGTATCACTATACAATTTCCTCTCAGAACCTCCTTTGCTGTGTCCCAAAGATTTTGAACAGTTGTGTTTTCTTTTTCATTTGTTTCCATGAATTTTTTCAGTTCTTTAATTTCTTGGTTGACCCATTCATTCTTTAGTAGAATGCTCTTTAGCCTCCATGTATTTCAGTTCTTTCCAACTTTCATCTTGTGCTTGAATTCTAGCTTTAGAGCTTTGTGGTGTGAAAATGTGCAGGGAATGATCACAATCTTTTGGTACCAGTTGAGACCCGATTTGTGACCCAGGACGTGACCTATTCTTTGGAATGTTCTGAATATATCTGTGATGTCCATCTGGTCCAGTGTGTTATTTAAGGCCTTTATTTCCTTGTTGATCTTTTGCTTTGATGATCTGTCCATTTCAATGGGGGGGGGTGTTAAAGTCCCCTACTATTATTGTACTATTGTCGATGTGTTTCTTTGATTTTGTTATTAATTTGTTTATATAGTTGGCTGCTCCCATGTTAGGGGGATAGTTATTTAAAATTGTTAGAGCTTCTTGTTGGACAGACACTTTGAGTATGATATAGTGTCCTTCTTCATCTCTTATAGTCTTTGGCTTAAAATCTAATTGATCTGATATAAGGATCACCACCCCAGCTTTCTTTTGATGTCCATTAGCATAGTAAATGGTTTTCCACCCCCTCACTTAAAAACTGGAGGTGTCTTTGCATCTAAAATGAGCTTCTGGCAGACAGCATATTGATGGATTTGGGGTTTTTACCCATTCTGATACCCCCTGTCTTTTGATTGGGGCATTTAGCCCATTTACATTCAGAGTAACTATTAAAAGATATGAATTTAGTGCCACTGTATTGCCTGTAAAGTGACTGTTACTGTATATCGTCTCTGTTCCTTTCTGATCTACTACTTCTAGTCTCTCTCTTTGCTTAGGGGGCTCCTTTCAATATTTCCTGCAGGGCTGGTTTGGTGTTTACAAATTCTTTTAGTTTTTGTTTGTCCTGGAAGCTTTTTATCTCTCCTTCTATTTTCAATGACAGCCTAGCTGATATAGTATTTTCGGCTGCATATTTTCTCATTTAGTGCTCTGAATATATCATGCCAGTTCTTTCTGGCCTGCCAGGTCTCTGTGGATAACACTGTTGCCAATCTAATATTTTTACCATTGTATGTTACAGACTTCTTGTACCCTGCTGCTTTCAGGATTTTCTCTTTGTCACTAAGACTTGTTAAGTTTTACTATTAGATGATGGGGTGTGGACTTATTTTTATTGATTTTAAGGGGGGGTTCTCTGTGCCTCCTGGATTTTGATGCTTCTTCCCTTTGCCATATTAGGGAAATTCTCTACTATAATTCACTCCAATATACCTTCCGCCCCCCTCTCTCTTTCTTCTTCTTCTGGAATCCCAATTATTCTAATATTGTTATGTCTTATGGTATCACTTATCTCTGGAATTCTCCCCTCGTGGTCCAGTAGTTGATTGTTGCTCTTTTGCTCAATTTCCATATTCCCCATCATTTGATCTTCTGTATCTCTAATTCTCTCTTCTGCCTCATTTATCCTAGCAGTAAGAACCTCCATTCTTTATTGCACCTCATTAATAGCTTTGTTGATTTCAACTTAGTTAGATTTTAGTTCTTTTATTTCTCCAGAAACAGATTTTATTTCTCCAGACAGTTTCTCTAATATCTTCCATGCCTTTTTTGAGCCCAGCCAGCACCTTGAGAATCATCATTCTGAACTCTAGATCTGACATATTACCAATGTCTGTATTGATTAGGTCCCTAGCTATCGGTAGTGCCTCTTGTTCTTTTTTTGTGTGGTGAGTTTTTCTGCCTTGGCATTTTAACCAGATAAGAACATATGAATGAGAGAATAAAATACTAAAAGGATGGCAAAGGCCCCAGAAGAATGTACACTAACCAAATCAGAAGAGACCCCAAACCTGGAGGAGAAGAAAGGGGGTTAAAAGAAATTTTAAAAATATAGATATATATGATATAAAAAAAATATATTTTATATATATATATTAGACTGGTGAGTAGAACAGAGCCACCCACTTGATTTTGGGTATATTTTGGTCTCTTAGAAGAAACTACCTCCCAAAATTTTAAAGAAAGAAAAACATATACATAGAATATGACTGTAAAGATGAAATTTTTAAAAAATTCTAAAAAGGGAATTGATAAGATAAGTTGGTTGGAAAAAGAAAGAAGAAAAAAGGGGGAGGGGAGAGAGTGTGCTCAGGCTGGAGACTAGAACAAAGCCCTGTGCTAGGTTTAGGTTATATTTTGATCTATTAGAAGAAATTGTATCCCGAATTTTTTTAGAAAACAAAAACCCTATATGTATACAAAAAATAAGGTTAGATACAATGAAGCATAAAATATGACTATAATAATGAAAGTTTAAAAAGATTTTTTTAGAGAGGTATTATTAAGATAAGCTAGTTAAAAAATGTTAAAAGAGGAAGTTAAAAAAATTAGAATGAGAAAAAAAATTTTTAATTTAATTTAACTTTGCAAGACTAAAGGATCACAGGAAGAAAGTCGTGAATTCTATGCGTTGCTTTCAGCTAGTTCTGAAGTTCCGCAGGTCTCGGTAATGGGTGCACTTGGACTTGGCTGGACCTTCTTGCTGATCTTCTGCCCTGATTCTCAGCCGTCGCTGTCCGCGGCGGGATCGCGCCGCCCTCGCCCGCGCTGCGTCATCCGCTGGCTTCGCTCTCGGAGCTTTTGGGCCCCGCGCGCTGTCCGTAGCGCCCCGGAGGCGATCCAAGATGGCGGCGCCCGGTCTGCGGCGGAGGAGCCCAGAGCCCCGGCGGCTCCTCGGGGAAGCCGTCGGTCCGCCCGTCTCCGGCGTCCCCGGCCGCGCCCCGAGCTCCCCGGCCTGTGACCCGGCGTCTCTGTGGGTGGCGCCTGCAGGACCCGCAGAGTCCGGCCTCCAGAGGAGGACGGTGAGTCTCCCCAGATCTGTAGCTTGTGGGGTCCCCGCTGGGAGACGGTGGCCCGACCGCGCCGTGGGTCATGGTTTAAGGTGACCCCCGCTGAGAGCCCGTCCTGGGCTCCGTCTGTGCCGCCGGCTTCCCCGCTCCAATCCCTGCGAGCCCTGCCGCACTCAGACAGCGCGTCCTTCTGCGACCCCGCGGGACCGAGCCGCACCGTCCCCGCGTGGGCTGCGCCCGCTTAGCCTCTGGAGCGCGGTCCTCCGTGGGGCGGGCTGTAGAAGTGCGATTTTGTGCGGCTCTGCGGCTCCCCCGCGGGCCGAGAGCCGGCCCCTCCCGCGGTCTCTCTTCCCGGGGCTTCGGACTCCCGTCTCCGCGCGTCCGGCCGCGGTCGATCCCGCGGTGGATCCGTGGTGGATACTGTGGTCGATCCCGTGGTCGATCCCGCGGTGGATCCCGCAGTCGATCCCGTGGTGGATCCCGTAGTCGATCCCGTGGTGGATCCCGCAGTCGATCCCGCGGTGGATCCCGCGGTGGATCCCATGGTCGACTCCGTGGTGGATCCCGCGGTCGATCCCGCGGTCGATCCCGCGGTCGTTCCGAACGTGGTCCATTTTCTGTTCCGAGCTGCCGCTCCTCCCTGCTGGGTGTGTAGGTGTTCGCAGTGGTTTGAGGACTTTGCAGCCGAACTCCTGCGAGCTGATGTCCTCCCAGTCCGCTACCCCTCCACCTCGCTCCCTATCAAGCATTTTACTTTTAAATAACTTGGGGTCAGAAATTTACAAAGGAGTACAGAAAGTTCTCCATATGCGGGTGTGTGCTCCCTACAGGACGGCGGTCAGATGAGGAGTCCACCTCCAACCTGGTCCTGCCCTCTACCTTAGAGAGCGTGTTCAGACATTACCAGATGTCCCTGGATCGCCCTTTCAGCCCAAGAAGATAAAAGAAATGATATATATATACTCCTTCTGGTTCAAGAGCTAATCCAGGATCACAGGTTACCTTCCATTGTCCTGTTTGCTCTCCGGTCTTTTCCACTCTTTTATGAGAATGACATCTTTGAAGAGGGAAGACCCATCGTCTTGTCGAATGGCTCCCAATCTGCATTTGTCTAATGTTTCTTTGAAGTTAGATTCAGTTTATGATTTTTTGGTGGGGGCATGAATACCCCAGAGGTGACGTGTTCTCTTCCGGGCCTGATATAAGGAGCCCATGACATCATCTGTCCCATTACTGGTGACAGTAACTGATCACCTGGGTCAGGGGGCACCTCTCCTCCGTGAAGTTACTGCTTCTCTTTGTGAATGATGACGAGCTTGTAGAGAGATGAAAACCCTCTACTTACCGTATGTCTCCTTGCAGTGCTAGATACAGACAATTCTGGCCTGAAATACGTATCACGAAGGTGGCTTCCGATTGGTAGTTTACTTCTGTATCCTGTCCTTCCTTATATTTCGTAGGGGGAGCTCTGTAAGAAAGAGCTTTTCCTTTCCCCTTCCTCACGTACCTCATCAACATAGATTGATGAATTCTTTTTCATTCTCTGGGTTAGCACCCATCGTTACCAGTACTTATTCTCTTGCCCTGGTTGCCCTAGGTTTGGCCGGTGGGAACCCCTTCACATGACATTGACATGTCCCCTTTATTCACGGAGCACTTCCTTGCATCTGTCACAATGGGGTGCTTCAGGCTCATCTTGAACTTTCCTTGGTCTGTATTAGAAGGAGCCCGTCTCCCTCTGCATCTTCCCCTCTCTTTTCTCCAGGTGTTTCCACCCACCATAACTACTATCGAAATCATCTGATTCATACCCAGGTACCGTCAGTATTTTCAATCATCTGCTTGCATGTAAGTGTGAAACACTTTTCTCAGGAAAAGACCAGAGGGAGTACCTAACAATGAGGTGGGTCCAGACAGGCTTCTCGGACTCATGCAGATCATCCCATGCACGGCTGGCGGTCTGAGGAGCAGGCTAGCCTCCCAGGAGGCACATTAGCTTGACCAATTATCTGCCTCCAATTTTGCCCCAAGCCCCTGCAAGTAAAGCCCAGCTGATGGACAGTCTTATTCTTGCAAGACGGTTGTTTGACTTGGGGAACGGAGGATTAAAACCACACTGCTCAACGATGAGCCAAGTGTAGCCCCTAATGCACTACAGTAAGGATGCTTAATCTCCAGGGAGTGCCCCAAATCCCCAGGACATGCTTTCAAGGCTTTGCTTTGCATTTAGAAGCCTTGATGAACAAAAAGACGCAGAAACCACACAAAGATGGGGTTTTGCTGGTGATCTAAGCTGTCTGCCACTAGCCCATATGGTAGCTTTGTGAAAATTAGAAGGTGCTTTTCCCCCTTGGTAAATATAGCCCTGAGCCATGTTCAATTCTTGTGAGTGCTGTGTGGGCTACCCACTTGCCCCCTTGGCTAGCATCTTGTGCAGTGAAGAACCTGCACAACTATACCCAGCAGTTCAGAATCAAGAAGGTCCTGGATGTTTTCTTCCTTCCTTCCTTCCTTCCTTTCTTCTTTCATTCAATTTCTTTCTTCAGTCTCACCCAATTCACAGTGCACACCATAGCACACACCCTCCCCAGCGGCCATCCCCAGCCACCCCATCCCTCCCAGCCCCCTCCCCTCCAGCAAACCTCAGTTTCCTGAGATTAAGAGTGTCTTATGCTTTGTCTCCCTCTCTGGTTTCATCTTGCTTTATTTTTCCTTCCCTTCCCCTGTGATCTGCCTTGTTTCTTAAATTCTGCATATGAGTGAGATCCTGTGATCATGGTCTTTCTCTGAATGACTTATTTCGCTCAGATCATACCCTCTAGTTCCATCCATGTTGTTGCAAATGGCAAGATTTCTGGCTTTTTGATGACTGCATTGTATTCCACTGTATAGATATACCACATCTTCTTACTGGATGTTTCTTTCTGCCACGAGGAGTTCTGCCGACAAAAGGGCACCTGAATGGTTCCATGTTAGCATTAAGGTGTGGACGAATGCCAACTCCTCGAAGTCTTTGCTCGCATGAATTACTTCATGGACCACAGGCTCAACTCTTGGTAGGGGAAAGCTAGGTTTAGAGGCCTCTTGTGGGGACCTTTGTTTTTGCCTGTGCTTCTGGGGTGGTGCCAGGAGAGTAAACTGCAGTTCAATCTGCAGCCCGCCAGCCTGGGGAGTAGCTGTGACGACCCAGAGGCCAGAGCGTTGAGCGTCTGTCACATGGGGAGTCGGGGGCATTCCGGGCTCCAAGGCCATGAGCGTCTGAGGATGTGGGGGTGCCTCGGAGGGTAGAGCCCGCTGTGAGGAGAGCGTGCAGGGGGAGAAGCAGGGGAGCCTGGAGGCCAGGCAGGGAGGAGCCCCTCTGTCACATGCTTGTCCCCCTCCCCTTGACATTTTCATGTCCATTTCACAGAAGAGACTCAGGGAGAGTTAGAGTGTCCACCTCCGGTGAACAGCTGGTCATGTGCTGGGGTAATTGAGGGACAGAGCGCTGCGCGGATCGCAGAGCTTACTTGCCCCTTCCGTGCAATATCGTCTTTACTCAGTGATACGGTCTCTCTCAGCCCTGCAAGATGCCTGCCTTTTCGTAGGCGAGGAAGAGAGGCGATAGGACCAGGAGCAGGCGTATTTAACCAAAACCCCAAAGTAATGGTGCTGATAACACATAAAGGCTTATTTTTCTTTTCAGTAAAATGAGTATAAAAATAGGGTGTCCAGGGTCAGTCTGGCGGCCCCACGGCTGTCATTGCTTTAATCTTTTGCTCTACTGCCCTTAAACCCCACGGTGGGACAGTGGGGATCTGGGCATTGGGGTTTGGATGGGTCGGATCAGAGGGGGCACATACCACCCCCGCTGACATGCCACTGGCCAGCACTCAGTCCTGTGGCCGTCTTGCTTCCAGGAGGTGGGGAACGCAGTGCGTGGACAGGAGAGGAGCAGGTGGGCCTTGTCAAGTGCCACGGCCACTGGGCAGGCGGCGAGCATTCCGCTGGCCATGCAGAGGGAAGTCACAGGCCCACGCGGAACTGGAATTCAAACCCTGGGACCCGAGAGGGAAGAGCCGGCATCCTTCCTCAGCAGCAGACAGCCAGAGCTCAGGGCTTTGCTGGGATGACCAGCCGCGTACTGTCCCCTCCCCGGAAGCTCGGGGGCACAGTCAGCCTCCTGTCAAACCTCCTCTGAAGGATACAGTTAGTAGAGCTCTCCAGACGGGGCAGAAAAGTGCAGCCTCCCCCCATGACCTGAATGGATCATTTGTGGCTCAAATGACAGACAAATGCAATAATTAGGCCTATTTAGTAAAGAGGGGGTGAAAGGTCAAATGGGAGGCCAACTGTCTCCTATTACCAGCCTGGTGGTGACCACGTTGGGTGATGTTTGCACAACAAAGCAAGGCTGGCCGTCAGGAGCTTGGCTTCCAGGAGGCCAACGCCAGGCTTGCAGGACCCAGGTTTGGGCCCGTCCTTGTGGGTCCGCATCCCTGACAAGGCCCCGGGGCTGAGCTGCCCTCACCGCCGTGCTGCTGCGTCACAGCGGGGCCGGCAGACGAGCCGGGTCGTCCCCGGACAGGGCGTCCTCCTGCCCTGCACTCTGACTCCCCAGCTTATCTCTTTCTTCTTCTCCCCCTGCCCCCAGAATCTGATTTCACTTTGTTTTAACCCAAAGCAGATGATACGCTAGCTTCTGAGCCTTTCCTTTGCTCCCTGCCTGGGAGGATTTTCTGAGGGTCTCCCAGGCTTGAGGGGTGAGAAGGGCAGGGCAGCTGGGCGTGGGCCAGCGACCGTGGACACAGGGCGCGACACGTGTGTGGTCTCCCTTCCCGCCTCCCTTCCTCCTGCTGCCCCTCCCCCTCTTTCTCTGACTTGAGGACAGTGGGGACTGGAGTCCCTTCCGATGACAAAGCCAACAGTGTCCTGCAGGAGCCTCTTCCTCCTGGACCTGCACTGCGTGTCCGAGACGGGGGGAGCACTCCACTCAGGCCCTCAGCAAACTCTTGCAGACGAGACGGGGGGAGCACTCCACTCAGGCCCTCAGCAAACTCTTGCAGACGCCCGGAAAGCTGGGCCAGTTCGTGCACAGCCTGTGTCGGGCGTCTCCAGTGGGGTAGGGGACGCGGGGAGGGCCACAGCCCTTCCCATGAACCCCCTCCCCTCCTCCCGCTCTGCCCAGTGAGGCTTAGAGGGACGAGTGGGACGGGGCTGGACTCACGGGCCAGGGACCAGCCTGCATTTCACAGAGCCCCGTGGGCAAGCTGAGGGTTACAAATACGTTTCCGAATTCCCCGATAGCTGGGAACTTTGGAAAATGAGAAACCAAACCCCATTCTCCTCCTAGGCCCTTCTTGGAGGCAGGATGATGGGTCACACCTGGATTCCCTCATCCCCTGTTGGTTTCATGCTCCTCAAGCCTCTGGAGGGACTCACCATGCCCTGGGGGTGTGGAGGGGGAGACATGACTCCAGAGAACACGGGTTCACGGGCTTCAGAGGGAAGTCACCCAACTCTCTGGGGCTCAGTTTCCCCATCTGTCAAATGAGGGTGAACACAGGTCTCTTGTCTCAGGGTTGACATCAGAAATGAAGGCAAGAAGCACCCCCAGAGTCCTGGTCCGTGGGACTCCCTGTTTCCCTTTGCAAAACCTCTGTAAGGCCTTCTAGAGGCAAGAATTGCTCCTTCTTGCCTTAGGGACCCCTTGTCAAACCCCCTCTTTCTGACCTGGTTATTCTTGTTCAAAAAGGTAGGTTTAGCTGGGGAGGGGGCAGAGGTGAGGGTGCTTGAGAGCAAGGCGTTATCCGGCTTGGTGACTCAGGAAAAGTGGCCATCCCCGTGTTCTGTCCCCTGTGGCCTGGAAGCTAGGAGGCCACCGGCACCAGGCCAGAGTCCCCCCACGCAGCAGATCCTGCATCCGAGCTCACGGGCACCTTGCGGGTGCTTGGGGCAGGGGCCCCCAGCTGTGGGCAGTTTGCTCTTAGACAGATACAACTTCCTGGTTCTCAGAGCAGAAGCATTTTTATAATTATTATTTTCAAAAAGCTCAGTCTCTTTCCTGCTGTCCTATCAGTTTTTGTAACACGCAGTGAGTAAAGGTGCAGGGAACGGAAGCCGGGGGGCCCGGGGACAGTGCCAGGGGAGGAGGAGCACGCAGGAGTCCTGTCTGGGTGCGGGGGCCAGGCCGTGGACGAGGAGATGGGGGACACGTGGGACCCCCCCAAAGGCCAGGCAAACCCCAGCCAAGACCCGAGACCCGGACGGGGGGGTGCAGGAGCACATGAGTGGCCCCCCCGGGAGGCTGCTGCTGCTGCGCTTTGCCGGACGGAGAGCAGGAGGGAGGCCGCCGGCTGTCTGTCTGTGGAGGAGGTCCTCGTGTGTCCTCAGAAGCCCCGCCCCTTGACTCCAGGGGACAAGCCAGGTCCCTCGGGAGGGATGGTTTTTGTTTTACTGTACAAATTAGAGTCCAAGTGTCAAAGCCACCGACTCAGCCCTCGGAAGTGAAAACACTGGAGATAGATTTGAAAGAGCATGTTGTCCAAAACCACGATGGAATGCAGCTCAGCTCGGGAGACACCTGAGACCCTCCTCCAGTCAGCAAGGGTCTGGGCTCCCGCAGAACAAGAAATCCTACGGGCGGAACATTTGTCTCACGCAGAGGTGCAAGGTTGTTTTCATGCCCGGCACCCAGTTTGCGTCTTGCTTCCAGGGACTGACCTTTAACCCTCCTGTGAAACTGGGCGCTTGCGTCACTCCCAAGCACGCCCGGGGATCCTCGGATTTGGGCTTCTGTGGGGTGGGCGGCTGGGCGTGGGGAGGAAGCTCCCGCCACCCTGGCCCCCAGGAGCTGCGCATGGCGGGCGGGGCGTCCGCACCCTCACTTGGGCTTGGCCCCAGCTCATGGGCACAGTCACGGCCACGGCCGCTTGGGGCACTCGGTCAGTATTGCTTCATGTGTTCACCGTGCCCTCCCCGTGAGGTCAGTGCTGCTGTCACCGCCACTTCACGGATGAGGAAACTGAGGCACAGAGAGGCTAGGTCACGAGGAAGCTGGGCAGCCGGGCAGCAAACCGCATGAGCCTGAGAACCTTCTGGGAGCACGTAGGCTCGTTTCAGGGCTTCCCACACACCCGTCGGACCCTGGCATCGCCGGCGCCCATGCTCCGGCCCCACAGGAAAGGCGGCGTGCGGGCCGCCCCAACGCGGAGCGCCCGGTGCGGGGCGCTGCTGCCAGCCGAGAGGCGTGCGCTGTCCTCCCACGGCCCCGTGTGCAGCGTGCGTGTGCGGGCGTCAGAGTGCAGAAGGATGCCGTGGCCCCGCGGAGAAGAGTGTCACTTGCAGAGACAACCAGACAGCGGGGCTGGGTGAGGGAGCCGGTGTCGAAGCTGAAGATGGAAAAGGACCACTTGCCCGCAGACACCAAGAGGCCTTCGGAGCTCAGCCTCTGGCGGGGCCGTCAGCCACACCAACGCCCCTCAGGCCCGCCGCACAGAGACTGGTTCCTCGTAGCCCGTGTGTGGCTCTTACCCCAGCCTCGGGAATGGTGGCGAAACAGCTGGACGTTTCTGTCCCCACCCTAAAGATGGGAAAACTAGGGGGGAAGTGGGCGTGCGTCGAGTGTTAAGCCGAGAAGCTGCATCTTGAAGCTCGTGGTCCTTCATCCGGATCAATCACAGGCATTTTCCCCTCTGCTAGTATCTGTTTCCCAAAGAGCATCGTGTTTCCGCCACAAGGTCACTGAAACCAAATTAAAACCACGGAGCCGGCACCTCACTCCGCCCCGCTCCTCAGCTACTGCAAATCGGATTTACTGAAAATCGGATTTCCACTCCCTTGTAGTGGGTAAAAAAGAAAACTCTCTTTTCTGTGAGATTTTGGTTTCGGTGCCTAATTAGGTTGGTTCCACCATTATTGCATTTTAAAAGTAAAACATGATTTTATAATGAACATCGAAACCGCAGAGGAGATAAGCGAGAAAGCCAGAGCAGATGCTCGCAGGCCCGGGGTTGGAGGGGGCCTGGTTGGGCAGGCGAGCCGGTGTCGGAAGCTGTCCCGCACCTTCCGTGGAGGAAGGGCTGGTCGTTCCCCGCATCCCTGCTCTACTGAAAGGAGCATTGGAGGCGGGCGGGGGGGGGGGGGCAGGGATGGATCAAAGGAATCAGAACCTTCTCCAGAATCCGACTTTGGCTACGTGTCTCTCATTCAACTTAAAACACGCTGGGATGGTTCTCGTCATCTGCCTCTCTGCCTCCTGTGCTGCTTTCTGGTTTCCACCCCGGTGCACACACAGACTGTCCCCAAAGACCTGAGCGTGGGTCCTCACCAGAGGGAAGTTTCAGGCCAGCTGCTTTGTACAGATGTTCTGCTCCAGTCTCCAGCCTGGGATGGGCAGCGTCTCAGTGATGGGATGCTTGGGGGGCCGGCATTCCCCAAGACCTGGGGGCTTCTCCCCACAACTGATCCACACATGTGATCCAGCTCAGTTCTTCTTGCAAATACAGAGAAAAACTGCACCCTTAGGGCTGTGATTGCTTCGAAAGCACAGGGAGTAAACCACTGTCAGTTAACCCGGGAGGGTGTGGAAGGGACGGCTTCGTGGCCCCCAAACACAGGAACGTCACCATTTAAAAAAAAAAAAAAGGAAAATACTATAGCCACCAAATTCCCATGTGGTTCCCCGCCCCGCCCTCTGTCCCTACATCTAGATCAGAGTTTTAGAGCCAGAAGTTTAAAACCTTCAGAAAAGGAGCCCTTTTCAGATGAAGTACATCAAATCTATTGATTTACCTTACAGCTTACAGCAGATCAGTTTCGCCGTTAACCCCATGCATGCTTTATCAAACGGGATGGCGTTCACTAGCCTGTGCTTTGTTTGCTTGGCCAGCATTCTTTGAGCACCTACTGTGTGTTGGATACTGTATTGGGTGCTGGGGATAGAGAAGAGACTAAAACCAAGACCCGGCCCCAGTGGGGCTCTGGTGGTGGGCGGGGAGAGGGGAAGACTAAACACGGATATGGGGCCTGGCAGGCCGGGTGGTGGAATGTGTCTTGGAGAAGAGGGGGCAGTAAGGAGGGGGATGGGCACTGGCTGTTGGAACAGGTGTCCAGAGGTCATTGTGATTGCCTGTGTGTGCATTGTGCTGGTGCTACTGCACACACCCATTTTACAGCTGAGGGAACCGAGGCTCGGCAGTCCGCTGAGCCGCTATCCTAACATCATCCAGACAGTGTCAGGATTCTGATTTCTGTCCAGATTTGCCTGACGCCGGTGTCCAAGCTCTTAGCCCTCTGTTTACTACTAAGAGGACGTGTTTTTCCCTAACAATTTAACTGGCTTTCTCCTGCCATAGCCAGTCCCCATCTACCCCCAGCAGAAATCACTGTCCCTTTTATTGATGAGGGGACAGAGGCCCAGAAAGTCATTTGCAGATGTCCTTACCCCTGACCCCCTGTCCCCAGCGCTGTCCTGTTGGGCCCAACAGTACATTTGACAGCAACGGGCGGCCCTCCTCCCTGGCCAGACCATTAAAAAATGACAGAGTGACCTCCGACATGATTCATTCTGCGGAGTGCAGCATCCAGAGGCCAGAAAGCTGAGTGTGTGCAGATTTCAATGAAGATTGAGGCATTTATCGCAGGAAACCACCTTAATTGCTGTTAACATAAACCCTTGTGTGACCGCAGCTAGAGATCTTGATTTGTGCCTTGAGACTGGGGGGGCAGAGTCGGGGGACCAGGTCTGCCCAGGATCTTAAGGAGACGGGAGGTTGCCTCCTGGTGTCTGTTCCCCGTCTGTTTGTTTGTTTGTATTTTTGTTAAAAAAAAAAAAAAAAAACACAGCATCAAAGTGGGCCTGCTGTCCACTGCCCTGGAGCCCGCCTCCGATGGGCAGGGCTGGCGTGGAGGGAGGCAGTGGCTACCCTCCCTGAAGGTTGTGCGGGGTTGTGCGGGGTTGTGCGGAGGAGCCCTTCCTTGGCAGGTTGAGGCGTGCATGGCTGTGGGGAGCCTGCAGCTCCGCTCACGGTAGCTTCCCCTTACCTGTCCCAGTCTCTGCTTTGAGAAATTTCCCTGGGGGGAGCTTTCTTCCTTTTATCTATATTCAATGACATCCTCCCTTTTTTTCACTGGGAAAGGAGCAAATGCTTGCTTGGACGAGTTCAACCGATACAGATGAATCCAAATAGTTCAACCGATACAGGTGAATCCCTCATTCCACACTGTGGGCAGCCTGGGAAATAGTCTGAGTTTTCCTCTGTTTGTTCAACGTGTTTTCCTTACAAAAAAGATGGCTGTGTACATTTTGTCCTTCAGCTTGCCTTTCCACTCACTCATTTATCGGGGATAACTCTCAAAAGTCAGTATGAAAAAGTGAGTTTTTTCTAACCAGAGTATTGGATTAAGTCCATGAATCAACCAGTCACTGTCATTTCTTAAAGTGAGTCTTTCCTTTGAGCAATAAGACTCCTATAATTCAACCCATTCCACTTTTCCTTTGGCTGCCAGGAAGCTCCATTGCTAGTTGAAGTCATGAATTCCTTCCTCTCTTCCCTCCCAGCATGAAGTAGGTGATACTACTCCCACCTCCCACATTGTGATATCAAACTTATTTTGTACGAGTGTTTACTCTCTGCTCCGAATTACAAGCTTCTTGTAAGCAGGACATATGTGCTTTTCACTTTTATTTTCTCCCTCTAGCTAGTGCCCAGCACATGCACATGGATTTTGTTTAATGACTAATTTGTGAAGGGACCTGCGATGTCCGGTGTCATCTGTTCCTCTTTCTTTTCCACTGGCTTTGTTCTGTTCTGATTTTTCAGTTATCCTGGTTTCTATGCTGCTTTCTTTTAAAAGATGTATTAAATTATTTTGGAAACCAGGTGGGAGGTAAAATTTTTCTTCTTCTTTTTAAAAGAAGATATTTTATTTATTTAGCAGAGAGAGATCACAAGTAGGCAGAGAGGCAGGCAGAGAGAGAGGGGGAAGCAGGCTCCATGCTGAGGAGAGAGCCCGATGCAGAGCTCAATCCCAGGACCCTGAGATCACAACCCAAGTGGAAGGCAGACGCTTAACCCACTGAGCCACCCAGGCGTCTCTAAAATTTTTGTTCTTAAAAGTAAAGAGAAATGCATCAAAGCAATGGGACAAACTGACAAATCAATGACAAATTATCCCAGAAAGCACACTGGGAAATTCTCCCTGTCGCTGTGGCTCCCAGTGCTACGGTGCAGTGCCTCTCCTCACCAAGCTTGTCTCCGTGTGGACCTGAGCACAGGGTCTGCCCAGAGCCACCATTCCTGACCCCTTTGTCTGCAACCACCCGTTCCACCCGTTCCACAGCCCGCTGCTCTCATCCAGTACGCCTCACCACGAGTGTCACCAGTCCAGCCTTACTGATCATTCCGTCCACCCTGGCTCATCTTCCCATAGCCACGATGCCCCTCCTCAATGATGTGAAGCCCAATGATGTCCAGTGATGCCCAGAGATGCCCCATTATGGCCAGTGATGCCCAACAGGGTCCAGAATGGCCGCTGATTCCCAGGGATCCCTTGGATGCCTGTGGTGCCTGACAATGCCCAGTGATGTCTGACGTTTCCTCTGGTGCCCAAAGATGCCCAGGGACACCCAGTGTTGCCCGGTCGGAAGGGCCCTCCCCACGGCCCCAGTGCCAGCCCACTGTGCGCACAGGTCCCCAACCACAGAGCTAGGAAGCTCCTGGTTGGGATCTTCTCCGGCAAGCGCCACAGCCCTCCCCTCCCCCACTCGCCACCTGGTCAGTTGTCATTGCCCGGCTGCCCACGGTCCGCTCTTCTGAAGCCTTCCCGACCGACGCCTCCGGCTGCCTCCTCAGTCGTCCGCGCTGCAGTTCCGGACGGGATGTGTCCTAGGAGCCGCATGCGGAATCCAGCTGCCCTACCCGCAGCCCCAGATGAGGGCGGACGGTCTCTACAACAGCTCTCGGCAGCGCAGCGTGGCAAGGCGGCCCTGACCTGCCCCCTTCCTGCCCATCCCCACCCCTGCAGCTCTCCCTGAGGTGGATCCGGGACCGCCGACTTCCGACGGCCGTGCTGGGACGCATGGGCCTGGCTGCTGGGGGCTTCTCTCCGCCAGACCGACCAACCCCAGGGCAGAAGGGCGGATCCTAGCGGCATCAGCATCATTTACTCAGTGGCTGGTTCATTCCTTCCTCCTTCATTTGTTCGTGCTTCCGTTCGCTCATTCATTCCCTTTGCACGGCTGTGCGCGCCGGCGGGACCAGCCTCTGCCGCAGCTCCCTGAGCAGAGCTGGGCCTGGACGTCTGGCCGAGCCCGGGGCTCTGCTCCGAGCGGGGCTCCACGAGCACTGCCGGGCGCTGAGGGTCAGTAGTCGCTGTAGGTCCCCGGGCGCCGGGGCCGGGGCTCAGGCCGGGGACCGAGGAACGACAAAGCGTTGGAGAGTGCGGGCGGGAAGGGGGCAGGACCCGCATCAGGACTGTGGCTCTGCAGGGCCCTGGGGGCCTTGTGAGCGCAACATGAAAATTTTGTGAGCCACCCACATTAGCCGATGTTTAACTGTTCTCCTGGGGAGCAAACAAGGGCGCGCTGGCGCTGTAGGCTTCCTCAGAGTTTGATGACAGGGCGGAAGCACTTCCGTTCAGGAATTTGGAGGAGCAGAGACCATAAGCCTCTCAGATCATCTGCGCCCAGTAAAGCTTTCCCTGAAGGAGAGCGTGGCCCATCTCTGAGGAAAGTCAGCCTTCCTGGAAGCCCAGGCGGGCGCCTGGAACTGCACCACACATTCAGAAACGCAGGGCGGCGAGTTGGCGAGGTCGTGTCCCCGGCCCAGGCCCAGCAACTCTGCCCAGGAGCTGGGCAGTATGTCCGGGAGTCACAGACCCCGAAGCCGGCCCTCAGGGTCGCAGTGTGGGAGACTCGCCTTGTTGTCAGACCCCTGGGAGTGCAGAGAGGAAGGAGCGTCTGTAGAAACTTGAGTTCTTTCCTGGGAAGTTGTGAGTCGCCTTGTAGGCAGGGCATTCTGGCCGCAGCAAGCCCCACACTGCCGTGCGCAAGCCACCAGTGTGAGCCGCAGCCCTCGGGCGAAGCAGGACAGATGTTTGCTAGAGAAAGTTGAGTGTTGGTGGAAGCACACAGGTTTATTCTTCTTTCTGTTGTGTGACTCTCCCATGAGTGAGTGGCTTTTGTTTGAACAGAGCCAAGGCCTGGGGCACCCAGGTTTCCTCATTTGCAGGAAAAACCTCGTGCATTCTCGGGGGCATCTGCAGGGGCCCGGGGCTCGATACTGATGGCCTGGGGAGTGTGATGGACACTGGGGGTCCTGGGACCCACTTTGGGGGTCTTTTCTGGGATGAAGCAACCATGTGACCCCCATTCCTTTGGGCCTTTCTTTGCAGGCAGATGGGGGTGGAGCCAAAGGGTTTGTGGTTTTCAATTGGTTGAATGTAAAGCCAGCATCTGTGGGAAAACCAAGGACACTGTCCAGGGCCGCTCCCCGAGGCTCCCCCAGAAGGGCTCGGGGTCTCACCCATGGGGATGTTGAGACGCTGTTCAGCTAGAAAATAGAAGTGGGGTACAGACATGGGGCATTCAACATGGAAGGGTTGGGACACTCAGGAGGAAGGGGCAGGGGAGAATAAGAGGAGGAAGAGAAAGGAAAGGAGGGATGGGGGAGAGATGCAGGGAACAGGAAGAAACCAGAGACTGAAGACAGAGGAGAGGGGTGGGGGAGGGAGTGGGAGGAAGGGGAGTGGGGGAGGGGAGAGAGCTTTCCCTGGAATCTCCCAGAAGCTCCCGGCCTCTGAACAGCTCCACAAACCCTTGATTAAATGTGTGAGACGAAGGTCTGGGACCTGATGGGGCCCCATCCCTTGCAGCTCGGATACTCTAGAATTCCGTGAAATCATTTCGTAGCAGGTCATATTCAGGACGGGCGACACCGATGGTATCGCGCTCTGGGTGCGCACCGCATTCGCAGTAAATGAATATTATTTCATTACAAGAACAAATCATTATTATTGCCGAGTGGAGGGCAAATGGGGCCAAGGATTATTAGAACCATACTTCCGCCGGCTGTCAGCTCCCGCACGAAGACAGGGATCTCTCCGCTCGGGCAGCTAAGCCTGGAGAAATCCGCTTTTAATTACCGATCGGCATTGACTTAATGTAGCATAGCTGTCTTATCACATTTAAAGTGCGCGTCTACTTAAGATATTTAATTTAAAGTGATATTCTTAATTTCCTCATGGTTTCCAAAGTTTATGTTAACTGTAACCTGCTAGTTTGCAAATGCACTCCCTCTTTGATTACAAGTCAGATCCCACACTTTTGTCTCTAGTTACTTCAGGGGCAATGCCCGAGCTCAGGCTGTTCATCCCTGCCCTGCCCGGTGTCCTGCGGCTGTGTGGCACGACGTGATTACGAGCACGTGACAGTTACAGTGCTGGCCAGCACTGATTGAGCACCTGCTGTGTGCCAGGCAGGGGGGTGTGCCTCCTTTCATGGCACTGACCCAACAACCCAGCGGGCAGGTGGTGCCATTTTATGCCCGTTTACTGAGGAGGAGGCCCTGGTCACATAGCTGGGGGGCAGGAGAACCAGGGTAGATGCATCTGTCCATCTCTTCTAAACGTGGTGCCTGTCTGGACAGACCTCATGCAGGGACCCGGTGGGAGTGGAATGACAGAGGCCGCTTGCAGCGCCTGGGAAAGTTACACGTGCGGCTGAAGCATTACCCCGGGGGTCCCTCGCTCTGAGCCTCAGAGCACGCAGCTTCTGCCCCCACGCTGTAGATGTGCGTCCCACGCCCGGGATGAAGCCACCGTGCAAGGAGGTGATGGTCCACATGGGGATCTCTGACACTAAGACCTGAGCCTTCCCTCCATGGCCCTCTCCCGAGGAGGACGTGCTCCCATGGCGTCTCTGGCCTGGGCACTACCATGAGGCCTGGCCCGGAGATCGGGAGGCCGGCAGGGGTGCTGACTGGTTGTGCAGGTCAGGAGGGGCAGTTGCACAGCTCAGAGGCAGGTGGAAGGGCCCCAGCCCCACGCGGTGCTGCCAGCCAACACCAGCACTGCCAGCTAGGCAGTGCCTCTGTCTGTTTCCTGAGCCGCCCAAGAAACCCTCAGTGGGAGCTCTGTGTCTACCTCCTCGGCTGCTTGAACTGAATAAAATCTCTGCCCCAAGGTGGCATGAATCCTGAGAATCTGTCACATATTCTCCAGCTTCTCCTCATCATCTTTATATTTCAGGGAAGGAGCTGCCTCTTTTCAATTCTATAAGCTTCCATTACGAGAGCAACATAACAGAAGCTTCTAGAATTTTTAATTTTTATTTTAGAGGAGAAAATAAACAGATATTTCCCCCTTAGAAAGGAACAACATTTTAGGCTGACAGCAGAGAGAGAGAGCAAACGAAGACCCTGGGGCTGACCCCCCAGGTTTGAGCCCGGGTGTCCTGGGACAAGCCCTGTGCCCGCCCTGTGCCTGTCCCTGCATGGGAGGGTTACAGGAAGTGCTCTGTGTGAGTGCACAGCACACCCCCTGACACTGCGCAGTTGTGCCCTGAGTGTGAGCTTAACTGTCACTGTTCATTAATTAGGAGCCTCGTCTGACACAGGTTCAAAAACTGGAACCCGCGTACCTTGCTGGTGAGGCGCGCGCACAGAATCCTGCTGGAGAAAGCGCCTTCCCGATCATTGAGCCCCTCCAATTCGTTAGTGCTCTCAGACATATGGACACGCGTCTCTTCCCACTTTCAAGGACGATGAATTCAATTTATAATATGAGATTACAGCCCAAATTAGTCTCAAACATTTAGAAATGAGAATTGGTCATCGGTCATGTTTATTTCACCCATTCATCCTGAAGCCTCCAGCCCCCAACCCTTACTGGTCTATTTGCATCTCAGGATTTTCCAAGAGAACTAACAAAATGCTTAATCCTGAGTGATGTTTCGAGTGTCCCCGCACGCCAAGCGGTGTCCATGCGGCAGGTCCTTCTGGGATCACAGCTATAAGGCGGCGCCGCATTTTATAGATGAAGGTACTGAGGCTTTTAGGACTTTGGTGAAATTGCCAAGAGCACAAGCATCCTGGCTGTCCGTGGGCCTGGGCGCTGAAGGACAGCCGTCCCCTAGCAAGGCATAAAGCTGCTAACCAGAGGCCGCAGGCGTCGGAGAAGAACATTGTGTCACATGGACGTTTCATGGGGCACGGACGTTTCATGGAGGAAAAGGGACTAAGTCAGTTCTAACTAAGTCGGTCAAACACATGTAACTATTTTTAAACCCCCCTACTAAGGCAGTGCTCATTTTGTAACTCTTTTAAGTGTGCTAAATATACATTTGTTGCAGATGTACCCAACTCTTAAGAGTATCTAAAAGTTTCACTTTTTTGGTGATTCTTTGTGATGCGTGCAGTGTCTTGAGTTTCCGAGAGGATTTTATAGTTTTTCAGTGTTTGCAAAAGTTAAGTTTTCCCTATTGAATGTCAACAGTGAGTGCTAAAACAAAACACAAAACAAAACAAAAAAAGTTTCATGATCTTCCCAGAATTAGGGATTGAAGGGATCTGGGATAATTTTGGAGCCGGCTCAGAGGGGATCCCTATTAATTAAACTTTGGGGCCCGGGAATTCCTAAGGGGCTCCGTGAGGGCTCAGGGCTCGGGGACCCCTGAAATTTTGGGCAGAGCCTGGGAATGCCGGCTCCCAGACACAGGCCCCGCGCGTTCTTTCATCTGTTGTCAGCCTGGCTCATGACTCACACCAGAGGCCGGGAGGGACGAGGCCCAGGACATCCCACAGCACGCCCACCCCAGGGTCACAAGGAAAGGGTCTGGCTACTTCCCTTCCTCCGGTCACCTAGCGGCTCGGTATTTGGAATCCACCAGGAAGTAGGTACTTGGGTTAACAAAAAATGTGTAATATTTTTGACCTAATTTCAGGAAATCACAAATAACCATTCCAGAGCAGCTGTTCTATTTTTTTCCACTGGGAAAGGAAGTTTGCACACTTTAAAACATTTTTTTTTAATCACAGAGGACTAGTAAAATAAATTATGGCACATCCATAAGTTGGCATATGGGGCAACCATTAAAGTGAGGTTTATAAGGGACCTTCCGTGAAGTGCGCATGACATATCGGTGATGAGGACGGCGTGGGACAGACCCTGGCGCTGGCTTCGTGTAACACGCACACATGCCATGCTCACACCTGTGCACACACGTCTGCACACATGCACACCCATGCACATGTAGCCGTGCATGTGCACACACATGCACAAACACACCAGACAGACCGAGGACGGTTTGCCACAGTGCTGGCCACAGGCACTTGTAAGCGGGCAGCCTTCACCACACTTTGATTTTCCCTTTTAAACTCCTAAATTTTCTCCAAGGAAGGACTGTTACATTTACAACAGAAGCCAAAGGATTATAATGAAACACGGTCTCTGTAGAACAGAAACTGTTGAATCAGGGTGTGGAGAAACCGTCAGCAGCGATTGTGTTGTGAGTAGGAAGGTTTCAAAACGATCTTTAAAAACCCAAAGCCAGGGCTTCAGGTTTAATTCAAACTTTGGAAAACTCGCAGGTCCCATTACATATGCTTATTTCTTTGACATTTAAGCAGCCGAGCAGAGGAGTCAGACTCTGCGGCCCGCACAGTTTCGGAGAGTCAGGCAGGGTCCTGAGTGCTCCCCAGGGTGGCTGGTTTTGTTTCGCCATCTGTGTACCTTGGTGTAAAGGTCCAGGGGATCGAGATTCAAATCCAATCTGTGGTGTGGCCCACAGAGAGAGAGAGGAGTATCCCCGTCCAGGCTAATTCCTTCTTGTTTTGTCTAAAAAGCAGGAGAATTTGGAGCTGGCCCTAGGACAGGGTTTCCAGAACGTACAAAGTATGAAATGGCAGGTCACAGCAGACCCGCCTCGCAGGCTGTTCCGGGCCAGAGGCCAGCCCCGGGCGCCCAGCGGGAAGGGGCTAACCCTGACCTCCCGGGAATAAGCTCCTCACCCCCCCCACCCCAGCCCCCCTCTCCTCCTCAGCTTTTCCCAAACTGGCGGGTCTGGATGCAGGCCCCGGGGTCAGCGCCAAGGCAGGGCGCCGCTTCGCAGAGCTCACGCAAGGGCCTCTGCCCGAGGATGGAGTAAACAGACTCTCCTTAAAGGTCACTTCTTCAGCTCCGGCTCTGGCGGCCAGAGGAAGCTGCAATCATTTTTCAGGGCTGTAAATGCCAGAAGAAAAACTCAGTGAGTCCTAGCTTCCCTCCATGCCCCTCGTCAGCCCAGCGCCTTCTCACAAGGCATTTCCTTGCCAAATAAAGATGCTTTTTTTAAGCCTGAACCCTGAACAGACCTCAAGTAACCTTTGCTCAAGGGTCTTGGGATGCAAGCTTTTATAAATTTAGTTCACAGGCCGCAGCGGCCCCAGCGAGCGGGCCCCGGCCCCACGGGCACTCTCGCACCACGCTCGCTGTCTGTGCGCAAGGGACTGACTGGAAGGTCTGGGCCCTGGGCACAGTCTTTACATCGAAAGGGGTCACAGTGCATAGTTCTGTCTTGTTTTGTTTTTATTGTTTTGTTAAGTTCTGTTTGGTTTGCTTTACAGCAAAATGAAAGATTTTGTTTCTACCACCCAGTCTTCCTCAGAGTCGAAGTAGCCTGTAGTTGGACATCCTGAGGACAGAGATGTGCTCGACCAAGCGGAGGCAAGGAGTGGGGGGGCGGGGGGGTGAAATGAAATTAAGGATTAATTTTAGTGGAACTGAGATGTCTCCTTTCCAACATTTATAGATGTGTCTTCCCCATTGTCCAAATCCCAAACGTCAATCTCATGGGTGAACATGCCCCCCTTTAAAAAATGCATATGCTCTTTCTTGGTAAGGTTCAACTATTGAAGGTGTTGGATTAGTTCATACTAAAGTGTGACTGACTGATGCCAGAAACTTCCTTTAGGAGACCTGACAGAGAATGAAGTTTGGAAGTATAACAAGAGGCTAGGTGGGCAGCTGGGAAACAGGTGGCCGTGTTTGGAAAGGCAAGGCCCGAGAGAACACAGATAAAGTCATTGCAGCCTATAGGTCCCTGTTTTGTGTAAGGACATTTCTGTAGGAAGAAAGGCTAATCTCTAAAAGCAGTTCAAAGTGGAAACAAAAAATAAGGGTGAATGCTATGGACTCACTGGGTCTATATCAATGAATCATATTTTAGACACTCTTGCTCTATGGTCCAGTGACCCCTTGAGCCCACTGGGACACCTTGGAGGCTGGGCCCGGTCTGCTTCCCACTAGCCCAAGCCACCAGAAGGGATCCCGGCACAATGCCCACAGCCCAGACCTCAGCGGGTGTCTGATAGTGGTTCTTGCTTCCTCGGGCAGCAAAAGCAAGTGTCTGTGGGAGAAATCTTTAAGGAGTCTCCTGTCTGAGAAAGAGTTTTCTTGTTAGGCTAGATCTCTAAGCAGCTTCAGGGATCCCTTCCGAGGCTTGTGCGCCACGTCTCCATGGCTTGGAGCAACAATTCAGCCAGTCACTCCGCTGGTTCTCTTGCCTGTGTGACCCCAGGCGAGTTCCTTCACCTTCTGTGTCTCCGTGAGCTTGGCTGGAGCAAAGATGGAATTAGTAATGTGCTCCCAGCGTGGCTCAGGGCTGGAGACACTGTTCACAGGGTGGGGGTGGGGGGTCGCTGGCACAGGTCCCAGGCAGATCTGGGCACACAGTGGACCCGTCAGGCAGTGGCAAGGCCCCGATCTACTGAAGCACTCCAACACCAGAGGTAGGACCATCTTTTGAGATAATCGGTTGAGCTGATTCAAGTATTCGGTGGATGGAGGTGTGGGATGGGGCTGGACCCGTCTTTGGATGACCGTCTTTGCAGCCCGGAGACCCAGCATTTAAAGGGCTGTCCCGGTCCACAGGGCCTAAGTGACCCGCAAGTACATGCAAAGTAATTTTTTTTTTTTTAAGAACAGAGAGCACCGTGAGATGCTACTTTGTACCTGTGGCATTGGCCGACGGACGGGATGAGATGGTACCCAGTGTGAGGCGGGAAGGGGACCCAGGCGCAGCTTGTTTGTGGCTGGAAGGGTGGTCAGTCCTTGCAAGTGGCCGGTTGGCTCAGACACATCTGCCTCTGAGCGTGAACGCCTCTGCTCCCGTCGGCTACCCCCAGGGCCACATCCCGGGAAGTAGCAGGTGGAAGTGCGCGCGAGCTCGCCGCGGCACTGCTTGTCATCCCGCAAACACAGCATCAGGTGGCCTCTGGCCCTGCTCGTCACGGGAGACACGGTGGTCTCTAGCGGCATAATTTGCAGGGACAGATGTTTAATGAAATCTGACCAAAATACGATTTCTCAGTAATAAAGTTTAGGGTGAGTATTCCTTTCTTTTTTCTATTTTGATGAAATTTTTGAAATTATTTTGATGACATTTTTGAAATTTTTAAACGGAAATTTTATTGGCTTTAAAAGAGTATATATGTCCTAATTTTGCAAATAAAAGGGAAGCTGGTCCCTGCAGAGACTCTGAGGCATCCCACGGAGGCCTGACACACCTAACGAGATGACATTCCAGGACAGGGAACTCTCAATGATGACAGAAGACAGTTGACAGACGGCAGAGCCCCGCGGCCTGATCGGGGCCGATGGGCTGATAACCCCTCGTGCGGCCTGGCTCGTCTCAGCCCGCAGGGCTGGCTGCAGACCCCAGGGGCCCCAGCCTCCCTCTGAAGTAAACAGGAAGCAGAGCCAGGCCAGGCGCTGGAGGAGGACCTGCCCTCCCGGCTGCGAGCAGAGGAGACCAGCCCCCCACTCCACACACACTGGCATTCCCAGGAAACGGGCCGTGGGTGCGGATGCCGGGTCTCTGCGGGGCGTGCGGGTGTCTGCGGGGCGTGCGTGGTGAGCCAGGCTCCCTTTGAGGGGCAGGGACAGGAGGGCAGAGGGAGGGGCCTGACAAAGGGAGAAGCGGGCTGGCAGGCCCACTTGACTGCACAACGAGGTGAGCACCCCGAACATGGCCAGGCCGCTCCCTTAACCCCGGGGACACGGGTCATGACCGCTCACTGCCACGTCGCACGACGGGGGACATCTGCTCACTGGGCACTAGAGGAGGCCCGGCTCTCCCTGTTGGGGCTGCCCGTGGGGCTCAGGTAGGAGGGCGGGAAAAAGCCGACCCGTTCGCTGTCCTTACTGCCTGGCATCTAAAGAAGTCCCAAGGAGCGTGTGGGTGTGAGTGCGTTAAAATATGGAAAGAACCGCACCAGTGCATGGCGTCTCGTGGGGGTTCCGGAGTCCTGCAGGCTAATTAAACTAAACCTGAGGTTATTTTGAGATTAAAAAAAAAAATCAGAAATTACCTGTCCAAAAAAATAAATGAATAAAAAGAGACTAAAAGAAGTTGACAGAAAGTAGCCTCTCCGCGAGGTGGATTCCATTTCGCTATGTCCCGAGTTCTGCCTGTGTTCCCTCCCGGAGGACGGCGCCGCACGTGGGTTCTGCCTGTGTTCCCTCCCGGAGGACGGCGCCGCACGTGGGTCACACAGGCCCCGGACTCCCCCAGGCTGGTTCCCTACAGGAAGCACCAGCGACTACCGGGGAACTTGTGAAATACGTGGACCCAAGAGCCGTGGTGGCCAGCAGTCCCGTGCGGTTCCCCGAGTGAGCGGGACAGGGGACGGCCGTTAGCACACATCATCACTCCAGGAGGGAGTGTGGAGCGGACGCTTCTGAAAACACGCAGCGAGTCACCCCGCCCCTGTCTGCAGGGACACAGCACCTGCATGTGCACACAGCCCGTCCAGTGGCACCGCCGAGATGTGCAGGGGACCCTCGCCCCCAAGTGGACTGCTCTCCGAGGGCACATGCAGCCTGTTCCACAAGCCCGTGTGTTTCCAAGACGAGCAGCTCAAGGGGCTGCTTTGTGACAAAAAGATGCAAAACCATCCATATACTAAAAAAGCACCTTAAAATAGGATTTATCAGAATAGAAGTTTGGTGAGGTTTTCTTTATTATTGTTATTATTTTTGCCATGTAATAAATGTGTTTTTTGTGTCATAGGTATTTTAATGTAATTTTTTGTGTAATAAATATTTTTAAGTAATTCTAAATCAAAGGTTTGAAAATGGCACTTCTCCCTATAATGACAATAGTAAATGCCAGTTAACTCTGCACCAGGGGCTCTCCCGGCGCTGCGGATTACTAATTCACTTTTTGCTGCCGTTGGTTATCCCCATTTTACGGATGAGGAAACCAACTGAGATAAACAGAGAGGTTGGATAACTTATCCAAGGTCACACAGCCAGCGAGGGGCAGAGCAGGGATTTGAACCCAGACCTGCAGCTCCATTGTCTGGGTATGTGATCCCTTTGCCGTGAGGTGTCCAGCAGGAGACGAGGATGGAGACAAGAAGAGAGTCCCCAGTGCCTACAGCCTGCTCCCTGTCAGGCTCTGCTGGGCCGTCTGCCTGCTCATCTCTATTAGCTCACACGTTGTGGGGCCGAGTTCTGGCCCCTTCCCCCTTTTACTAGTGAAGGGGACATCACGTGACCCAACCAAGACCACAGGCCCAGTGAGCTGAGGGGCCGGAGTCACACCAGGTCCGTGTGACACAGTGTTTGTGTCTTTCCATGCCCGCTCGTCACCTCTAGTCAATGAAACATAGAAAAACAAAATAGCATCTCTCTGTTAAGTCATTCTTCGATGTTGATTTTGTGAGTCTTGAAGAGAATAAACTTCCCAGGAGAAAAAAAAAATTCACCTTAAAAAACAAAACAATAAAAAAACAACCAACTTAGCTTTTCTCCCAGGAAGAGCCAGTCTCTGAGCCCCTGCATGAAAACAAGGAGGCGTGAGAAGTCACTGACCACCTTTGCCCCACAGAAATGCTGGCTCCGGGGAGCTCCTCCCCTCCGCCTGCACGATTCCGATTCCCGATTCCCGAGGAGAACTAAGCAGGGAAGGCTCACAGGCACCTGGGACCGGGGCCCCTGGGTGGGTGCGTGCGGGCCTGCCGAGCACCGCGGGCTCCTCGGAGCCATGGGGAGCTTCTCACGATGCAGCCAGTGAAACGGGTTTCTGTGGGGCCAGACCCCTCTTCCGAGCGCTCTCCCGCTCCCTCCCATGTGCCGACAGCCTCTGGATTGCATTAGCTTCATAAATAACAAGTCTGTTGTCAGATTTTCCCCTGGTGAGGAAAGGGCAGCTGGGGAAGCTGGAGGGTCACGACCTTCATGTTTCTCAGCAGGAGTCGAAACGCCTCCCATGCCGGCCGGAGAGGAGGGTCTGTGTTGTCCTTGCACTGGGCCCTGACAGGATGGGATTCCGCACGCCGGCGGGGACGCGGGGTCTGTCTTCCAGCCTGGTGCGCGGCCGTCCATGCGGGCCAGACATCTGGTGGGTAGTGGAAGAGCCCCCTGCCCAGTCCTCCAGGCTTGGAGCACCACGGACTTGGGCAGTGTGCCCGTGGGACGGGGTGTCGGGGCCTCTCTGTGCCCCAGGTCGGCAGCAACAAACGACCCCCTAACAGGAGGTCTCCGAAAATGGAGGCACAGAAACCTCAAGGCGCCTGCTCCCAAGGAAGTGCTCAGTGAGTGACCAAGTGTCGCTGCCCCTTGATCCCGAAGACACGGGGACTTCCCCTTCTGGAAGCTGGTGCTTCCTCGCTCCACCCCCAGCCCCGTGGCACAGGTTCGGGCACACCCGCCCCGTGGGACCTGTGTCCGGAGCCTGTTTCTGCTTTCAGCCAGAAGCCTCCCGTGCTTCCCCAGGCTCCGGGGACAGGCTCCCGGGACAGACTCTGGTCCCCGTTTAAAGTGGCTGCTTCCAGTGTCCTCACAGGCGATTTCTGCAGTGCTTAGGGACTCTGCTGCACATTTTCGTGGTCTTTTAAAAAGGGAAATGTGGGAGATGGGGGGCCCAGGGGAAGGAAGGAAAGACAGAAGCAGATTTACTGCTCAGCCGTCCAGGACCCGGCACGTGCTTCCGACTTTAAAAAGTCAGTCTTCACTGTCCTCCTACCGTTAGGGCTGTTAGACCCATTTCACGGATGAGTGCAGGGACAGGACACCTAACTCTACGCCGGCCCCGATCACCGCCACATGTGCGCCGAGCCTGATCGCAGCCCCAAAGGGAAGGTCAGAGGGAAGGTCGAGTGAGCCCTGGAATGACCCTCCTCCGTGTCCCCGAAGGGATCCCAGTGAATCCCCTGCCCTCCCGCCAGGTCAGTCCTCTGTTAGGCTGATATCTCAGGGTCCCTCCACTGTGGGAAGCCTTCCTCACACTGCAGACTAGTCACTCATCATTCAGCACCATCGGAGGAGCAGGGGACAAGAGGTGGCAGGGACGGGGCCAGATTGCGTTGCTCCTCCCTGCCCGAGGGGACGGAGCTTCTCCAGCGCGGTTTCATCCCAGGCGCAGACTAAACGTGGAGCTCCCCCCGCAGGGACGGCCACTGCGGCTGCCACTGCGGCCAGCACTCCAGGTCTCACTGGGGTGTGTGACTTCACGCGGTCCTCAGGGGACAGCTGTGGGAGTTCCGTACATTTATCAGCCCGTTTCCCAGAAGAGGATACTGAGATACCCTGGGCTGCTGTACCAGGGAGCTGGGCCTTGAAGGATGGCCCAGAGTCACGGAGAACAGATTCTCACTGGTTGGTTTCTGAGGTCTAAATCCAGACGGAGCCCGGCCCAGGGCTGCTGCCCACTGGCCGGGAAGCTGCTGCCGGCATTTCCAGCCCGTCGGGCCGTGCGGCTGTCCTGGTGTCTCCCCACTCTCTGAGAATCTCATTGCCCTCTCTGCCTCTTGTGTGCTTCCCCCTCCAGATTACGAGGCTTCTGTCCCTGATGCTCAGCACTGACCCCTCCTAGTAATGGACTGGATCATTCAAAATGCACCGGACCTCGAAAAAAAAAAACTGGACTGAGCGGTGGGCGAGGCCAAGAGAGCAGCAGTGCTAAGTTCAAAGGCTCGGCTCACACCCAGTTCTCCCCAGGAGGCCCACTCCGGGAGCCCCCCCGGAATGAAAACCCCCGATGCGTGGGGACATGCCCAGGGCTGCCATCCGCCTCGCTCTGATCTGCGGAGCTGCAGCCTTGAAGAGGGCTTCAAAGCGTGTCCGCCACTAGATCAAGCCTTCTCTCGGCCGTGACAGCCCCCCATCGCCCGCCTCCCCAAATAAACCCGCGTAATGAAGACAGATGGCTCCGGTCAGCCGCCGGCCGCGCGGGGCATGGAGCGAAGCCTGCAGATGGTGCCGTGGGCGGCCTGGGGCCACACACCCCACCCCGGAGCGGGGGTCCAAGGTGTCACCGGGACGGAGACGCTCCTCCTCAGCCTGCGCCCCCTCCACCGCCCGGGGGGGCCGCCCCTCTGCCCCATCAGCCTGGTGAGTCTGAGTACATGGGCCCCCTTCCAAGGCGCATCCCAGCCAAAGCCACCGCCAGCCCAACCGTGGCCGGCTCGCTCCTCATTAGCGAGGTGTGCAGGGACCCAGGAGCCTCGCTGAGATGACAGAGTGGACTGGGGGGGCAGGCCTCCCCCTGTGGGTGTCTGAACACAGGGTCCCAACAGTGAGGAGCAGCAGGTCCCCGGAGAGCGTCCCTCGGCCTCCCGCTCACCTTGTGCTCGCCCAGGGAAGCTGGGGGTGGGGGAGGTGCTCTGGACATGCTGGAGGGGCACCGCCTTAGCGAGTAGCCCTCAGGGGCCTCCCTCTCAGGGAGCTTTCAGGACGCAGCCGCACGTGTCCTGGCTGGTCTCTGTTTCGCGGAAGTCACGCCAGGTGGGAGCTGCCCCTGGGAAGGAGGGCGGCCGCCCGGCAAAGGGTGACCAGTGTTCGGGGTGCCGGCCTGGCTGGTGGGCCGGCATCAGGGGGATGCGGGTCACCTTCTGGAGGAGAATACGTGGAACACGGTGCGGGGGTCCGAGGGGTGTGTTGAGCCATGGCCCTGGGAGGCGAGGGTACACCCCGCTGCCGGCTGCTGCGAGCACCCCGGCTCGCAAGGGAGACATGCGGCCTCGAGGCTCACAGAGCGCATGAGCCTGAGACCTGCCATTGGCCTCTTCCGGCCAGTGGTCTCTGTCGCGTGATCCGATCTGAGGGGACTTCAGCAGGGGGCCCTGGGGGCAGCAGGGGCAGCCACGGGGCTGCTACCCTGCGCTATTTCTAGACCCTTCTGCAGATCTCCTGTGGCGTGGGGGAAACGCGCCGGCGAGGCGAGGCCAGCCTGTGTGTGCGTGTGGCGTAGGCAGGCCGGGCAGGCGGATGCCTGTGTGGTCCGAGGGGGCTTCGTGTGTGTGGTCCGCCACCAGCTCAACGCTGATCATCTGTCCAGAGGCCGCTGACTGCCTGCCGATGACCAGTCTGTTTACTTTAGTCCTGTCTGCGCCCACTGAACTCGGAGCGCTGTCTCCTTCCAGCTGGACCTGCTCAGGGGGAGGGGGAGGGAGGGGAGAGGGACATGGCCTGCGTGTGAAGCTCGACAACGGATGGGCTGCAAATGGGGTTCCGGGTGAATCAAGACACCCCCTCATGGGCCACGCTCCCTCCACCCTCTCTCTGGCAACTTCCAGCCTCCCCGTGAGCCCCGGCCCCCACCGCAGGTTCGCCCAGACAGACCAGGGACATGAATCACCCCTCAGGCCGAATGGGGCCCAAGTGCTGTTCCTGATCCTGACCACGGAGGTAAACACACGCGTGTCTGGTCCGGGCTTGCGTGTGTGGACTGGTACACAGCGAGCCCACTGTGGGGCCCGTGGGAGTGTGTGTCTGCATGCAGCCCCCCAAGGAAAGACGGGTCAGTCTGGAGATTGGGGCCCACGTCGGCAGGGGTCTGCGGGCCCTAGTGTCTACCTGTCGCGTTTGACCGGGGTCTCGCAGGGGAGGTAAACACGCTGTGCACGTGCGTTTCAGGTTTATGACCCACGGCGGCAGCTGTGCGGGGCTCATGGCCTCGGTGGGTGCGTTCTCATTATTTCTCCTCTTTACCCAGTTCTGTGGTTTGCACTGACGATTTCCTTCTCTCTGATATTTATATCCTGTGAGTCGCCTCTGGTAGCGTATGCAGTGACCAGCGATGGAAGGGCACGGGGACAGACCCAGGAAATACCTTCTCTTCCCTTTCCACCAAAGTGGAGGTTCTAGAAGGCTAGTCTTGGGATGACAGGCTAGACCTTTGTGTTACGAAGTTAAGGCTGATGGGCTAGAAGGCGACCCGTGGCCCCGAGGAGAGGCCGCACGCGCCAGAACCCTTCTTCTATGCACCCCCCACCCCTCGGTGGTCGTCGAGCTGGACCCCACGCACCCGTGGTCGCTCCTCTGGGCTCCACAAACACGGAGTCAGAAATCGGTCATCTGACCGGCACCACTGTTGTCCGAACCAAACCAGGTCAGTCATCAAAAGCATAACTCGAAGTTAGGGGGTGACTTCATTCGACAAAAAGGAAGCAGCTCTTTTTCCACTGTGGTTCAGTTCACACAACAGAAAACCAGGGGCTTTACAGGGAACCGCCGTCTCGTTCGGCACGCTCACAGCGGTGCGGCCTCCACCGGCTCCGGTTCCAGAGCATGTCCAGACCCCAAGGCCCCTGTCCCCCTAGCTCCCCCCAGCCCTGGACACCCAGAATCTGCCTTCGTCTCTGTGTATTTCCCTGGAAACTCAGGTCGGTCTTATTCACCAGCCGTACTAAATGCAAGTAGCTTAGCCGGGGTTTGGCTAGTGCTGGTACAAAGGTGACAGCCTTGTAGAAGATTCAACCACTGCCAGGAAATAGAAAGAAGACGTTTTAAGAAATTGTCTCCTCCCGATTTCTCATCCTAAGTCACCACAGGCAGCGTTCGGTGGCCCCTAGCCCTCCCCACCCAGGCCTCTCTCTGCCTACACACAGGCTGTGTAGGGGGTCACATCGGACTGGATGGGAACCCGATTTTTCCATCCTAACCGTGTGCGTCACAGGCATATCCCCAGATCCACGCACACCCTCCTTGAACGCTTTTGTCTGTGCGGGGCCCCCACCCCAACTGTGGAGCCGGCTTCACCAGCCCCTCACCGCCCCTCGGGCTGGTGATTAGTGGGAGCACTGAGTTTTCGCTGATTTGGATTGACTTTCTGGATTGTGTCAGCTGATGGGATTTGGGGGCTTGCTTCCAGGCAAGAGGGACTGAGAAAGGATTTAAAGAATTCCATGGAGGAATTCAGGACTTACAGACCCCGTATATGAGGCCCCCAGGGACATGCAGACACCTGGGCTCAGTGCGCCTTTGCAGACCTGGGTGAGGAGTAGATACCAGCTGAGACCACAGGCGGCTGGAAAGGGCGACCGAAGACACAGGACTGGCCAGCAGATGCCCCTGAGAAGGGGGTGTGTGGCAAGGAGGCCACCGTCCCCTCTGGGGGCTGGGCCGGAGAGGTGGCTCCGGGGTACACCTGTGTGGGGGCCCTAGCCAAAAAGGAAAAAGAAATCGGCTGCCAAGGGAGGGGTGTGTCTGTTTGCCTGGACCTTACAACAGCCCTGCATCTGCCTCGGTGACTTCTTCAAGCCGATCATCGATCATCGTGTCAGAGTTATCTCAGTCAGGCGCTGTCTCTTCCCTTCTTCAAATTCCCTGGCCTAGTAGAGTGTGGCCTCCTCCAGGAAGGCCTCCGGGGCCCTGGCTGGTCCACGGTAGATTCCCATATGCAGCCTTCTCCTATGCCCTACTCCTGTCTGCCCAGTGGCACCGCTAGCTCAGGGGAGGCAAGGGTGTCTCAGGACTTGGCCCCAGTACTTTGCATGTGGACGCAGGAGCCATCCTGGCCTGGAGGTCAAACATTTGCTCTGCAGCCACACTCCCCTTGGGAGCCCGGCTGGCTCTAGGAAGACCCCTCCCATGGGGGCCCAGAGGGGTGAGGCTGTTCCCAGGGCAGGGAGCAAGGGGAAGGGAGTGAGACACTGGCCTCAGGCACAGAATATTAAAGGGGGTGCTGAAAAGATCAGACATCAAGAAGAAAGATCTAAATGAAGGCAAAAATAAATCCGTTCCGAGTAAATACCACAGTTTTAAGTGGAGTCAGGACACAGGGTCTGGATCAGGGGGAGGCAAGTGGGAAGTCTCAGACAAAGATAGGGTCGGATCCTGTCTTCCTTTACAATTCTGATATTCAGTTTATCATGGATTTTTTGCATTAATTGTTTTTGTTTTGCAAAACAATATTTTACATGTCCTTGGGGCCTCATTTTCAGGGTCTGTAAGTTCTAAATTTTGTTTTGTTTGTAAACACAGAACTACTGTTTCTCTTTGTGACTGAGTTTTCAGAGCTGGTGCCTGCCTCACCCTGCCCTCTGGTACTGACCCTGCGCCCTGTCTGGTCCAAGGTGCTGATCCAAGGTCATCCGGGCGGAGCTGGGATTCAAACCTCCAGCTCTGTCCCCCAGAGCTTCTCTGTGGGGCTGTTGGCCCCCAATTGTGAATTGTTAATGGCCAGTAGGACCCCTGGGTCTGTCTGGGCACCTCGGTGCCTCGGAGAGCTGATGGGGAGCGGGACGGACTGAGCAAGGGACCCGCAGAAGTCATTCAGCATCAGTAACTCTCGGCTTAGTCTCCCTCCACCCCTCCCTGTCACAGTGCTCAGGGAGGTACTGAGGTCAACCAGGCACTCACCAGCCGCGGGGGCCGTTTCCACACAGCCTGCACGATCCGCCGCCTGACTGCGATCGCGTTTGGAACTCCCACATGAACACTCCTGGAACAGTTTTACAGGGAGGAGTCACGTATTTTACGGGAAATACACACTTCACTACAATGTTGATGACAAAACGTTTTCCTCTTTTTACTTAATGTATGGTTGTTGTTGTTGTTTTTTAAGCAAAATATTCCCCAAACCCAGGTTCTCAGAATCTGGAGAAAGGAAAGTTTATAGGACACATGGGAAGGGTCATTTATACATTGATTTTGCTGTTGACCAAACAGTTCTGCCTGTCTTTTTTCTTAAATGAGACGATAACATTCTTAAACCAACCCCTCGGCCCCCTGCCCTCCAAGGTAGAGCTCTGTTTTGCTAAGATCCAGGCGTGAGGCATCAGCGGGGGCTGTCTGCAGCCCTGGTGTGGGGGGCCGCCCGCCTGCCGGCTTTAATTAAACTGGCTGACCAATTCAGTTAAAACAACAACAGTGTAATTATTTGGTAGTATAGGGTAGCTTTTCGAGCAGAACTTTTCTATCACTAAGACAGACGGGGAAGGAAGCGGGAAGAGGGACAAGGAAGACTTTGGGGACCAGCTTGAGCTTCTTGGACAAAATCTTGGCCTCCTCACCTAGAATGTGGGGACCCCGCATCCTCCTTCCAGATGGGACCGGACGTGCGGTGCATGGCTCAGAGCCTGGTCCCAGAGGGTCCCTGTGTCCTGTGTCTCCTCCCCCCCGGCCTCCAGTAGAACAGATAGTGTGCCCAGAGACAGGCATCTTAGAGGTGGGGAGAAGGTTTTGTTTGCACTTTGATGTGGCTGGGGAGGTCGTGAAACATCCTTTTGAAAAAGCATTACTTAAGATCACGTATTGATCATCTAGGATGTGGGAAGACCTCCACTAAGCAACTCCAGGAAATCCTGGGACCGATGTGATGGGGTCCTGCGGAGGTAACAGACAGGACCCAGCTGGCCTGGCTGGAGGGTGGCAGCCGGGGCCAGCCCCTGCCTTCGGAGCTTCCAGACCCTCCTCTCTACACGGGAAAAGGGCAGTTGACCTGACTTTTCATGATTCTTAAGAAAGAAGTGTATAGAAACAGTTTGCAAAAGTATCCCATGTTTATTATCGAATATCTAGAAAACACAGCGGCACAAAAGGGAGGCAGGGGAAACACTTAAAATACCAGCACCGGGAGATACCACCTCTTTACATTTTTGCATTATCGTGTACAAATCACACACACGTGCACACACACGCACACACCAGTGAGGAGCCCTGCCTGACATCGAATCCACACCCACAGGCATGAGCTACGGCTGTTACTGTGATTTATTTTCTCTCGATCTTATAAAAACAGGACAAATGGTGCATGCGCTGTCCCTGCAAATTGCTTTATTTGTTGCTGAACATCCCCCCCATCTTCGTTATTTTTCTACGATATAATTTTTCGTGGTCTTGAGCAGAAAATAGCTTTAAAACCTAGGGCAGCCCTGTTCCCTTTAAGCGGGACAGCCTGTGCTTCTGTGTGGCTTAGCCTTCCCGGGGAAGGTGAGTGCGATTCCTGATTCCAGTCTGAGCACAGGAGGTGGTGAGGCAGAGCTGTTTGCCAAAGTCGGTGTGAATCAGTGCAATTTCAGAAACTCGGCTCTTGATTCCAAGTCCTGTGTCCCAAACGGGTTCCACCGGGGAGAAAGAAGGGGCAAGAGCAAAGCTGCTGGGACCGGAAGTTTTGTGGCTTAAGCTGGGGACGGCAGGGGAGACATAGGTCGGAGGTCTGTAGGAGGTCGCCTCACGGTCCCCCAAAGGGGATTGTGGTAGCAGACCCAGGCCACCAGGGCTGAGTTTTAGGGAGCGGGCGGCACTTCCTGCCCCGGCTGCTCCACCGCCGCCTGAAGCCACGCAAGAGTCAGCAGCCGCCTTTGGAGCAAACACAGCCTCTAAGCAAAGGCACAGAAATCCATTTCAGTTCATGGGCGCCTTGTGGATCACAACAGTGAAAATTCTAGCAAGAGCTGCAGGGCTAACGCTCACCACTCGCTATGGTCCCGGCACTGGTCTGAGTTCTGCACTAGCTCAGTTTTGCAACCCCCTTCAAGGTGAGCACATCACCATCACAGGCTCCTTACGGTGGCAGACTGGGAACGGGCCCTGCTAGAAGGTTCTGTATCGTCCCAGCTTATCCGAAGTCCATCCCCACCCCGGTGCCATCCTTGTTTACTTCACTGAAAGAAAAGTACTATTTGCAGTATCACTCTTTTGTCCCTCTTACTACAAAAACCGTGACTATCATCCCAGTTTCAATCATCACAGAGAGAAATGACTTAGACTGAAGGTCCCACATCGACCCGGAGCAAAACACTGACCATGACCAGGGAGACCTTTCCAAGATCTCAAGTCAGAATTGGGAGTTATCTTTACCAAAGTGGAGCATTTCTACACCATCTGCCCTGGCCCTGGGCCTTTCTCACGCTCCCAGCTCGCTCTCTCTCTCTCTCTCTTGCTCTCCTGTGGTCCTCTCTGTGAATGGATTTCAGAGAAACAAGAGAAGGCAGGGGCCCACCCTTGTGAGGAAAAATCTGCACCCCCTTTCTGGTTCTCTGTGATGGTAAATCTGGCTCCATCATCCCCCGCAGCTGTCATACCGGCGGGGGTCCGCCTGGCCCTTCTGTCATCACTGGGGGCTCCAATACTGGGAACACGGGGAGCCCCACCTGTGACCCAGCAGGACCCCTGGGGATGCACCCTGTCACCACGGATGCCTGCGGTGCCTCCTTCCTTCCCCTGAGAGCCCCCAGAACCCAGTGGAAGGAAAGTCGGGGATTACAGGTCGCTGTTGGGGGAAGGGTTTCCGGAGCGGGGAGGGCAGCCCCCTGTGGGAGCCGCTGCTACCTTTTCTCTTTCCGAGAAACTCCTCCAAACAACAGCCTTTCTCCGTCCCCACCCCTTTCCAGGGACAGCTCCAGGCAAAATGGGGCTCTCTGTCATCTTAACTCGTTTTCTTCTTGGGAATTTCTCTGCTCTAAAATTTTTGCTATCACAGGGTCAGATCCTGATCGATCCAAGGTCAACCTGGCCAGCCGGCTCCCATGTTCCTTTTATTCCAGAGGGAAGCAGGCTGTGATCCTGCTGGGTCAGAGCGGGTCTAACCCGCTCAGTGGCAAAGGGGGCTGGGCAGTCCTGACCTTCACCTCTACCTACAAGGCCGACTTAGGCCCAAGAGCCCACTGGGAGGGGTGCATGGGGGACTCTGGAGAGTGGGGGTTCCCTGGGGTAGGCGGGGGGGGGGGGGGGGGCATGGGAGGGGGTGAAGGAGTGGTGGGAGCCGCTGGGCTGCCGGGGAGGAGCCCGGAGGGTCTAGGAGCGCAGAGAGAGTGCTGGGGCCCCCAGAGACCGAGAAGAGGGGGGCTGAGGGAAGCTTTGGAGAAGGACGCTGGGAGTGGGGGTCATCGGAGGGGAGGCCTGGAGCAGCTACGTGGGGAGGAAGCGGAGAGGGAGGGAGGCAGAAACCCACCCGGAAACCAGGAGAGGAAAAGGGGAGTGAGACCCTCCAGCTTAGCAAGCGACAGAGGGAAACGTTCTTCCAGCCGCCGGGGTTTGCCCTGGCAGCAACCCCTCTCCCGCCTCAGGGCCCCTGGCCCCAAGTCAGCAGAAGGCGAGCTCCCCACCCGAGCCCCCACTCTATCCCCCATGCACTCAGCTTACAGGCCCCCCGACTGAGCTCTGGAGGGGAGGTGGGCTAAGATCACCATGTGTGTGAGGCGCGGTCTGCACCTCCGTCCCTGGTCCCTGACTGCCTGGCCCCAGGGCCGGGCTCCGGTAATCAGGGGGAGCTCAGCTGTGACAGGTAACCCGAGGTTGGCACCTGGGGCCAACTCCCAAGATGCCGAGAGATCCCGCAGCAGCTCAGGAGCTGGATTCCAGCTCTGCTGGGGTCCGGAGCGGCCCCACGGAGCTCCTACACCCGCTGCTGGAGGGGGGCGGAGGCCCAGGTAGCACAGGCAGGTGCCTCCCGCCCAGTGAGCTGGCATGGGTCACAGCACCGTCTACACAGCCTGAGAGTGCAGCTCCCGAGCTCTGGAGAGACTGGCCCTCCAGGCGTGGGTGGAGGGCTCCATCCCCACGATTGTCCCCTGAGGGATCTGGGCTCCAGTCTGTCCTGTGCCAAGTGCTCCAGGGAGAACCAGTGATGATTCTTAAAACCACTGTCGGGGCAACACTACTAGGGTCTAGAGAATGCAGGATGCCTTGTGTCCCTGGGTTGCCGTCCTCACCGTGGGGCGCCACCAGGCTATCACTTGCTCCAAGTCCAGTGCAGGGGACCAGCGGCTCCCAGGCCTGCCCCCATGACTCCTGCATCCCTACGCAAGGCAGCGGGTGAGCGGGGCCAGCGAGCCGGGGAGGAGGAAATCCACGCACCCGGGTTTTCACTGGGGCAGAATGTGGGAACGAGGCAAGAGCCGACCTGCAGAGCACAGGGGATGTGGGCTCAGGGAAAGGGTCCTAGAAGCTGCAAGAGCTCAAGTGTGTGGAGTGGGGGAGGGGAGGAGGGAGGGAGGAGGGAACCGATGCGGTTTGGAGCAGGCGGGAGGAGTAGTGGCCGGCCTCGGTCAGCAGACCCTGGTCACACGGGGTGTGCGGCTTCAGCCACGCCTCCTGCAGCCCTGAGCCCCAGCTGGGAAGAAGGCCCCTCCAGACCACTCCAGACCCGCTGCAAGCTGCACAGCGGGGCTCAGGGGTGTGATCTAAACCCACTTAAGGCTACCTGGTCCCGGCCCCTTCACACGTCACCCAGTCAGTCCCTGTTAGGCAGCAGCCAGCAGCCTCCATTTCACAAGTGGGGAAACGGAGGCCTGAAGCCAGTGTGCAGGGAGCCCCAGGGCCAGGGCTGGACTCCTTCCCAGCTGTGGGTTGAAAGGAAGAAGCCGATGGCTTCTCATGGGACACAGACTAGCGCCGCGACACGGGGACTTGTGCTAGATGCTGAGAGACTTGTGTGCGTCCTCGTGTCTTATCCCCTGGATTTCACAGCAACCCACGAAGCACGGTGAGTCCCCAGTTACAGAGGGGGAAACTGAGGCTCCACCTGGACGGCATTCCCGCGCTGGCTTTTTGAGCATCTGTGTGGGTGCTTCCTGCAGAATCTGGGTGTCTGTTTCTGACCCAGTGGCATCTCCTGGCCCCCAAGGTGGGGCGGAGCACAGGGCTGAGTCCCAGGCCACAGCCTCCATGAGGCAGTGAAACTGGGGGGGAGCCCACGTCTCAGGGTTAAGGCCGGCCTCCCTGGCCCCATGCCACACCCCAGAATCTCTGCACCCCAGGGCCTTCTGGCCTTGCCCTTGAGTAGTCAGACCTTTAAAAATGGCCTCTCTGCCTACTTGTGATCTCTGTCTCTGTCAAAGAAATTAAAAAAAAAAAAAAATCTTAAAAATGGGCTCCGGGGAGGGGATCCAGCTTTCTCTTCTTTTAAGCCCCGTCCCCCTCCCCTTGTGGTCGGAGTGCGTAAGAGTTTTTAAATGACAGCTAGAGACCCTAGGAGGCCGAATTAGCTGATGGGTGTTAGTTAGCTCTTGGTCAAGTCTAGGCAGCTTAACTATTGCAGCTTAACTTTTTGAGTGGCTGATGTGATCATCATGGCTTCATGGGACACAGGACCCCAGCTCCCGTGGTTTGTGAGAACGGGGCGGCCCCTTCACTTTTGTGAGGGGTACGGCCCTGCCCACAGGAGGACCTTTTGTCTCTATGCAGACAGGGAGTCTGGCATTTCACAGGGCTCTCCTGGGACTTCCCTTACCTTTTGGGCAGCAGTTGGGACCTTCCCCCTGGGGGGAGCTGGCCGGAGATTCCACACGAATACAGGAATATACTCCCCTTGAGATGCAGATGAAGTGCCCCACTCTTTGGAAGGGAGAATTCAGTGCTGAGGTTGTCTTGAAGCCTGGGGTAATTACCATAAGCCAGAGCCAGTGGAGTACCCTAGGTGAGCTCCGTGTGTTTGCAGCAGTCACGCAGTGAGCGTGGGGTGGGCGCTATTGCTTCTGTTCTGGTTATTCTTGCCTGGTAACAAATTATCCAAAACTCAGCAGCTAAAACAATGGTGTTATTTTGTTCAGGATTCTGTGGGTCCGGAAGGCAACAAGAGTTCAGCTGGGGTATCGTGTTGGTTGGGGTCAGATGCACACTTAGAACTGTGGCCTGGAGCGCTCACCGCAGCCCCTCTAGCACAGCGGCCTCAGTGCTGGCTGTCCCACGTGGCCGCCAGCGCCCCCCAGAGCCAGTGTCTTGAGAGGACCCGGAAGGAACTCCCCAGCAGCACTGCCACTGCACTGAAGGAGGTGACCCCACAGCCACCGATCCAAGGGGAGGGGACATAGGCCTGACCTCTCGGGGAACCTTGCTCCCCGGGGAAGCACATGGGAGATGGGAGATATGCTTGGGCCATCTCAGAAGGGTGCAACGTGTTGCCCCTTCTGTTGGAAAAATGCATTTACTATAGAAGACATTTCTGAGCACCCGTGGCTTGTGGGCGCACCACCTCCCTGGGCCGCTTTACCTTCCGCATGGCAGAGGGTGCCCGCCTGGCTTCCAGGGCTGGCCCCCCTGCTCTCCTTGGCCTGGGGCTGCCTCTGGTCTTTGCTGCCTGCATAGCAATCCTGAGAAATCCTAGGAGTTCGGTTGCTCCCTCTCCTACTCTCCCTGCCCCAGAAACCTTTGATAACTACCCCAACTGCCTCTCCAGGGTGACTGAGCAGCGGCTCCAAGAATCCCCATAGCAAGGCTCAGCTCGGTGGCTCCTTGGTGCTAGCCGGCCTGAGGACCCGCCCTCTGTGAGCTGCCCTCTGCCCCCGTCTCCCTTCCCCCACTCACCCATAATGTTTCCTGGGATCATCAACCAAACAAACTTCATTTGAGTTCTGTCTCTGCATCTCTTGGGCAGGATCCAAAATTAAAACAGTCCCAGGAAATCTGGCCGTCTTTCTCAGGCACCAAGCCTCTCCCTGACCAGCCCTCCATGGAAGATGCTCCCAAGAAGTAAACAAAAGTGAAGGACCCACAGACTCATGGCGACTTCCACAATTAGCACCACCCCTTGCGAGATTCAGGGAATGTCCTACAAGGGACCCCCCTGGACGTCGCCCAGCTCCAGATCCTTGAGTTGCTGGGAGGGCTTGGTCCTCAGCAAGACAAGACCCGGCCCCCTGCTCTCATGGACAGACCAAGTGGGGATATTGGGAGAAGGAACTTGAGCTGGCAGTTGGAGACGGGGTCCCAGTGGGGTAGACCCTACATGAGAGACAGAGGTCTGTCTCAGGGGCACTCACTGTGCCCTGGGTAGTGACAGCAGGCCTGCTCAGCCAGACTGCACTTCCTGATGAACTGATCTAAATCTTCGGCAAATTCACGGACAAGCTTCCAAGTGTGGGCTCACCCATCCTGACGATGACAGAGTCAGGGTTCACAGTCTTGGTCTTGGCAGCTCTGAATGCCTGTAGTGGCTCGAGGGCTGTTTGGGTAGCATTCTGTGCTCATGGTCGACTTAGGGAAAGGGAATTCACTGTATTTCATAGCTCAACAACCAGCCATAAAGATGGAAAACCAAACTCGGGGAAAAAATGAAAGAAAAAACCCCAAGAAAGTGCTGGAGTCGAAGAAACTGGAGGTACTGATGATCTCTGCAGGTCACCACTGCTGGGGGCCGTTGTGTTTTTTATTTCTTATTTTTTTGTTGTTGTCATCATATTTCTTTAAACGTGTGTATGTAGCTTTTACTGTTACTTATATAACGATATGTGTCTAATCCTCTTAACAATTCAGTGAAGTCAGTAATATTATTATCCTGGTAACTTAGAAAGGGAACTAAGGCAGAGAATTTAAAGTGACTTGCCTGTGGCTAATGGCAATAATAGTAAGAGACAGCAGGGTTGGAATTCAAACTCAAGTAGTTTTTTTGAAATATTATTGCTTTTCCCATTAGAATAAAAGTCCAAAAGATGGGGGCTCTGGCTATTAGCTCCATGAAGGTATTCAGAAGTCTTTCTTAGCCACTTGGCAAGATTTTTGTTTTTGAGGTCTCATGGCCCAAGGAGGCTGCTGCAGCCCCATCCATTGCATCCACATTCCAGGCAGAAATTAAGTGGTGGTGATGGAAAAAGACAAAAGGAAGCCCTCTCAGTTGATCAGCCCTTCAAGATATTTTCTCAGAAGTCCTACTCAGTAGCTGCTGCTTACATCTGAACAGGACATCTGAACAGTTGTAGATAAGATACAACTAAATATAATAACAATAAATAGAAATCCTTGCACCAACATCGTCCTGTCTCTGGGGCCAGGTAGGAAGAACTGTGTGGAATTATAACGTAATCTGTCATTTCCTGATTAACCCTGGGATTTCTGCATTTAACAATTCTCTGGGTAACTAGTCACCACTCAGCTCTCATTATTGGGCAGACACGAAGCACAACTCTTGGGCTGTTGGTGGGCTTGAAATCACGAGGGAGCCGCTGGCGACCATCTAGTTTCTGTCGGTGGACGAAATCAGCATGCCCGGTCCTCTGTGGCAAGGCTTGCTTTCGAGTTCTTATTGGTGTAATTGAATGAGGCACTTTGCAAGCAGACCCGCCTCTGTTTACTTTTGCACCAGGAGATGGCAATTACCTCCTCCAGCCCTGCGAAGGTGTGAGGGCCAGGGGGGCCCCTGCTTTGGAGTGCTCAAACCAGCGTGCCCTGTTCCACACGCAGAACCCGGCAGGCAGTCTGATCCAAACTGAGGCACCACATCAATTCAAGGAGATGTCTGGTGTGTGTTTATTTGCTTGTCCGACTTCCCGTTGGGACAGCTTCAGTCCACAGTATCCTGGGGCCCTTAGGGACTTGGGGATGGGTGGGCGCTGGGGCTGTTTGACACTAATTTCACCCATTTTGGGGCAGGCTTCTCCCTAGCTGTTCGCTTTGGCCCCTGTGCCTGGGGATGGGGGCTGAGGGCTTTGCTAACTACCCGCAGACAACTTTCAGGAGTGCATCTGCCCTGTGTCTAGCTAGCTGTCATCCTGGGCAAGGAGTTCGCAGATCTCCGCATCGGCAGAGTGGGGACGACCAGGGTTGGCAAGCCAGACAGAGGTGTTCCCAGGCATTGCGTTTGACAAGCTATGAAGCAAAAACAAAGTGGAGAACAGAGAAGCAGCGCGCTCTGGGGAGCAGACGACTCCCCCCCCCCCCCAGATCTGTCCCCGCAACTGCGTGTTTACCCGCCGTTCTTCCAAGCAGCAGCGTCTGGATCTGACCGATAACAAAGCCACCCTGTCCCCATGCTCAAAGGGGGTGGCAATGTCACTGTGTGCCCCTCACATAGAGGCTTGGTCACCTGGTGAGATGCTCTTAAGCCAGCGCCTAGAGTCCCCCCGCAGACCCAGCTCCCGGGGGCATTAGAAGGACTTGTCGGTGCCTCTGGACTGACTTCCCCTGGGGTTTTTAGATTTGATTTCCTTGGCTGGGAATTCAGATCTTGGCCTAACCACAACCTCATGAAATATTAACAGTATCCCCACGGGAGATCTTGGGGGGGGCAGGGAAGAATGGGGACAAAACTTGCTTCTAGGAAACTTCCCATAAGCCTGCCGTGCTGTGTGCCGGGACGCTGGCCAGGAGTGTGTCTCTGATTCTTCCTGCTACTCCCATGGTGGAGATGAGGAAACAGAGGCACCCAGGAAACCAGGGGCACACAGGTGGTCGGGTGGAGTTGCACTCCGTCCCCAAGTCCCAGGGTAGGGGCCCACCCAGAAGGATCATGCCCGGTTCTGATTCCGGAACCTTCCCCCAGAGGAGGTGCCTGCACCATCTTCTGTGTTCCCCAAGGACAGGCCCACATACTCACACTTCTGTGGTTGGTCCCCAAAGCCCCCCACGGTCCCACGCTCAGCACCAGCAGCTCAGGCTACCTGCCTTCCTCGGCAGGACGCCGCATTCCCCTTCTCTCCCTCCTGCTTTTGGGCTCCAGGAAGCTCCGGGCTGTCTCTAGCTTTCTCTGCTGGCGGTAGTTGTGGGGACCGGCCCGCGCTGGTGGCTCTGCATCGTCGCTCTGCCAGCTGGGCGTGGCGCCTCTTTGGGCCACCTTCTCGAGGTGCTTTCCGGGTGGTGCTGATGCTGTCCTCCGTCAGGTCCTCGGCTGGTGGGGACGTCCAGGGCCTTGTAGTTTATCCTATCAGAGGCAGAGAGAGTCACTGTCCATGCTTCTGAGAGGTCCAGCTCGTTTCTGTGGGTGACCCCTCTGATAACGTCTTCTCGGGTACATTGTGTTTGAGGCCTGGATGGACTTTCCCTTCTGAATCGACCCCAGCCCGAGTGTGGATTCCAGTTCTGCCACCTAACCCTCCGTGACCTTGGACAAGTGACGCAGCCTCTCTGGGCCTTGCTTTCCTCGTCTGCCAAACGAGACCACTAATAACGCCCACTGCGTAAGATGGTTGTGCCGACCGTGAAGTGAATGCGTCCGGACTTGCAGTGGCGGGTGGCCCATGAGCACCCGGGGCTTGCTGAGGCTCCTGCCCTGCCCTGTCCGTAGCGCACGTGTGTTGTTCTGGGGACCTCCTCGCACGTGGAAGGGAGGCAGTCGTGCCATAGCTTTCACGGCACTCAGGGTTCAAATTGAGACAGACCTGCATGTAAACCCTAGAGTCCCCCTTCCCAAAATGCAAATTACCCAGAATCCCGTCTTCTCCTGCTTCGTTACGCAATGGTCTACTGCAGGGACAAATCGTGTCTCTCACCCAGCAAACTGAAGTACCCGGCGTGAAAGGGCATGTGGAAATGCCCGTTAAAGGGCATTCAGATACTCTTGCTCAAAATAAACCAAAGATTATGAGTACCAGGGAGCTATGGGTGGGTCGAGGTTCCAGGAGAGTCCTGGAAAGGCTGCGCACTGGGGTCACTGGACTCTAATAACTTCTGGTTTCAACCAGGACTCTTTCCCACGATCCCACAGCAGGAGAGTAATCCCATTGGCTTCAGTTCTCCATATGTATATGGAGACACACACACACACACACACACACACACACCCTAGTAGGTAGGGGATGGATGGGTGCATGATTGATTAGATGTGTGGATGATGGATGAGTGGATGGACGGACAGATGGATGAGTGGATGGACGGACGGACGGACACATACATACGCAGAGAGTCAAACATCTGGGTAACTTGAACCTAAATTTACTGATGTTCAAGTAGTTGTGCTTGTGTCCCCCTAACATGCCCAAAGAGATTCCTCATTCTGCTATTCCTTACATAATTGTGGTAACCCTTCCCTATTTTGTATACATAGAAATAACTTCTACACACAACGTATCACCTTAGCAAAGCCGCCGTGTCTGGCCCACTGTGGGCACTGTAGCCTCTCGGCGTCTGAGGCAGTGGGTGTTCGGAGTGGACGAAGCACCCTCCCAGCCTCATCATTTAGTGCTTCTCTGAAGCTGCTTCCCCCTCACTGCGGAGAGCTCCCTTACCCCGACCTGATTCATCGGAGGGCACTCGATCAGGCTTGCCCTGTGAAAAGGCCCCACGGGTCTGGGTGGGGGAATCTGTGACACCTCAGAATGGGAGCCCGCCAGACTAGGACTCGGTCCCGTTGTCACGTTCCTGACCCTCCTGGCCCTCAGGTTCTTCATTTATAACAGGGAGGTCCCTTCCAGGTGACAACTTTTTCAACGCTGGAATCTGAGGCTGCAGGAGGAGCGGGAGAGGGAGAGGAGGCTGGAAGGCGGCAGGGTCACTCTCCTGGAGGGAGATGTCCGCTGCGGTCACCAAGGGACGGCAGAAGGCGGGGCAGAGGAAGCGGTCACTGAGCACTGCAGCCTCAGTCCGAGTCCTGCTTGTACAAGAGAGGCGTCTCTGGTTCTTCATAACTTGACCTACCCCCACGTAGGAGCTTCTGGCCCCCTGGACCTCAGCCAGCCCAGGGTCAGCTCATGGCCATTTCCTCTCTGACAGGCAGGGGACAGACTCTCATTTGCATAATTAGGAAGAAGGTTCAGCTTATATACCAGAGACCCAAGGGTCTAAGTCTGTTCCTCTCTCATGTTAGATGCAGGCAACCCAACTTGGACTCAACCAGGGTGCAAAGGTATTGGAATTGGGGAGGCCAGGAATCCCCGATGTTTGTTGGCGGGTGCTGGCGACGGGTGGAGGGAGCGCGGTGGGCGCTGGATAATACAGAGGGAGGGACGGTGGGACCCATCGGTGTGGTGGTCGCCAACAGCAGCGAGGTTTCCAAGAGCCATTCATGACGGGAGACCAGGACTGGGAAATGACAACGGTGGGTTAGGGGCGGAACAGACAGACGTGTCTCTCTGTGCGGAATTAGTGACGGGTCAAGGCCAGCACTCCCCATCGGGAGGGGCGCTGGGGCAACCGTACAATCAGGAAATGCACAGTTTCATTCTGAAAAATCCCCAGGCCTTTTAACTCAGTTCAGGCGCGATCCTCCCCTCTGATCCCGGCCATCTTCCGACAGAGCCCAGGCTGCCTTTGGGGTGGGCTGGAAGATGCTCAGAGTCCCTCCCTGGGCACACCCGTCTCTGAAGCCCACTGTGGACATGAGCCGGGAGAAAACTGGGGTTGGTTTCCAGATTTCTACAACTTTTCCTCCTTTGGCCTCTGTTGTTGATGACAGGAGGCCTCGGTTTCTGGAAAAGATGTCCTTTCTGTAAACAACGCTGCCGCTGCCTGATGTCACAGCTCGGGATTTTATAACTTCCAGTTTCTGGTCCCTTCTGTGGGACTTTCCAAATGCTGCCCCTTTTCCCAAATTTAAGGCAGAAACGTGAATTTGAAGTAACGATTTAGAACTAGGAAAAAAAAAAGAGTATATCAGGATTCTCAGTGACTTGAACAATCTTGTTCCGTAATAACTCTAGTGAGGGGCGACAAGGAAAGAGTGTGCAAGAAGAAGTTGCAGAAACCATTAGTAATTCTAAAAATAGTCTGTATTATTACGTGGGCCTTACTAATAGGCTCATTAATCCATGTGTGTGGCCCATCTACGCACAACAGTGCTGTGAGCTGGACGCTGTGATTGTGTCTGAATCACGGATGTGGACGTGGGGGAGGACCTTACTGATTTTTAGTTGTCCTCACTGGTTGGCAATTGAGGTCATTCTCCATTTCTGCAAAGAACTCGTGGCTTTTGCATTTAGAAATTGGGCAGAAGGAGATGCGCCGTCCTGTTACAGCCTGTTTCTGTAACTTACCACCAGATAGCAAGTCACAGGCAGTGGCCCTGACGGCGGGTTCTTCCCTCCCGTCCCCCAGCCTCCAGAGATGACACCTACTCTCTTTGGGATTTTTTTCGGTAAAGATTTATTTATTCATTTGAGAGAGAGAGCAAGAATCCTCAAGCAGAATCCCTGCTGGGCGCAGAGCTTGACGCAGGGCTCAAGCTCACGACCCTGAGATCATGACCTGTGCTGAAGCCGAGAGTCAGACACGTAACCGGCTTCTCTACCCCGGCGCCCCAACCTGCAGCTGTTCAGTCCCACGTCCACCCTGCTGGTCTTGGGTGAGGAGGTTGGGGGGTTCTCGCACACGCTGATGGATTTTCCTTGGGCCACTCGAGAAGTCATGGGTTGAGGAGGGACCCGAATGCCTTTCTGTTGAGTGTCCATTCGGGAAGCACTGAATGCTGGACAAGCGTGGGGTGCCGGGGGGAGGAAGCTCTGGAGGAAGTGGTCAGAGCCCACGCTCCGAGTCCGCCTCCCGGGGAGGCCAGGCTTGGTGGGAATGCCCCAGAAGAGCAACGCCACCCAGCGCACTGTGGACCTCGACTGACCGGGGAGGCTCGGAGGAAACGGCAGGGCGTCCTCGACCGGGGGTGGTTGGGGGTCAGCTTGGTGGGCGAATGGGAAAAGCAGGGGCTCTGAGTAGGCAGACTGGGGTTTGGGCGGGCCCCTCTGGATCCCGCCAGCGTGGGGAGCTCTACCCTCCAGGTCCTCCCTCTTTTGATTAAAAACCCTGAACTTGGCACAGCAAGCCAGCACACAAGGGCCGCAGAAAGCAGAGGGAGGAGGTCACGTGGCTTAGGGACCTCGGCATGGGAAGAGGGGTCGGCAGTGAGGTCCCAAGTATCCCAGACAGAGCTGGAGAGAAGGCTGCAAGCCAGAGCCATCAATGGTCAGCCAGAAAGACGCTTGTTTCCCTTAGAACTAGGTCCCAGGAAAAGGGCAGATGAACAGAACAGAAAACCTTTATGACCAAACCATCCTCCAGCCAACCAGAAACCAGTGGAACAGCTCCCTGAGAGAGCTCCCTGTCCCCCTGCGGGTTGAGAGGCACTGTGGGGGACCCCCACCTCTGACGTCACAGAGGACATACTCCAAGGGGCGTTGGCGCAGCTGGGCGGACTCCCAATCCCGCTCAGTAACAAGAGCCCCAAACTGGTGACTTAAACCAGCAGAAATGCATTCTCCCACCTTCTGGAGGCCAGAGGTCCATGCTCGAGCTGTCTGCAGGGTCACCTTCCTCTGAAGGCTCCGGGGTTGGGGGACCTCCCTGCCTCTTCCAGCTCCCGGGGCTCCAGGCAGCCCCTGGCTGGTGGCCTTGTCCCTCCTGTCTGCTTCCGTCTTTACGTGAACATCTTGCCTCTCTGTTTAGGTCTGAATCCAAATCGGTCTCCTTAGGAGGACACTCGTCGCTTGGGGTCAGGCCCACCCCGATTCACACACATGAATCGCACACGCACACGCACACCTCAACCCAGAGCAGGTGCTTTGGAGCTGAGAGGCAGCAGCCTCATAGCCAGCGGGCATTGCTGTGAGAAGCAGGGACACAGGCCCACTCTGCCCACACAGGTCCCTCAGACGGGGCACACCCTGTTACCCCATCTCGGACAAAGAGGGGAGAACCGACTGTGTGCGAGGCTCAGTGTCCCGTGTGTGGGATACGAGGTGACAAGACCAGCGCTCTGCTCTCGAGGTGCCTGAGGCGGATGATGGCAGCCCTGAGCCCGCAGAGACACGGGTGTGGAAGGGACACCCGTGAAGGCTGTGTGCACGTCTGGGGATTCCGGGCTAAACTACTTATTTGTTTGAGCTGGCGGGGGACAGAGCCGCCCAGTGGCAGTGGGAATGGGTCTGTGGATTTATAGGACTGTGATGCCCTTCCCGAAGCTTTGTGACGGGGCTGAGGGACCCCAGACGGGGTGCGGAGCTTCCGTACGCCGTGCAAAGCGCTTTGCAAAGAGCCAGGGCTGTGGCTTTCATACTCATCTGACCCAGAGTAATGTAAACGGCCCACCCCACTAGACCTAAGGTTTATTTGTACAGTTTGGGCCATTTCTGTAAATGTTTGACCCATTTGGAAATCCAATCCGAAGGGAAAGCACATGAGGGCTTTTATCTTGTGTCCTGGAATCCCGTCAGTGGCACAGACCTTTTACCGACTGAGGCTTATTGGATGCTGCGTCCTGCGAGCGCGGGAGGGCAAGGACCCACTTTGTTTTCTTTTTATAAAACGTCTCCAGATAAAGGGTGTGGTGAACGGTGCCGCGGTGTGAGACCGGACGGTCTGGTCTCTGTGCCACCAATGCGGCTGGCACAAGGCGCAGGGCGCCGGGCAGGTGCCGGGGAGATCTTGCCTGGATGGGAAGAGCCCAAGTCCGAGTGGGGGTCTCGCCAAAGGGGCACGCGGCTCTGCCTCCTTCCAGAGAGCCACGGGTCCCCCCGCGCTGCATGTCTCGCTTCTCTGGGCGAGTGAGTGTGTGCAGATCGCCCGCCGCTCCGAGAAGATGCGCAGCTTCCAAATGAAAGGCCTGACGGCCACCGACTTCTCTTTTTAAGAAATTAATACAGGTTTTGATAAAGCAGGACTTGCTACTGCGAATGTTTTGGAGGGAGAGAGAAAGGAAGAGACAGAGAGAGCATGGGAACACAGTTGGCACCGGCACAAACTCCAAATTATTGCCATTACTTTTGCGGCATGTGGTTCCTGGGGTTGGAGATAGGACGGCAGGAAACCGTAAGTGGGAAACATGAGCACATCAGCTAGCAACCTGCTTAGCAGCTCAGGGGTGATTTTCCAAGTCTTGAACCCCTAGTCCGGATGACCTGCATCCCAGCCCCTCCCGTGGCGCTGGCCGGCGAGGAGGGCCCCGTCCGGGCTGGGACACAGTCACGCGTCGAGCAAGGTGTGACCCAGAACTCAACAGCCGCCCTGGCAGCTCCGAGCGCCGCGCATGGCTTGTGGGAGGGGCCGGACCTAGAGAGTCTCACTGGCTCTGGGACTCTGGTCTGACTCCCTGTGCGGGGCTAGGCCCTGAGGATGCCCTGCACCGTGACGTCCGTGGGACCAGAGCCCCCAACCCCCAGGACCGTTGGCTGCTCAGTCCCTGGCACAGCCTATCCCTGGGAAGCAGCTCAGGGCTTCTGGGAAGTGGAGTTAGTGCTGTGTCTCCGTCAGGGTCCCGGCAGGCAGCAGACAGACCATTGCATCAGGACATCTGTTTTCAAAGGGATTTGTATTCAGGTGGGGTGGGGGGTAGGGGTCCCCAGGGAAGAGTAAGAAGCGGGGGCTAGTGACAGCAGAGATATTGCCATCCCTGGGTCTTAGGGTTCAGGGGGAGAGAGAGATGGCAGAACTCAGGAGAGAGATTCATGCACAAGTGGCCACCGGCAGGGGACAGTGACTTTGGATTGAGACACATGCCAGCCTGAGGTGACCTCCTAGGGGGGAGCCTCCGAGGAGCAGAGGGCTCCTGGCCCTTGTCCTGCCCCAGTCTCTCGGTGCCCCCTGAAGTTGAGGACGGAGAAGCCTCGGTGTGGTCAGCTCAGGTTCATGGGGCACAGGAGCTGAAGACTGCAGGGACAAGTCTACCGGAGACAGGGAAGGCAACATCCTAAACCTTCCTCCGTGCTTCCTAAATCCTGCTGTCCCCACTGGCCACCTCCACACCAGCGTTTGCCCCAAACCCTCATGGTCTCTTGCCTGGTTCGTCACAGCTTCCAGACTGGAAGCCTCATCCCCTTCCAGTCCCCCTTCCAGAGGCTGAGATGCAGAGTTCTCACACCGTCCCAGTCACTCCCTCTGAGCCCCCCTGCCTGCGGGACAGAGACCAGCTCCAGCGCAGCGCCCTGGGCTTCTCTGAGCTCCCCACTCCTGCCTCCCCAGCAACCCCTTCCCCTAGGGGCCAGGAGGTCCCAGGGGCTCCTGCTGATTCCCCACCTTTACACCTTTGCATGTCTGCTTCTTCTGGCGACAGTGCTTTCCCCTGGTCTCAGAGAGGCCCTCCATTTCCTTAAGATTCTGCTCCAGTGCCACCTCCTCCAGGAACACTCCCCTGGCCTCTCAGGCTGCATCAGGCCTCTTCCTCCAAGAGTCCATGGAATCTCAGTCCTTTGTAGTAGGGGGTTCAGGCAGGAGCCGTGTGTTTGCAGGTTCACGTGGACACTGGAGGCAGGGACCTAAGGAAAAACTCTCCCTAAACGCCAGGGAGAAGGGAAACACTTCTCCCAGAGCGGTCACACTAAGAGCACGTGCGGTACGAGTCCCCCGGGAACAGTGTGGTCGTGATCGATGATGGACCCCGCCGCGTGCCAGCCGCGAGCATGGCAGTTGCATGCTGTCTGGGCTCACCGGCCGGCTCAGCCCTGCAGCTGGAGGACCCTTCTGGTTTCAGGAAATGCACCGTCCTTCAGACCCGGTCCTCTACCCAGGGCCCTCGCCAGCAGCAGAGCCCAGACCGGGCTTGGATTTGGTCCTGATGTGGAGTACGTGATGCCTCTACTCCGCTCAAGCTGCCAACCGGCCCATCCGGGGCTTCGCCTCTCAGCCGCATTTGCGGTCACGTCCGCGCCGTTCCATTTCACCTGAGTCCGCCGCACTCGGGTGCCGGTCTCCGCCCTGCCGGTGTGGTGACCATCAGCCCCAATTACCCGAAATGCCGTTTGCCAGGGCCACTCTGCCTTCACACGAGCCAGCAGCACAGGAAAGAGTCATTCCTAGAGTTAATTGAAACCAAACCGAGACCACACGGCTCCTTTGGGGGAGCTGACCCCGGCCCTTCGCCATCTCAGCCCCGCCGCGGCCTGGGGTCAGAGCTGATCCCACCCACCGCACGTTCTGAGTTTTGCACAATTCACCTTTGTTGGGGTCTGGGTTTGAGTTCTTGGGGCAGTTGGTTGAATCAACAACCGAAGGGGATACCAGCATTTAAGGGGCAAACTGGATTATTTCTCCTCTGCACCAAAGGTTGCTCTGTGGGGGTTTTCGCCGACAGAGAGGCACTTGTAAGCTCTAGGCTTATTTAAAAAAATAAAAAAAAGATCAAGTCATCATAGTGGGATAGAGAGAGAGGAGAGAGCAGAAGGACTGAGCCCGTGGGATATCAAGTTCCTTCTGAGACCAGTGGATTTCGAGAACCTGTCCAACCTTCTCGCTTGTCAGGAGTGGTGAGATTGATTGTGAATCGACTGAGCACGGATTTCTCCGGCAAGACTCAGTCGGGCCTCGGCCTTTCTCTGCTGTGCCTCTCTCTGGCTGCCGTGGTTGATAAGAAACAAAAATTAGGAAGGAGCCTAAGATTTTTTCCCCACAAGGTCTGTGACGATTGATACAGTTTTATCTTAACCGTTCTGGGCTGTAACATTTTTAAAAGCTATTTTTATAAAAGTCAATTGATTTCTACTTGTTTTTTAAACAGCTTGATTGAGGTATAAATTCAGGTATTGTGCCCTGTGTATAATTCAGTGAGTTTAGGTATAGGTTATTATTAACCTATTTTTTTTTAATTGTAAAATACATATAAAATTTTCAGTCTTAGCCACTTCTTTTCTTTTTCTTTTTTTTTTTTTAAGATTTTATTTATTTATTGGACAGACAGAGATCACAAGCAGGCAGAGAGAGAGAGAGACGGGGAAGCAGGCTCCCCGCTGAGCAGAGAGCCCGATGTGAGGCTCCATCCCAGGACCCTGAGATCATGACCTGAGCCAAAGGCCGAGACTTTAACCCACTGAGCCACCCAGGCACCCCAAAGTCTTAGCCAATTCTAAGTGTATAATTCAGGGCATGACTTCCTCCCCCAGTGACAACCATCCCCACTATTGGCCTCCAAACACCTTACCTCACCCCAAAAATACCTTTTTCAAAGGAATCGGTCAGCTTCCCCACAGATTATGATAATATCTGGGTGAGAAGTGAATAAACGTTTTCAAGCTTCCTAAAGGTATTAACCCCAAGTGCAAACACCTGGTTCACTGGTTACTAGAAAGTTCCAGAAAGTTCTGGAACCTGAACTCCACGGAGGCAAGGAATTGGGCGCAGTGTCTCCAACATCAAGAGTCGTGTTTGGTGTATGTAAGCATGTAGTTAGTGTGACTGAGGTTTGTCCTTGGAAATGTCTTGAATTCGGGTTTTGTGTTGGAAGCACCGTGGCTGGGTGTGGGGCGGTCGGCCAGGGAGGCAGGACGCGGAGGTGCTGCGGGAGGAGGGGGCGGGGTCTGGATCGGCGTGTCCCCGTGGCTCGCGGGCTCTATGCCAGTGATCCCCGCCTCCTCACCGCCTGCCACAGCCACAGCGGCTTGCGTCTGTCCTAACACTCAGCATTTTTCTAGGACTTTTTGTGAACTTTAGAAGACGTTTATTACAATGAGAAATGCCCACGCAACTATATCGCTTGGAATTATAGTTTAGCGCTAAAAGCCCAGATGTGTCAGCCGAGTAATTGGTAGTAATGTGAAGCCGTGGAATTCAGCCTTCTCACTGGGCCTCGGGCCTCAGGCCCCAGCCCCACGCCGTCTCCCTCACCTGCCCCCCTACCGCGCCTCTGGCTTCTCTCTTCCCCGCAGCACCAGCCGCGGGCCTCCGCCTCCCCAGGCACCGACGTTCACCCCGCCGTGCGCCAGCCGTCCCCTCACCCTAGAATGGTCTTCCTCAAACTTCTCAGCAGCCAGCTAATGAGCTCCTTCCTCTGAGACCCTCTCCCACGCCCCCCATCTCACTCTCTCGTTAAAACCTGCTATTACCACGACCTGATGTCGCCTGGCTCGTGTTCCTGTCCGTCTTCGGCCCCCGACCCCGGCAGGACGGGGAACTTGCGTGCCATCATGGCCCCAGCGCTTGGGCTGTTTCCTGGTGCATAGTAGGGGCTCAGCTAGTATCCGTGGGCTGTTGCGAAGCTGCCCGACGGGCAGGTGGTGGGCGGTGATCCGAGTCCCAGCCCACAACTTCTCCTCCTGGCTGTGCAGCTGCCTCCTTCCCTGCCTCCTGGACCCTCTCCCCATCTCTCTGCGGGCCGGGCCTCACGCAGGCAGTGAGGCTCCCTCCACACTGAAGGGATCAGAAGGAAGGCGACCCTGTGGACAGATGCTTGGGGCCTTTGCACATTAAATGCCCCCTCTGCGGGGGTCCCAGCTGTGCAGGAGCCGGCTCGGGGAGTGGTTGATTCTGCGCCGGGGCTACAAGCTTCTCCACGGACGGTGCCCCGGAAACCTCTCCGGGAGCTGGCTCCACTTGGGGAAGGGGGCCGACGTATGTCTGCGATGCCAGCGCGGACCGGACAGCTGCCACCCAGCTCTCCTGCCACCGGCTCCCCTGGGGCTCTCTCCGCCGGAGCCTCCGGGCCGGGGGACATGGAGACCTGTCTCCTACCGGGTTGGTGCCAGCTGCTCAGACCTGCCTGCCTGGCACTGGAACATGAACGTCTATGAAAAGGATTCTAAGGGCCGTGAGCGCAGCCCGCAGGCCGTTCACCCTGCGCAGGGTGGACCCGGTGGGGTCATGGCATGGTGTTGGAGTCTCAGACACTGTGGAAGCCCATGCCCGCTGGCCACGACCTGCCAGGCAGGGGTGTCAGGAGAAGCCGTGCTCCTGTGGCACGCACGCCGTGGGACCTTGTCCCTTTTGCTGTGTGTGAGTGTGCACGAGTGTCTGGGTGTGGGAGAGTACACACACGTGTGTGTCTGGGCGTGTGCGAGCGTGCACAGGCGAGTGCGGCAGAGTCTAGAGACCAGGGCACCTCGGATGGAGAAGGTTGGGACTGTGGATCGGCCGGTGTGCCCCGGGGCCGGCCGCCCTCTCCCTCTGTGCTAACTGCCAGCTATCCGGGGAATTTCTGGAACCCCCAGGAGCGGTGGCAGGGCCCCTCCAGAAGGAAGCAGGAGGGAAGAAGGCAGCCAGCATGGGGGGCGTTGGGAGGAGCTGACTGCAGAGGGGAGGCCGGGGGCAGGAGGGCCGCGTGGGGGCACGGCCTGTGCTCACGACGGCAGGCTGTTCTCCGGAGGCCGGCGCGCTCCCAGAGCCCTTCACTAAAACATCGTGCTGACTGCTCTGTCTCTGCTCCGCTTCCCAGGACCCCAGAGAGGGGGTCCAAAGAGGGAATTTCCCTCAACTTGGCTGCAGAATTAGGCTCCATGAGGTGACCTGTCCAGCCTCAAGTAGGTGCAAGTGACAGAGTAGAGTCCAGGCCGGGGGCCTGTGTGTGTCCATCACAAGGATTGGGTGCGAGCCCGTGCGCGGGCTCAGTCGCGTCCCTTCCCTCCGCCTCTGCCCTCGGTGTCCTCAAGGTTCACGTCCTCGGAAGTGGCCAGCGCCCCGGTTGGCTAGTTCCTGGGGTGTATTATTTCTTCCGTTGTTTAACCCAAATACGCACAGGCCAGGAATGCTTTGGGATGAACGTGTGCCAGCCACACCTCTCGGCCGCCTGCCCCACGGGCCACGGGGAGGAGGTGTGGGCATTGTGGCTGCTCCGACGCTTTGTCCGCAAATCATGGAAACTGCGTGAGCTTGGGCTCCGTCCTCCCCCACGGATGTGGGCCGTCCCCAAGACACTGCCATCCGAGAGAGGCCGTTGGCTGTTTATTGCTCCTTTCGGTTTTCCTGGGGTCCCCCTAAGTGCTGCAGACTGAGCCAGGAGGTCTACAGTCCGTGCTGTGTTCTGGGATGGCAGATTCTGCGTCTGCTTTGTCATTTTGAGAAAAGCCACAAGTTTTGTTTTGTTTTGTTTTTGTTTTAAACAAAGGAGTTTCAGGATTTGTGGGGAAGCTACATCCTGCAAAGCGGAAGAACATGTCCTGGGACATTTTCAAGGAAATAGAAGCTGCAAAGATCGGGCCCCCTCGTCTGGTGTTTCTCAACCTTTAATTTTGAAGTTCTCCAATCTCTCTCTCTCCTTCTCTCTCTCTCTCTCTCTCTCTCACACACACCCACACACTCCCGGATAAGATTGCTAGAGGCAAAAAGAGGTCTTCAGGGAAAAAGTCACCTCCATGAAATTTCCAAAGACCTCATAGTTCTCGTAACCTAAAGCCAACGGGAACGTGCCCACCGAGGTGAGACGTGCACGTCTGTGCTCCTGCAGGATGCCGCGCCTGCTGTACACGCACGTCTGTTCCCCCATAAGGAGACGAACCCTAAAGATCACCAAGACGTGTCGTGGGGTGTCAGAGGTGAGCGCTGGAGCGCCGTGCGCCGCGGTTTCCGGCCTTTCCCTGCTTGGGAGCCAGCAAGGAGCAAGGCGGACAGGCCTGTCGTGTCTGTGAGGGGCCTCGCGCGCAGTTCCCCTGCCTGATCTTTGCTTCCAGCGAGAACCGCCACGGCCGGCATTTAGCTCACAGAAGCTGCAGTTGTGAAAAGTGAACTTGTGGCCGGCAAAGCCCTTCTGAAAAACGTATCTTGATGTGGATGTCGTCCCTCAAGGACTCGCGTCTCCCTGCTTATTCGTGTATCGGACGGGTGCGGAGTCGTCTCCGGTGGGAGCAGGGTCTCCGCAGCAGGTCACGCGCACCTAGATGTGCCGTTAGCTTTGCTGGCGTCGTGGACGCAGCACGAGCCCGAGGCGGTAGAGTCCGCGGAGCGGCTCACACTGAGACGCGGCACAAGCCAAACGCGCGGAAAGGATTTTTGTAACAACGCAGACCTAATCATTCCCGTGAATAGGGTTAGTAGCTACACCCGCATCCGGGGTCTTAGGAATAAGACCCCTCCGTGCCGGCAGTGGGCGTGTGTCATTGTCATTGCAGAAAAATGGGGGAGCAGACGGGGGGGCACACGCAAGCCCCTCCGCAGGGGGGCACAATCAGATGACCCCCGGAGTACGGGACGGACGGCTGTCTTCCGGCGGGGACTGCACTCGGGTTTCCGTCGGGACAGGGAGGGACTTGCCGGCTGCCGGCCCCCCGTCCCGCCGCACGCCCGGCTGTGCGTGCCGTGCCAGAGTCGCAGCCCCCCTCGTCGGGCGCGACCGACACACCCGGGGACGAGGGAGAAATGCGCCTCCCCTGTTTCCACATCAGGCTTTGTGAAACCCACGGCTGCTGGAAAATGAGTCTCGGGACTGACTGAACAGTCGCGTCCAAAGTGTGGATTTCCGGCGTCCTGGGTGCAGGGTGACATGCTTCTGTCCTGGGTGCAGGGTGACTTACTTCTGTAGTGTGACAAGGAAAGCTGGCAGCGATGTGGGCATCCTCCACGGGCTCGTGATGCTCCTGCCCGCCGGCTGCAGGGAGGAGGCGGCTCTGACCGGCTGTGTGGAAGGAGCAAGTCGCCCGAGGTCACCCGGCCCCCTAGCAGATCGCTGGCTCCCAGGCTGGGCTGGTCCCCCCACGGCACTGCCTGTCACCACAAACAAGGCGGGACCGCCCCACTCACACCTGGGGCCTGGCACCATGACAAGCGGCACCTTTTCTCTCTGAGGCGTCCTCGCCGAGATGGCAAATGGTCGTCTCACGAGCGATTATGTGTGTAAGTACACACGTCCTGCCAGCACCCCACGTGTGGTGTGAGAGCGTGTGTGGGTGTCCATCACCCACGCGTGTGCTCATTCATCACCTCGGGCAGGCGGAACCAGCCCTGGCCCCGCCCTCCTCACGCACTCTCCAGTTAGCGTCGGCCCCCACGTGTCCACTGGACACCCGTCCTGCAAGAAAGGGCCCAGCTACCTTCTGCTTTGATTGGAACTTGCTCAAATGGGTCATGGGGTGTGTATGTGTGTGTGTGTGTGTGTGGCATGTGTGCACGTGTGTGCAGTAGTGTCATGTGTGGTATGTGTGTATGGGGCGTGAGGCACGTGCCGGTGTGCGCATGTGTGCGTGGAGTGTGTGTGTGTGATGGGCGTCCTTAGGGAGATGCGAGGCAGCCCCATGGGCAGGAAAGGAAGGAGAGGCGCAGGACACACGCGACAGGGACCTCTGAGCCCTGTAGGTTTCGCGGCCCCGAATTTACTCCATTCGCAGGAAAGAGGGAGAAAAGTCAATGCCTTCCTCTGACCTCTGGGTAAGGCTCCACAGCGGCGCTTTGGTCCAGCCTGGGCTCCCCGGCAGGGGACAGGGGAGGACGGCGGGCAGTGTTTGCAGCAGCAGCGGTGGCTGAGCCACCCGGGACCGTGACTTGCTCAGCCCCGGAGTATGGAATGAGGGTCGGGCTGCAGTGGCCGGGAACCTCTGGTTCAGCTCAGGGACGCTCTCCTGCCGTCTGAGCAGGCTGGGGCGTGAGGGGTAGAAAGTCTCAGGGTCTGTGCGTCCTGCGGGGAATGGCGGGGGCTGGGACGCAGTCAGGGGGCCCACAGGGGGCCTCCGAATGACCATGGCCATGTACCATCGTCGGCAGCTCAGCCTGCCGTGTCCCCCTTGCCCCACCTCCCCCTAGATGTGGGTGGCCTGCGGGGAGAGGTCCACATACCAGGATTCCCCGGCCACCCACGGAGAGAGCTGTGCCTACAGCCAGCCATCTCTCTGTTCCTAATGGATGTGAGGCTGGCCGGGGGTCACACGAAGGGTCGAGATCTGACCAGATTTCTAGCGTGGGACAGGTACCGGCCACCACAGCTGTCCCTTGCTCTTGGGAGCCGGGCTCAAGCAGCCACAGGCAGTGGCCTGGGACCCCCTGGTGGTGATGCCCCAGCTCTGGTGACTCGATCGTTATAGACAGAAGGGCCCATGCAAGAGCTAAATCCATCAGCGCATCTCGTCACTGTCAGAGACGCCATGAGGGCCTCACCAAAGCCAGACTGTTCCGGCAGACAGCCTCTCCCACCCAAGACCACCAGCTTGGAATCGGCACTTGCTTGCCCCCTAGGACCATGGGTGCAGCCTTGGTGGGAGGGAGGGAAGCTCATCCCCAGGGCTCCTGAGGACCATGGCTCAGGCCTCCACCACCGCCCTGGCCTCCAGCTCAGGAGTGACAGCGACTAAGAGAAATCTCCTTAAAGGAGGAAGTAGAAGAGCACGGAGATTGTTTAAAATTTTAAGATATATGTTACACCCTCACGCCGGCACGGGGAAGGTTGAACAGAAGCAGGTGAGGAGCCGCCGTGGGCGCGTGACCTTCCCCTGTGTGAGCGGACACGCATGCTGACCCCAGGCTGGTCAGGTGGTCCGACGGTCCTGCTCCCAGGGACACAGGACAGGAAGGTCAAGCTTGTGCACACACGAGAGTGTGCGGACACGCCCTATTCATCAGGCCCGCGCTGGAAGGCCCCTGACAGTCCCTACGCAGGAGAGAAGACACGTGAGCGGGAGGGTGGGCTCCGCGGAGTAGTATGCAGCCGGGAAGATGGAGCCAGGCGTGGCGCAGGTGGATCCCAGCGGTTCGGGGCGAGAGGCCACGAGTTCGGAGTGCAAGCGTGTGACCCCACCCAGCCGACATTCCAGATGGCCGCACCTGCTCCAGGATGCCGGGCCGGCGGGGGCTCTGGTACCAGCTTCCTCCCTGACATGAGTGGGGAGTACACGGCCCTGTTCCCTGTGCTCTGTGCGTAGGACCTGATGCTTTTCTGTATGTGCTTCATGCAGAATAGAGAAATCAACAGAAATTCCCGAACAGTGTATTTATGCTCCAGGTGACAGTAGGGAAGGCAGGGGCTGGCTGTGGCTGTGGGGGCCGAGCCCAGACCCACGTCCCATTGTTCTGAGAAGAGGGGTTGGGGGTCCTCCCCTTCGCGAGAGCGCGGCCCGCCCCAACACGCTGGGGGTCCTCGTGCAGCAAACTGTATGTATAACGTTTTGCGTGGATATTGTGGGGTCTTGGTGGACTCCCAGAAGCCCATCCAGGGACACCCAGAGATTCCAACAGACCCCAGGCCGAGGGTTCGGAAGCAGGTTCCAGAGCCTGCACCTGCGTCTGGGCTCCACCACGTTCTCGTCGAGGGGGAGGGGCCTGCTGTTTGGGTTCCTTGTCCATGAAAGGGGCTGGCGAAGCTGGCAGGGAGGAGACGGTTTGTGGCGATAAGGCGTCCCCGCGCTGCGTTCAGCAACGACGTCCCAACAAGAAGGCGGTAAAGGTCAGCCGCTGCGAGGAGGGTGTCGTCACTCTTCTGCCCCCGACATCCAGAGGCTGACATCCACGCCGAGTTCCTTCATGAACTCAGAGCCGGGTAACACGAGTCGGCCTGGCCCGTGTCCTCTCCGTCAAGGTCAGGTTTCCTCTGCAGAGACATGGTTTTGGCACTTGGGCTCGCTGGAAACCCAAGTCAGCTCAGACATGAGGAGATGTCACATGTGTCTGGTGATGGCATCACAGGCCCCCTGCGTGCAGAGAAGCTTCCAGAAGGACATCCGCTCCAGCCCAGAAGCCACAGGAGAGCCCCACGTGGTCTCAGGAGGCCTTACTTGGGTTTTATCACAATCAGCCTTCAGCCAAAAGACGGCACGGAGCCTCCCCCGGAGCCTGCTTGCTGCCGCTGGGAAATGCCTGGACTCCCGTGGGGCTGGGAAGGGTGCGCGCCCGGCGTCCCTGCTTCCTCCGTGCTAGCTTATCTCCTCGCAGGCCGGTACCCAGGAGTATTTGTAGCAATAAGAACATGGGCCCGCAGATCAACTGGGTACCTCCCTCCAATTCTAGGAAGGTGTTTTCCCTGATGGGGAGCAGCCGGAAGGTTAAAAGACTCCTGGCCAGACATCCGACAGGATGGCTTTCAATGATGTGTGTGTGTGTGTGTGTGTGCGCGCGTGCGTGCACAGGTGTGCAGTGTATGTGATATGAGCGTGTGATGTTTGTGGTGTGTGTGGGATGTGCGCGTGTATGTGGTGTGATATGTGTGGTGTGTGTGGTGTGTTTTGTATGTGGCGTGTATGTGGTGTGATGTGTGTGGTGTGTGTGGTGTGGTGTGTGTGGCGTGTGTGTGGTGTGTTCCTCTGCCAGTCAGTCAGGCGGGGCTCCTTGCACAGGAGGACCAGCTCCCCTGGCCCCGCAGCTCCCCCTGTGCCCTGAGCCCCTCCATGCGAGGGTGCACTGGGTCTGAGAGGGGTCACGTCCACTCCAGCTGTCCCAGTGTTGAAAGGCACACCTCCCTCCGCCAGCAGGTCTTGTGGTGATTGTCCCCTATCTGGACCCTTGGAATGTGAGGAGCAGCAGGAGATCTCAGTTTAGGGCTCCTTGTGCTCAGGGTTGTATCGAACCCTCAAAGCACCTTCTGAGTCAGGGTCCATTTATGTCCATTTTACAGAGAAGGAAATTGAGGCGTAAGGACCATAGGTCCCCATCAGTGAGTGCCGGAGCCAGGATTTGAACCCAGGCCGTACCGGTAACCCTCTGCACAATTACACAACGTTCCCTTGATGCAGGCGGGAGACCGTTTTCTTCCTTCTCCGCTCGACAAAAGGAGCTCATGAACTGACTAGGACCTTCGTCGAAAAATGACATGGACCCAAGTCTAATCACGAACAAATGCCAGACCAATCCCAATAGAGGGGCATTCTACAAAATATCTGACCGATATTCCTCAAAACTCTCGAGGTCATCAGAAACAAGGAAAGTTTGAGAAACTGTCCCAGCCAAGAGGATCCTAAGGAGACATGATAACTGACTGTCATGTGATCCTGGAACAGAAAAAGAACATTATGTGAAAACTAAGGAAATCTGAATAAAATACAGACTTGACTTAATAACAGTGTCATAACCGCATGCCAGGATGGCTCATTAGCTGTAGCAGACATGCGAGACTAATGTGAGACATTAACAGTGGGAAAGTGGGGTGTTCGTATGGGGGAACTCAACTACCTCCTCAATTTTTCTTTGGTTCTAAAACTAAGAAGTAGCCTATTAGAAAGGATAGGATGACTGATTGGCTAGAAGGACAGATGAAGGGACAGGAGGATGACGGGGTGGATGGGTGGACGGATGGACGGGAGGACAGCATGGGCGGGTAGGTGGAAGGAGAGAGGGTAGAAGCTTAAGTGATAAAGCGTGAATCACAGGATAGTGGCAATCCGAGGACCTCAGTGATGATTATAGGGGTTTTCACGATGGCTAACTCCTGTACGTTTGAGATTTCTTCTCATACAACGTTGAGCTGATTACAGTGACCGGAGGCTAAGGAACGTACGCACGTCTCGCCGTTTGGTTCCTTTATTCCTTTGTACTTTGCACTACTCTGCTGGTGATGAGGACGAGGATGGCCACAGATGACCTATTTAAATGAATGTCTGTCATTCACGAGCACTTCGTCCCTGCGTCACTGCCCGAACACCGTGCCTCTGGAATGACGCAGCGGGATCCCCTTTTACGTCCAAAGTGGATCCCCGTTTCGAGAGGGCGGGCGTCACAGGCTGAGAACGCTGGGTAGACTGGGGACTAGAGAATGGAGCCCGGCGCCCCGGCTGATCGCCCGTTCAGTCCTCACAGCCCTCAGCCGGCTCACTGGATGGAATCAGGATATTTTGGATCCTGCGCTGGCACCGCCCCTTTCGCACAAGGCGGAGAATCTCACACGCGGGACTAAAGAATCTGTCCGGGACTAAAGAATCTGTCCGCACTTTGGAAAAGTGTAGCAAAGGGGGAAATGCGCATCTGGTGACAGGCGGAGGGCGCTGGGCTTGCTGCTGCTACCGGGGCGGCCCCTCCTCCGCCTGATTGAGGATGGGAGGCACAAACAGCCCCAAATGCTTCCAATCTGGTCCTTGAGGAGAAAGGATATTTGTGGTAACGGAGAAATTTGCCACCCAGCGCTGTTGCTTTGGTGTCGTGTTTCTGTGGTCGCAAGTTATTCATCCAAAATTGGTCTCTGCTAGGAAACGAGAAAAATATTCCATACTATAAAATGAGATTTGAAGTGACCTTCCATCCGAGGTTGACACTTGGGGGAATGAAAGAAAAAAAAAAAAGAAGAAGAGGAATAAAAAATGTATCAGTTTGAAGAAATCCACTCACCTCTGAAAGGCGTTCCTCGTGTTCTGACACCAGGCTTTCTTGTCCTGGAGCGGGGGCCATCTTCCTGCCATAGCTCGGAAGGCTTCCCTGCCGTGGATGCTGGGGGCACAGTCTCCAAGGGCTAAGGGCTGGGGGACCCCCAAATGTGGAGCCCCGTGCAGACAGCCGTAAACACACTGGAATCCGCACACGATGGCAGGACTCCCAAGGCCTGTCCTCCCGGACCTCCGATTTCCATTTTGAAGAAAGATGTTTCTCTGCCAACCTCTGCTCCAGTCCCTGGAAATCTAGACACACCGGTGGCAGTCCGCTCTCTGGGGGCGCAGCACGTGGGGTGTCTGGCCGAGCTCCCCGGCCTGCACCTGCCCCAGTGCTCCATCTGCAGGAGGGCGGCTGGCCCAGGCACCTCCAGCGTGGGGGGCTGTAAGCCCTTGGGAGCCAACCAGCCCCAGCTGGTCCCAGCACAGAACATTGGGAGCTGCTTAGACTGGGGTCCAGTCCTGGCTCCACCGAGTGACCGTCGACTTGCTTGGATCCTGCTAAGCCTCAGCAGCCTCGTGAACAAGATGGCAACGTGATCGCGCCCACCCTGGGGGTCTTGTGGGGCACGACCGAGTTGACGCATGCCGGGTGCTCAGCGTGGTGCCGGACCTAAGCGGTGGCTCGGCTTCATACAAACCCCATAAGCAGGAAGCAGACACGTCTCTGGAGGGGTCTCTTCCCAGACCCCGGGCCCCACCTGCCTGAGCTGACCTGTGAAGGATCTGTGTCTGCAGTCGGGAAGCCTGGGCTCTCAGCTTCCCGGAGAAGCGGTGAGAGAGGGAGCTGCCTCGTCTGACCTGGAAATGTGTTGGTTCACCCCCCACTACTCCAGACTCACCATGTTGGGGTAGGTGGGGAGCAGGGAGGAACCCCGCACATGGCTTATCCTGATCAGACCCTTCCCAGGCCTGCCCTACTCAGCCTGTCGCTTGATGCGACTTGGGTAGTGACAGTAATAATCATCCGTCGAGATACACGGAGCTCCCCCTTTGTGTGCGCTCACAGGTTACAGGCCAGAGATGGACGGGTCCGCACGTCCGCTCACCGTCCCCCGGAATGCCAAGTAGAGCCTGGGTTCCGGGACTAACAAGTGGTGCACTGTGGTCAGCTTTGCTTCCTGTTTCTCCTGATGACAGGCTTTTGGCGGCCTTGCACCGACACCTGTGGCTCGGTAGGAGAAGACAAAGCCAGTGAGCCGCAGGTCTCTCGGGGAAGCGCTCACGGGGGTAGAGAGAGCATGTCCCCCAGTCGCTGGCGTCCTTAAAAACAGCTGCACCTGTCTGGGACGACATCACTCCACCTGCTACTCACACCACACGCCCTCTGCCTGGGGACTCTGGGACTCGTGCGCCGAACCTGAGGCCAGCAGGTGGTGGGGACCCCTGAAATGAGTCTACCCCGATGGCGCACATCGCTCTACCGTCCGCCCGGTCACCCCTTCTCCAGACGGTTCATTCACGCAGCGAACGTGCCGCGGTGTCTCCGCTGGGCCAGGCGGGGACGGAAACACTTCTGCGTCCTCAAAGCCCAGACCAACCAGTGCCTGGCACCTGCTGGGAATCCGTTTTTGAGGGATGGGTAGATGGATGGACGGATGGACAGGTGGACGGATGGACGCAGGCGTGTGTGGATAGATAGAAGGATGGATGGGTGGACACACAGACGGGTGGATGAGGGGGTGGGTAGACGGGTCGCCTTCAGCTTCCAGGAAGGTCATCTTGGCTGTGTCCACATAAAATCCAAGCAACAATCTGGCCTTTGCACCTCTTCTTTCTGGAAAGATGTGGACAGACCAGCATATGTGCACACAGACCCAGCCTCTCATTCCTGCATCCTCGTACGTCCTCTTGTGTCTCCTGTTGACTGGGAGCCTACCTACCGTGTGTTCAGAATCAGGCTGAGCCCCCAGGGCCGAGGTTACAAAGAAATATGGTGGTAGGTAGGCCTTTTCGCAGAAGGTCGGGATCCTCTGTTCTCGTGCTCCTACCCAGGTGAGGAATCCGAGATCAGACAAGTTAGGGACTCGGTCGAGGTCACTGTCTGCTATCTTGAGAGGCCAGTGTCTGCTCTGGCTGGGGCTCTGAAGGCGAAGGGGCCAGCGGGCAGGAGGTGGGGCCCACGGGCCCTTAAGAGCAGAGAAGGGGCGAGAGGGCGGCCTGTTCGGGCCAGGCCGACAGGCCAGCCCCCTCATATACACCTGGCCCTCGGGACCACCAGGATCTGCCTGTATTCCCTCCAAGTCCCCACTAACAACCTCAATGGCGGTAATAATAGCTGAGAGACTTGACCTTGACCGCGTGTAGGTGCCAGAGCTGAGAGTCTGTGTCCATCGTTGTGTTTGACTCTGCTGAGGGAGAGCCACCGGGGATGGCAGCACCACTGTCCAGGTAAGGGCCTGGGGGTGCATGAGAATCGGCGCCCGTGACCGCTGAGCCCGGGGCTTCTGTCCAGGTCCGTCTCCAGGAACGGCTCCTGTTCATCACTGCAGGGCCAGAGTCCAGAAGGAGGGGGTCCTCAGGGAGGCCACGAACGTGCCTCTGCCTGCAACAACTGAGCAGTGATCCGAGCTTTGCTCCCCGCAGTCAGGTCCGCCCCAGCCCCGCGCCTGCTCCCGTCCTGTAGCCGGTGCTCCTGGGCCTGGCTCTAGCTTACGTCCCCGCAGCTCCCCGTCTGCAGAAGGAGTGGGCTCACCGGGAACAGCGGTTCTCGCGGGCGGCTGTGCCCCCACGGGGCGCTCCGCAGTGTCTGGAGGCACTTGGGCTTGTCATTGCGGGGTGGAGGCGGGGGGAGCATGGGATGCCCCCCAGCACCCCACGAGGAATGACCTCACCACAAATGTCAGCCGCGCCGAGGAGGCGAACGCCTGACCTAGTGGGCGTCGAGCTTCCAGAAACTAAGGACATGCCGAAGCGCGTCAGAAATGGAATTCTCTTTCAGGATCTCAAAAAGGAAAAAAAAAAATCCTTCCTCCTGTTCCCCGTGCGGGCCCCAGCAAACCCACCACCCAGCTCACACGTGGACACTTCCACAGCCGCAGCTGGTGCTTGCGGGGGACTCTGACCCAGACAGGAAGGCGACTAATCCCCCAGCGCAGACCCCGGTTTTCTGACTCTTTCCCATCTGCACACGACCGCGAATCTCTCCGTACTGCCGCGTGGCGCGGGGGCAGCGGCTCCTTTCGCTTTGTGCTCTCCCTCCCGGCTGCCCTCGGACCGAGGCTCGGTGAACTCTGGCGCAGGCTGCGGGAACGTCTTTATAAAGGGCCGCCCGGGCTTTCTTGCTCTGTCGCAGTTCCTGAGGGCGGTGTATCACGTTACTAATTCCCCTAATTGCATGTCTGGGCTAAAAACAGACTTTCTTAGTTTTCCTAAGAAGTTACATTCTTAATGACATTAAAACACTGTGGTAAATTAAGCTAAATGTTAACTGATGTACTTAAATCATGAATCAGTATATAGAGTGTTTACCTAAACTTGTTTACCCTTCTTGGTCACTCATTTTGTAGGTTTTGCCAAAACTGAGAGAGGAATCGTGGTGTCAGATTCAGGATCTGGAAATAACTCAAGAATTCTTGTTTTCTTTCGATTTTTAGCCCCGGCCTGAGTGGATGCCGCAATCATGTAGTAATCAAAGAATTAGAGAAGCGAAGACTGCGGGCTGCTTCACTTCCCCGGGTTCTGCAGAGGATGGGGAGGGCGGCGAAGCTGGAGGGAGAGATGACGTTTTCCCCCTAAGGATGAAAAACTTAAAACTTGCATTGTTTGGTTCTTCCCAATTCAATTTTGGAAAAAAATGAAAAGTGAGGATAGAGAGATGTGTGATTTACCGTAGGAGACAACAGCCACGGAGCACCCACTAGACGCCCGAGGCCCTTCTGAACACGCTGTGTGTCGGCTCCCAGAGCCCTCCCCAGCGACCCAGGAAGTGGGAAGCAGAGTGCCTTCTCCAAGATGACAGGGCCAGCCAGCAGAGGGACTGGGATTGGAGGCCCTGACAGTCGTGCTTCCTGCCCAGGGATCTAGCTCTGCGATCCCGAAGGACGCACACTCCCCGGGAATAGATACAGCCCACAGCAGAGACCATCTGTCACAAGCAGTACCGCTCGTAAATCCCTCTCCCCTAGATAAGCTATCACGTTGTCCTCATGATGGGTTTTTTTTTTCCTCTCTGTGGGTTCAAAGTGCTATTTTGCTTTGTCTCGATTTCTCTCTATCTCGGTCCCTCTCTCCCAGTCAGCCACATTTTATTTGTAGATAACTTATTTTTAAAATAAATAATGCATCGTCAAAATTATCAAACAGGACCCGTGCGTTTGACTCTGTACATTTGGCATAAAAAAAAAAAAAAAAAAAAAAAAAAACCATAGACAGATACTGAACTCTAGCTAATTGTTACCTGTGCAAAAGAATCTGGGGAAAAGTATACTAACATCTACAGTTTACTTTGAGCTGCATCCAAAAAATAAGAAGTTTTGATGGAAGACAGAAGGATGGATGGATGGATGAGTCAATGGACGGCTGGGTCGGTGGGTGCCCGGATGAGAGGTCCGCTGGGTCGGTGGGTGCCCGGATGGTAAACCAAGTACAGCAAAGTGCTATCTGCAGAGCTGAGGTAGCAGACACTTTGGTGTTCACTGTAAAGTTCTTCAGCCTTTCTGCATGCTTACAAATTTTCATTAAAAGGGTTGAAAAAGTAGTGAACAGAGACGTTTGATAGAAATTCAGAAGATAGAATTTCATCGGTAGGTGTTCCTCTACCTCGCCCTGCCCTCAGTCTCGTGGTTTCTGTGGCAGCCGCAGTCTGTGGCACCTGGGATTCTAGGTACCCTTTCAGGGCATTCGGCACAGAGGTGGCCTCTTTGTGACGGCAGCGATGACACAGTAGTAGTAACTGATGGTTGCACTGCCCCCGCTCCACACCAGCACCATCCTAAGTGTCTGATGCGCACCGAGTCGTGGAATCTCCCCTGCACCCCCACTGTGCAGACAGACAAAGTGAGGCAGAGGAGGCTGGGCAACCTGCCGGACGTCATCGGCTCATCGGGGAGCAGACGGCCAGCAGACTTTGCTGCACTGGAAGCCTCCCCACCCCCTGCCAGAGCGACATGTCCCAGGGATTGCCACCTTCGAGAAGCGGCCTCTTTATTCTGGAGGCTACACCACTTTCCGTTTCAGGATAGATCCCAGATTATTGGCTCGGCCCCATGAACCAGCATCTAGGCTGCGTCCGGGCTCTGTGGGGCAGGGACAGGAGGTGGAGAAACCACCCAGGCTTCTGAAGAAGTGTGTGCGCTCCCGCTCGTGAGTGGAAGTGCAGGGGCGCCTGGGGGCTCCGTCAGGGACGCGTCTGACTCTTGATTTCCGCTCAGGTTCATGATCTCAAGGTAGTGAGATCGAGTCCTGTGTTGGACTCCATGCTGGGTTGGAGCCTGCTTAAGATTCCCTCTCCCTCTCTCCCTCTGCTCCCTACCTCCTGCGTGCTCGTGCGGTCTCTCTAAATAATTTTTTTAAAAGTGCAGTTGCAGGGGCGCACCTGGGTGGCTCAGTCAGTGAAGCCTCTGCTTTCAGCTCAGGTCATGATCCCAGAGTCCTGGGATTGAGTTCCGCATCAGGCTCCTCGCTCAGCAAAAAGTCTGCTTCTCCCCCTCTCCCCTTGCTTGCATTCCCCCTCTTGCTGTGTCTCTCTCTGTCAAATAAATAAACAAGATCTTTAAAAAAAAATTTAAAAATTTTAAAAATTAAAAATTAAAAAAAATTTTTTTTAAACTTAAAAACCTTTTTAAAAAATTTAAAAAATTGCAGGGCCCCGGAGAAATTGCCTGCATAATTTTGTTAGTGACCATGATGTGTCTTTCCAAAGGGCTTGAATTCCAGTGCCGCCAGCTGCATGTGAGAGCCCCGGCCCCACTCCAGCACACACGCTGCCCATCCTGTCCACCGCACAGCGCCGCACCCCTGCGAACGGCGCCCCCCAGGGTTGTGCCATGGACGGCATGTGTGGTGGTACCTACCAGCCCTGAGATATTGGGAAAGCAATCTAATTGTGGTTAGAATTTGTTTTTCCTTCGATAAAGAGTAGAGCATCATTCCATAAATTGAAACTCCATTCTACTGCCTTTCCTTTGACTAAAATGTTTTCCCTCCAAATTGGAGACTTCAGGTGCTGGTTGACACAGGTTTACTCCTCTCTCTCGGTATTCTCATGCAAGGTAGGCAGGAAGATACCATTCACTGAGAAAACATTTCTGTTACTGCTCGGAAGGAAGGAGCAAACTCTACAAGGAGACGGTTGTGGGGTGGGGGGCGCGGGAGCGGCTCTGCCGGTGAAGCGTCCAACCCTTGATCCTAGCTCAGGGCTTGATCTCAGGGTCGTGAGCTCAAGCCCCACCCCGGGCTCGTGCTGCGGCACCCACTTTAGAAAAAGAACGAGGGAGGAGACCAGGAACACGAAGAAGAAAGAAACGTGGGCCGTGAGAGCTGGCGGGAGCCCTGGGCCGCATCACCCGCTTGACTCGCGTTCCGGTCAGACCCCGCTGCAACATTTTCCAAAAGGCTGAAAAAGGAAATCTGCCGGGAGCGGAGGGAGGGAAGCCGGCAGGGAGCGTGTGCTTGAGCGTGTGCGCGCGTCTACGCGTGCGTTTCAGACCTGGACTTAAAAAGACAAAGAATAAGTAAGAAAGGAAAGAAAGCAAGAAAATCAAGCACAAACGTCATGTTCAGGAAGAGAGCAGGCAGGGAGACATGGCAAGGGACTCTGCCAGTAACTGAGGATCTTTCCAGGTGGGTCCTTAACATCTAGAACATTCCGATCCAGGGAGCACCGGAGCTCCCAGAGAGGAAGTGGTGTGGTTCTCCAGTGCCCCGCATTCCCGTGCCCTCTGAGTAATTCACTGGTATTTATGAGAGGAACACAGCTTAGCCGTCTTGCTCTGACCTAATGCACTTGGAACGTAACTTAGCAGGACAGCGCTGTGTGTTTTCTTGTGAAACTGTTTCCTCGTGTCCCCCAACCCCGCCCTGAGAGCTCGCGGTTCCTGGGGACTCCTAGGCGGCTCCTGAGCCCGCCTGTCAGGGAGGGATGGTCCGCAGGTCTGGAATAGGAAAGCCAGTCTCATTTTTGGTTTGGGGCTTTTTTTTTTTTTTTTTTTTAATTGTGATGAAATTGCAAACTTACATCCTGAGACTGAAATTAAATGGAGGGAAGGTCTGCCGTTGTGGGTGGTCTTCCTCGGGCGTTTGGAAGGAGGGGTCGGACGGAGCAGGAGAGTGCGTTTAGCAACATTTCCAATAGGGTAATGACAGGAATAATGATAGCTGTCCCACTTGGGAAGGGGAAATCACAAAAGCCTGCACAGCGACGAAAATAAACAAGCGTGCAACGCTAGCCAAGGGGCCTGGGTCCATGCTGAACTTGAAAAACATCAAAGAGAAGCCGGTTATCAGGCCGGCCAGGCTCCAGGCTCCGCTGCGTCCTGCCCAGTGCTTTTATCAGCCTTGGACGAGCTCAGAGGACGGCTGCCCGGCCCAGCTGCGGGGAGGACCCACAGTGCAGCGCGTCTAGAAGCATGTGCTCGGCGGCTGCAGATGGAGGGGGAGACGCTGACACTGAACGGGTGGGGGACCTCCTGCCTCAGGGTGTCAGCAGCACTGCTCCTCGGGGGGCAGTAGGGATTGCCCAGGGAGCCCGACTGCAGCCCCCCAGCGCCGGGGAGTCTCCAGCTCGGTGCCCAGCCTGGGCGCACGGCGCCGTCGCGAAGCCCCGCTTCCTGGTCCGCACACAGGGGTTGTCGGGAGGAGGACACGCACCCCGTGTTCAGCCAGTAAAGATGCTCTGAGTTTCTCCCATGTGCCAGGCATGATTCTGGGCACTGGAAACAAAGTGGTGAGAAAATAAGATTTTTTAAAAGACTTTTGATAACATTGGGGTAAAATAAAAACCTCCAGAGGCGTCAGATGGACCGCATCCTCGCAGTGCTGGAAATGCTCCGTAGCACGCTTGTGGTCATGGGACGTGACTCAACACGCATGATAAAGCCGTGTGCACACGCGCAGCCATGGACACGTCCACGAGGGGCGGGTGAGGGTTGTGTCAGCGTGAATACCCTGCCTGTAACATTGTGCTACAGTTTTGCAAAACGTCACCCTTGTGGGATGTCCCTGGACCACTTCCTACAGCTCCGCGGGCTCTGCGATGACCTCAGTACGGACTCTAGTGAGAGCGAGACAGAGCCCCTGGCCTCCCGGGACACGCTCTCTGGTGGGGAGCTTCTCCTCGGAGCAGTGAGGCAGGTGTGGAGCCTCCTGTTACGGTTAGCTGCGTCGTCAGTAATAGCCTGGTTAGGGACACAGATCAGTCAGGGTCCCGCCGGGTCAGAAAGACACCGCCACTCCAGCGGGGCTTTCAATTGAAAGGGTTTTAATAAAGACAACGTTTGCAAGGCGCACACAAGGCCTGCGGGGCTGAAGGAGGGAGGGCAGGCGGCAGCGGGGGGCTGCAGGGATAAGGAGGCAGAGAGGGGACACCTAGGTAGCTTGTCCACATGGAGAGGACCCCAACAGGAGCTGTGACCATAGGTAGCGGATGCGGTCGACCAGGTGTCCCAGCAGGGAAGGCGCGAGAACACCTGGTCTCCCTCTCCTCACTGTCTTAGGACCCACGGAGCCCCCACTGCCAGCTCCACCCAGACGCTGAGGCCCGGGTGGGATGACGGAGTCCGTGCAGGTCAGCCAGCAGGGCCGGAGAGGGCAGAGAAGGCAGGGGTGCGTCTGGAGGGGCCCATGGAAGACGATCTGCTGAGAAATGGCCCATCGGGATGATTTAACTTAAGACAAAGTGACTAAGGTCTGCATCGACTTGGCCATCATGTCCTGGGCCACCAATGAGGGGGAGCTGGGATGGCAGGGCTGTTGGGGCAAGGGTCTCCGTGCTGAGGGGGGGCCAGGGAGACAAAGGACTCCTGGCAGTGACGGGGAGCACCGGGCGAGGAACCGGGAACCCTCTCTGTGTCTTCCAGAGCTCCCTAAACCACAGGGCGGAGGCTGGGGTAGATTCAGTTTCCCCACACCCCAGGGGCTGGCTGCCCGCTGGGATCCGGGGCTGCGCAGCCTGCACCTCCACAGATCTATGGCTCTGGGGACCAAAGCAATGCTTCTCTCTCCCTGGTTCTGGGAGGCTTGGGTTGTCCCTGTTGCCAGTGCCAGGATCACAGCTGTGAGCTGTGCACGTGTACACATGCACGCACACACACACACACACACACACACACACACAGCCTCGCCCTGCGTATGTACAGTGGGTGGGGGAAAGCCCAGTGGGAAGATTGCACGAAACAGAGCAGGGAGGAAGTCGGATGGTGCGTGGGTTTCCTGGGGCTGCCCTCAGTTGCTACAAAGCAGATGATTAAATCAACGTGAATTCTCTCCCTGTTCTGGAGGCCAGAAGCCCCAAATCCGGGTGTCACAGCCTCCGAAGGCTGAGGGGAGGATCCTTCCTGCCTCTTCCAGCTCCTGGGGACCGGGCATCCCTCGGCTCGTGACCCTCTGCCTCCTCCTTTCTGGTCTAGGGTGCCGGCCGTTGGATTCAGGACGACCTCCTCCGGAGACTCTTACCTGAATTCCATCTGCAGTGACCCTTTCTCCACAGAAGGTCCCATCCGCAGCTTGCAGGAATTGGGGTGTGGACACATTCTGGGGGCCACCACAGACGGGGACAGGGCATGCGGAGCCTGGCGGACCAGAGGAGGGAGAGGGACAGCCCGGGCCGGGAGCAGCAGCGGGGCAGGGGGTGTGTGTCAGCGAGGTGCGCAGCCGTCAGCCTCTGAAAGAGGGACCCCGGTGACTAGGGTCAGACCCCCGGTGACCTCCTGCCTCGCCTCACTCCCGGCCGGCTTCGTGCCGCGGCTGGTTCTGATTCTCTGCCCTGCGTTTGCTCCTGCGACTGACGACCTCGTTCTCTAACCTGGGTGGTTCCAAGCAGCGTCTGTATTTAACAACAGCCCAGAAGCCCATGCCGGCCTCGGGTACCGAGCCAGCAGCCTGCGTCCGTGGGAGGAAGCGCTCCGGCGGGGGGAGCAGCCCCTCACCCAGAATTTCAAGATGGTGACAGCTGGGCATTAAACCCACTGGGGCCCTTCCGACGCAGACTCACTCTGAGGGGCGGCGAGTTAGGGCAGAGCTTTTAGGCCCCGTGACAGTCACCAGAGGCGATGGAAAAGCAAAAGCCAAACTGAGACGATGCCCAGGCCCCCCCAGGCCAGTGAAGGCAGAGAGACGGGGACCCCCGGCCCCTCCCATGAGGGCCTGCTTCTCCCCGGCTCACCGTCCACGGAGCTGGTGTGGCCACTCCGCGTGCTTGAGGGGGAGCTCCGTCCCCGCACCTGGGGGCTCATCTGAGAAATGGGGAGAGCTCGGGCCGGAGCTGATGGGGCCGGCAGACGTGGGTAGCGGGGTGCCGTTCTGACACGGCCGGCTCCTGCTGGCTGCCGGGACCCCTAAGTAGACAGCTGGGCCAGCACCGCGCCCGCGGCAGGGACGTCCTATCGGAGCCGGTGGGCGCACGGTGCCAGGGGAGTTGAGAATGACGTGAGGGAAGCAGGGTTCGGGTGTGCAGCAGCCCTGGGGACCTTTCTTATCTCCTCGTTTGGGTTTCCTGCCGACAGCAAGAACCAGCTTCAGCCTATGCCTAAATTAAATAGGACCCCTCTGCCTCCCCCCAACAAAAGCACACTCCCCCAGCTTGCACACGCACGTGCACACACATTTGTTTTCTTTGCTGCTCACACTTCTCCTTTCACAGTTCCTCCAGTCCCAATCCTAAGACTCCCCTGATTTTGCTCAGAGCCCAGAGCACAGCACTGAAGACGCACCCCGGGTCTTCCTGCGGGGGTCGGCGGTGGGGGGGCAGTCCAGCTCCGGTGCCCACCACGCTGGGGCCCTCAGGGAGGCACAGAAGCATCGGAGATACGGGTGGAGTCCACCGTGCAGGGAGCCGGTGGTGGGGTACGGAGGAGGGAGCCGTGGTCTGTGGGGGGGGGAAGGGGTCTGTCATCCCCGTGGATAGAGGAGGGAGCCGTGGTCTGTGGGGGGGGGAGGGGTCTGTCATCCCCGTGGATAGAGGAGGGAGCCGTGGTCTGTGTGGGGGGGAAGGGGTCTGTCATCCCCGTGGATAGAGGAGGGAGCCGTGGTCTGTGTAGTGAGGAAGGGACACATGGTCCAGAGGAGGACTGTCTGGCTTCGAAACCCAGACACGGCTGTTCACCAGGAGCGTGAACCCAGGCGACTACTTACCTCTTGCTGTGCTTAGTCCTCACCGGTACCCGGGGGACAAGAAGAGTGCCTCCCTCTTGATGGCCATTGGGAGGGGAGGACGAATGCACTTGAGTTAGTTCCATGCTTGTCAAAGAGCCAGCCCAGAGCAAGCCCCACGTGGGTTTACTGTCCCCGTCACTCACCTGCCCCTGCAACCCAGAGGCTGCGCGCCCCTGGGCTCCCGGCCATCCAGTCCCCTCTGAGCTTCATTGTTTTCATCTATAAGATGAGGACGAGGGGCACCTGGGTGGCTCAGCGGGTTAAGCCTCTGCCTTCGGCTCAGGTCATGATCCCAGGGTCCTGGGATGGAGCCCCGCATCGGGCTCTCTGCTCAGCGGGGAGCCTGCTTCCTCCTCTCTCTCTGCCTGCCTCCCTGCCTACTTGTGATCACTCTCTCTGTGTGTGTGTGTGTGTGTGTGTGTCAAATAAATAAATTTTTAAAAAAAATCTTTATAAGATGAAGACGAGCAGAGTGCTTGGGAAAATTAGGACAGATGAAAAGGAGATGCACCACTGTGCGCCAGCAGCCAGAGACAACCACGTAACAGTCTGGTGAGCGTCCATCCAGATTTTCTTACTTAAAACACAGAAATGGCATCGCCTGGCCTTCGAATCCGCTCCAGTGTGGCTTCCCCTCACCACGTCCCTGACCCACCCTCGTCAAGGTCACCGGTTACCTCCGCGTGACGGAATTCTGTGGCCCGGTAGCTCATGTCGCAGCCACCCTCTTGAAATGACCCTGCCGTGAGCGTCCTTCTTGGTGAACCACATCACATATTTATTTGTCTACAAACAGATTTTTAAACTAATCCCCTCCCCAAATGTATAGGACCCGAAAGCTGTGGAATTTGCAAAAACCCACCAGATCCCGCCTTTGCACCCTCCCCCACCTCAGGGAGCGCGTGTGGGTGCCGCTAAGGAGCCACAGGCCAGTCAGGACCGACGGGCCGTCCGGCAGATACAACACGGCGTCGGGGCCGTGGTGGTGTAGACCCGAGCTGCCTGGTACACAGGCCCCCGGCTGCACGTGGCTGCTGGGCACGGGCGTAGAACTGGTCCAAACGGAGAGATGCTGCCGTATTTTGAAAACGCGGCAGGAAGGAATTTCAGATAGCTCCATCTTTACGTTAATCGTGGGGTAATATTTCGGACATACTGGGTTAAAATATTTTAAACTCAACCCCACGTTTCTTTTTTGCGTCTTTCCCAAACATGGTCGCTCGAAAGTCTTAAATCACTTGTGCGCTTTGAGTTACACTTGTATTGGGCGATACGGGCCAAAACATCCCCCTTTTCCACATTCGCACGACTGTTGACCCGTGTCAGCGAGGCGTTGTCGGCCTCATGGGCCCCATCAGGTAGAAACCTCCCATCCTCGTTCTGCAGACACCAGTGCAGCCCTGGAAGAGACGGAGACTTTCCCAAGCTCACAGCCTGCCGGAAAGAGCACGGTCCGAACCCACCTCTGTCCAAGGTCAGGGCGAGTCCCTGTCCTCCTCGGAAGCCCCCCATGCTGGCCTCCCCGTCCGGGACTCCCGCCTTTCAGATCTGGGCCTGCGAGGCTCGGCACGGTGCTCAGCCTCACTCCCTGCGGGAGGCTAGACTTCCAGGGGACGCTGGTTCTGCTCCTGGTAGCCCAAGGGGGCCCAGACAACTGCAGAAATAAAGCAGGGCCTTCCCTGCCTGCAGCCCTGCCTCCCCCTGCCTCCCCCTGCCCTGCAAACTTTCCCTCCCCCTGCCCTGCAGCCCTGCCCTCTCCCTGCCCTGCAGCCCTGCCCTCCCCCTGCCCCTGCCTTGCACCCTTGCAGCTCTCCCCTCCCCTTTACTACCCAAGAAGAACAGGGCTCTGTGGCGTAGAGGGGAGGCTGCCACACTGTCCTGTTGGGTCCTGTTTGCATTAGAGTGACTGTTGACAGGAACATATCACAGCTGAAGATGGATGCTGGCTTTGTCCCCTAAGTCCCCAGACCTCGGTGCCAGAGGTGGCCCCCAAAAGGCCTTTTCTCTGTAAATCACTGCCTTGATTGGGTCCATGAAGGGCTGCACACAAGGCCCTCCGGGTCACAGAGCTGGTGCGTCCCGTCTCTCCTAACAGTCACTGGTTTGGAGCGGGGGTTGCCCCCGGACACACCACCCTCTCTACCACAGCGACACCAGAACCCGCCTGGTTCCCATCCACCCGCCCCAGGAATGTCTTCACGGATCAGAAGCGCTTGCCTGTCTTCCTTAGCTGTGACTCTAATCGTCCGTTTTGCATTACATATAGCAACAGAGTGAGCTGTGAAGTCGACACAGGCTCGTGGTCCCCCTAGGAGCATCTGACAGCACCCTGCGTGCCTTCCCATGGGGCCCCCCAGCTGTGTTCCTGTGACACCACCGTGTGCCCGGCTGGGCTCCAAGCAGCCCCTCGACCAGCTCCAGCCGCCCCGTTTTCTCAAGGAAGAACTTGAGGCCGGAGAGGTGGAGAGGGGGTCAGGGAACGGTGGCATCAGAACGTGAAAGGGGTCTCAGGTAGACCGCGGGCCGGGTGACCACGCAGGAGGAGGCCCCGCCGTTGCTGGGATTGTTCTGTCATAGATGGGGAGGGCAGGACACGCCTCTGGGAAGACGTGGTGAGGGTCAGCCTGAGCTGGAGGGGTCGGGACCCGCCTGCGCTACTGGTAGCCACCACCATGGGGCACCTGCCAGGGGAACCGACCTGCAGCTCCTCCGAAGGTTAAACCTAGAGTCACCGGGAGATCCGGTAATCCCACTTCTGGCCTCGTACCCCAAAGTTTGAAAACAGGCCCCTAAGCAGAGTCATGTACAAGAATGTCCCTTGCCACACTGTTCACGACAGCCAGAGCTGCAAACGGTCCAAGTGTCCATCATCAGGTGACTGGGAGTCAGAGCAGGGTCCATGCACACGGCGGGATGCTGCTGAGCCGTGAAAGGGGGCGCGGACAGGCGCAGGGCTGGCAGCCCTTGGGCCGGGCCAGGCGGAGGAAAGCAGCAAGCTCACAGGTGCGCATCGGGTAGGATTCCGCTGACGTGCAGGGTCCGGAATGGGCAGGTTATAAATGAGCCAGAGGGCAGACGCGTGGTCCCTGGGCCGGCTACGGGGCGTGGGGGGGAGTACCGACGGCTGGGTCGGGTTTCTCTGGGGAGGACAAAGATGTTCACAGCGCAGTGAGTGTGCTCAGTGCCACCGGTTTGTACCCTTTCCGTGGCTCACTTGCGCGCTGCTTTCTCCTCCATGTAAGGAAAGTCAAGCTGGTGCCCGCAGAAGAGAAGACAGGCAGGTCCTGGGTGAGGGCACCGGCCCTGGGAATGCGGCAGGAGGGCTCAGCACCGCCTGCCAGACACTTGTGTTGTTCTCGGGTTTCGCACACAGCGTGAGCCCCTTGTCCCTTCTTCTCGATGCCCCAAAGCCCCGTGTCATCGAGGCGGAGGAATCCGCAGTGACAGGCAGCTCGGTCAGGCACTGGGGCGCTGGCCCAAGGAGCACCCCCCCCCCATCCCCGGCCTCATGAGACACCAGCCCGCTGAAGCCAAGAGTCCTGCCCCCGAACCCCCACCACGGGCTTCAGAAGGTTCTCAACTGGGACCATTTGCTCTTTCATAGGGGCGGGCTCCTTATCTCCAGCTTCAGCCGCAGGGGGAGAGTTTGCAAACCATTTTTCCCAGCGACAGTCTCATGAGAAGGCTCTGTGGCCCTTCTTCCAGCTCCCAGTTCCTGGGTAGGCCTCTCGGAGAGCGAATTCCCTGCAGGCAGCCAAGATGGATAGCTGCCCGGAGAGGCGCCCCCGTCCCCACTCAGCTCTGCAGAGGGAGTGGGGTGCTTACACGGACTGGGAGCTTCTCCATTTTCCTAACACCCAGCCGGAGCTCTCCCTATGCTCTGGCTGCTGGGTTTGGAGCTCCCTTCAGAGCCCGGGTGGGGATGAAGGTGTTAGGAGTGAAGCCGGCTGTGTCAGAGCCACAGGGCTGACCACATCCTTGCTCCTTGGATCAGCAAAACAAAATAAAACACACAAAAAAGGGGAGAGCTCTTAACGCCCAGTGTCGACAAAGGGTAACAGGCGTTTTGTGCACAGCTGATGGACAGGTCAAAGAATTTACAGCCTCTCCCGGCGATTCGTCAGTGTATACACGGGAGCTTAGAAGTGTCCACACCCGCGGAGCCGTCACTCCTCCACCCGGAGCTTACTAAGGGAACACACAGGCAGGCTCACACGATCGTCCGAGGATTCTCCTCCACATCCTCGTGCAGGAAGGGGCATCGCTAGGAGCGGCCCTCGTGCCAGCCAGGAGGGGACGGGCTGGGGCTCCGATATCCCCATGGTGTTCTGTCCTGGCTTCTCTGTCCACACTGGCAGAAGCATCTTCCTCATCATTGGCTACAGGATTCGATTCTTTTAACTTAAAATATACATGTTCCCAAATAATATTTAAAGAGATGGAAACATTTCATGAGAAAGTGGTGATAAGTGGCAGCTAAGCGTCTGCCTTCAGCTTGGGTCATAATCTTGGCGTCACGGGTTGGAGCCCCACATCGTGCTCAGCGGTGAGCCTGCTTCTCCCTCTGCTCTCCCCCCGCTCATGCTCGCTCGCTCTCAAGTAAATAAAGTCTTTTAAAAAATGCTAATGAAAAAATTAGATCTAAAATTATATAATTCTAACTATGTTTTATATATATATACATAAAGAAGGAGAGATAGCGAGAAAATATAACAAAACGCGTAAAGCAGCTAATCCCTACACGGCTGGGTTCTGGGTAGCAATAAATTAGTCTTTCCATGTGTCCATTTCCCCATTAGTAAGCTTTCTGTAAGGAATGTTTCCTTTTATAATGCACATAAGATACTTATTTTGCAATAGGAAGAAACATGCTGTTTTTCAAATCCCTGCCAGTTTGGAACCATACAGGCGGACAGACTTGCAGACGTGTCTAGGATTAGGCATGTTACATTGTTGCCGCTATGGGATCCCTGTGGAGCTTTGACACCAGGGGGTGGGGGGCGGTTTGGGTTGCGGAGAGCCCTGGGGTTGGTAGGTTCGGACTGGGTTACAGACCTGGTGCTAAGCAGGGGCTCATCCCCGTGGAGTCGAGGAAATGCCGGTTGTCCCTGGATCCCAGCAGGGCCCCGGGGCCCCAGGGCACAGAACGAGGGCGGGTGTTAAGCTGTTTATTGTTCTGAGTGAGCAGAATTAGCAGACTTCACGCAGGTACTTGAGACGCACATGCCGCCCTCCAGAAGGCCCGCCTCCTTCAAGGGCCGCACACCTCTGATTAGCGATGCTCTGACTGCTGAAAGATCGCAGGCCCTTTCCGGGGCCTGACAAACCCCAGAGGCCCTGGAGGACAGCGACACAGGCCAGGGGCGCAGGGGGAGTTTCCTGGGTGTGGGAGGACACACGGCTCGACTTCCCGGGCCAAGACCCTGCTGACGCCGAGGGCCAGACACACGACACGCCTTATGTGGCCGGGTCCTCATCACACCTCACCAGTCGGGAGTGTTCAGCCCATTTTACAGATTTTTTATTAAGGGAGCTCAGAAAGGTTGTCTGGCTCTGTGAGAAAACATCGTGCGTTCATCCATCCATTGAAAGATAAGTACTAAAGCCGCAAGTGACAAGTGCTATTCTCGGTGCGGGGGAAACAGTAGCAAACCCATCGACAAACCTGCGACCTCACGGAACCTGCGTCTCCCGGGGGGCGGTGGGGGGTGAACACCACAGGGGGCGGGGGGGGGGTGTGAACATCAGATACACAAGTGTCTGGTCACGTTCAGTAAAAGGAAGGGAGGGCGGGGGGTCCCGCGTGGACGGGGTCTGAGCGCACACCTAGCGCTCCCAGGAAGCCGGCTGCTGTTGGGCCTGCCTGACGCTGTGGGCGTGCCGATGTCATATCCTGGCTGTGACGTCACGCTGCAGCTATGCCGGATGTCCCCAGCGGAGGAAACTGGGGGGAAGGTCCAGGGATCGTCCCAGGTCATTCCTTACCAGTGCATGGCAGCTACGGTCATCTCCAAATAAAACTTTTTTTAAGAAACAAAAAATTATCCACCACCCCCCCCCCGCCAAAATAATAAGAGTAACGGCTGCCATCTGTCAGGTGTGTGGTGGGGCCGCAGAGGGAGGCTGGCTGCCCTTCCACCAGACCCCTGGGCTCAAATGTCAGCTCCACTCTGTGCCCTGGGATTCGTATCCGAAAAATGCGTCCAAGGTGTTCCCCCTACCTTCTTTGGTCGGTACCCAACTTGGGCTGTTTGTTTCTTATTGTTGCTCTGTGGAAGGTTCTGGAAGGCTCTGAGCTGGCCCTTCAGGAGCATGGGTCATCGCCTTACATAATCCTCACAGCCCTACTTCAGAGGCAGGACTAGACCCATTCACAGCCTAGACGGCGGGGCCGGCGGAGCTCAGAGGGCGAGGGGGAGGCTCTTGGGCCCAGGCAGAGGGGGCATGGCTCCTGGGCTCCGAGGCTGTGGGGGTTTGGCTGGGGAGGGGCCTGGTTCTGCAGAAACCACAGCCCCCCCAGAGCAGCACTGCGGCACCCTGCCCTCCGACCACCGCTGTGATTTCGAGATGCCCACATCTCGGGGGAGCTGGGGGCGGCGTGTGGCTCCCCGTCACAGAGAGGCTGGAGCTGGGTCAGGGCAGCGGAGGGTCTGCCGGTCAGCCGGCACTCCTGCTTGCTTCCCAAGCCTGCCCCACTTTCTTCCTGTCTCAAGCCCTGAGCTTTGTCTCGGCGAAGAGAGGTTTGGTATTTCCAGAAAGGGTTCTTCTCTTCCCTGAGAACAAACAGACCCCAGCTTGTCACCATCCCCACGGGAGAAGAGACGGAGGAGGAAAGTGGCCGGCCATGCCTGTGTCTGGAAGGTGGGGGCTCCGGGCGGGCGGCACACCTGCGGGACCACCCCAGCTGAGACCCCTTTGTGGGGCAGCGAACGGAGGCCCTCAGAAGCAGGAGCGCCCCACGGAGAGCAGCAGAGCTGGCCGGGCCGCTGTTTTGACACTAAGAGGTTGGGCGAGAAAACATGACATCTTCCAGCTCCCCAGTGCCAGCCTCTCCTCCCTGGACTGCCGACCGGGGAGCCGAGCCCCCCGGGTTCCCACCCCAGCTCTGGCACGTGCTATCCTTGTGCTGCAGGGAGGCCACCTGCACCTCACTTATCCCATCTGCAGAATGGGCACAGAAGGAACGTCGGCCCCACAGGGTGGTTGCCAGAGAGCACGCGTGAGGCCCTGTGACACTCCCCAGACAGCGCCTGGATTGCTAGATGCTCTCTGCCGGTCTGCGCTCCTTACAGAGGCTCGCGCTTCACCAGAAAGCGAGGGGGCCAGCGGGGCACCAGAGTCACCGAGGACACGTAACAGGCATGGAGGCTCCAGTCCACCAAGATTTGCAGTTTCTTCTTAGAAAATTTTAAAAGTTTGTGCTTTTTGTTTTGTCTTATGCTACATTTACCGAGGAGGGAAAAAAGCTACATGGGACAGGAGGGAGCTCTGTGGAAGTCCCCTCCTGGGCTCAGAGCATCTTTGTTTCCCCAGCGTGGACGGCGAGGCCCTGGGCTGGGAGTTGGGCGTGTGTGTTAGCGAGGGCGCGCTCACTGCCCGCAGCCCCAGAAGCAGGCGTCTGGGACAGGATCTCCCTGGTGCGTGTGTCTCTGCTTCCCTGCCACGCACAGCCCGGGCTGCGTCGGGGATCCTCCGGCTGCTGCAGCCCCTGGGCCCAGGCTGGTCCCCCCGACGGGGCGTCTCCGGGGTGCGGTTAAGAAGAGCAAAGCCTCCGCTGTCTGCAGTCAGGCAGGGCAGCTCACACAAGAAGCCTGCCTCAGAAGTTTAGGGTCCAGGCAGGGGGTCTCGGTCCCCGGCTGTCCGTGGAACTGCCCCAGGGCTGGTAAGAAGCACTCGCGTCTCCCCAGTCTCTGCCGTGGCACCAGATATCTGCGCTGTCCATGCTTTCTAGGGAACCCAAGGGACCCTCACCAGGCAGGGGGCTGGGAGGCTTCGGGTGGGAAGAGCCGGAGACAAGCTCCGGCCAGCTGACCGAGAGGCCAGACCGTGAAGGGGAGGGTGATGCGGGGTCCATCCTGCCCCTTCCTCGCCAGCCCCTCCCCTCGGGGCTCCAGCCCAGCTGCTCGCAGAGCCTCCCTTTCTCCTCCCCACTCATCCCTACCCTACCGTGTTCTTCTCCCTCCCTACCCACCTGTCACCCCTTCCCTGGTTCTCTTCCCTGCGTCCCAGGAAGGACACACACCCAGTCTTCTAGTTCCTGCCCCTCCCGACCTCCGGGCTTCCCACACAGATGCTGGAGAGGGGCAGGGCTGCGGCCCCAGGCTGGGACGGATAGCCAGGCTTCCTAGTCGCTCTCACTGACCAACCGGCGTGGCACACAAGGCTTTTCTAGAGCAGCATTGCTCCAACTCTGGCCTCAGTCCCCCGGGCCACTGCCTGTCCACCTGGGGTTCAGACCACACTCTGAGCACCTCCCTGCCGGCGTTTCCAGCTGTCCCGAGCCCTGTGGCCTGATGAGGACCCAGAAAGCTCGGCACAGGGGTTGCTGTTGGGCTGCCTGCTGTCCTGCTGGGAGGCCATCGCCAGGGCCCCCGTCCCCCGGGCCAGCATGCACGGGCATCAGCAGTGTCTGCCAAGAAGGGGGCAGCGACACCTGCCCAGGAACGAAGGACGGCCCTCAGGGCCGCCACTCCACACTCTCATGTCGCGGAGCTTTCGTTCCCACACTGCAGCCCAGGGTGGCTGCACGGGCCTTGGGTCTGAGCTGGAGGGCACGCCGCTCATCTGTCTGTTGGGACAGGGAATAAAATTTCCCGAGCCAGAGCCCCGGGAGAGATCGGGTTTTACAAAGGAAATCTGCAGGGTCTCGAACTGCCTGAGAGGATGTGTAGCGACGTTTCAGGCTGATAAATCAGACAGGGGCTGTGGGTGGCGGGTCCCCTGTCCACTGTGTGGGTCAAGTCGGTTGGCGATGGAAATGGTAGAGTGAGTAAGAGGCTCGCTTTCAGGGCGAAGAAGAAAGACGTGATAGCTCACCCACCCGAGCACTCACGTACACCGCGGCACGGGGTGGGCCCGACCGGCCCTTCTCGGCCCCGCTGTGAGCTGGTTCCTGGACACTCGGGAGGAGGGCCAGGAGAGGGCCAGGAGCCAGAGGGTGGTCGCTGAAACGTGCAAAGAATCCCTGGGCCGGGACGAGCCTCCGCAGGTTCCCAGCCCCCTCGCTGTTTACAGCAGGAGGAAATGTGGCCCAGAATTAAAGACACGCCCATGGCCGCACAGACGGTGGGAGCAGACACCCCATCTCCCCTCCCGACCCCCTGCAGAGACCCCAGGCCCGGTCCGAGGTGGCGAGCGCACGCAGGTACGCTGCAGCAGGGACACACAGGTCTCATGAGCGAGCAGATGTGGGGAAGGGGTGGGACTTTATATCCCCAGTGATTTTTTTTTTTTCATTTGAATGTAGACATCTGGCATCCTATAAATAAAATAGAAAATGTAAATATTGTAAAACCCATTAGAGAGTGGATTTAGGTTTGGTGAGAGCGCGGGTCCGCTGCTGCCCCACTGCACTGAGCTGGGAAACCGTCACACCCCCCCCCCCACACACACACACGCAGGCCCTCGGCTTGCCGCCCGTCACCCCTGTCACCCTTGTCACCCAGGCGGCCAGGCTGCGTTCCGCTGGATGAATAAACTTGAAACCAGGGGCCAGTTTTCTCCTATTGATTGTGTTAACAGTGTTGACGAGCTACCTAAAAACGTCACTGCTTTCATTTTATCCCACGGGGGGAAAACGCTTTGTGAAGGGAAATCGCCGACGTTTCTGCCGTAGGAAAGATCCCGTGTGCCCCCACTGAAGCGCGAGACGTGCCCCAGCAGATCTCCAAGACCACGTTTAAAACGCTCCTCAAAAGACATTTTCTGTTCGAGACATATTAAACAAGCTTTATTTAATAATGCTCGATTTGACTTATCCCGTCTAAATATTTGCTCCGATCAGCAACCATTCGATCCCGGCTTCTTCCCTGGCTGCAGACTAATTTCTCCGGGTTATTTTTCTTTGGTGCAAGGTCGATCCCAGAGGCAGGGAAACTGCTCTCGGGTTCCCTCCTTTTCTCTACTCCGCGCTGTGGGTAGAACGCTGTAAAAAGCCTGAACTGGAGGCCGCGCTTAAAAAGTTTATGTTGCTTGTCCTCCCATCTGTCTGGCTGAAGGCAGAAAATGTCATTTCAAAGACTTCTCCTAATCAGATAATTATAAGGAGAGATTTCTCCTTTTTAAGAAGAGCATCGGAATCTAAAGAAATTCCCAAGGAGGTGATCTTTTTCGGGCGCGTTTCGCCGTCTGCCTTCCCCCATTCGGGGTTTTTTGTAACAATCGCTTACACGAAACACACGCTCCCTCATTAGGCGTGCAAGAGGCTAGGACGGCGTGCAGAAACAGAGTCGTTTAATGTCTTAATTCACTATGTTCTCAAGCTGGGAATGACACTTTGGTTTCTGCTAACTTTGGGGACACTCCGTGCAGGTCTTCTGGTTACTGTCACTGCTCCTGTGAAGATTTTATCACCAGTGTCTAAAAAATAAAGCCTTTTCTTTTCTTCTCCTTTTTAGGTTTTATCTTTGCGTGGGCGCCTTCAAAAACAGCCACCTTGAAGCCACGGGTCCCGGTCACATCTCTAGGTGTCACGAAGCATTCACAAGGACACAGACCTCTGGCAGCTACTCCGGACGGCCGCCCAGGGTAAGCTGGACAGCGGCGAGGGCCATCCCTTATCTGCGTGGCCTGGTCGCAGGGGCTCTGCTCCCCGGGCAAGAGGGTCGTTTATGGTGGCGGGCCAGAGCCTGGTTTATGGAGCCCGCCGGGTGGGAGGGTGCCGCCCCGCCAGCCCGCGGACTGCCGGGCCTGAAGTGTTTACCGCTGTGCTGATTTACACCGCCCAGGTGTTCGTTTGGGAAACATCTCGGCTCCGAGCTGACACGGCGATTGCTCGGGATTTGCAGACTTAGGCATTTTTTTCTGTTCGTAACAGTCCAGGACCGGGAGAGATGGTTAAGAGGGGAAAAAAAAAAAAAAAAAAGAAAAGGTGCTGGGCCAGAGTGGTTCATGTCCTACGATTTTCAAACGGGAGGAAGTGCCAGCCCGACGCCCCACATCCTGCCCCACACGGGAAATTCCCCAGCCCGAGTCTGCCCCCTCCTCAGACTAATTCCCTCTGTCTGCTCCCTCCTTGGCCGTTCAGGAGTGCACAGATGCTCTGCCAGGCTTCCTCTCTGCTCCCCCAGCACCCTGCTGCGTTGCAAAGGGCTCCTGAAGCAGGACTGTCCTTGGGCAAGACTCAGGGTCCTCAGGCTCGGGTGCTGCAGACACGTCCTGGAGAGGGAGCCTGGGGTAGGTGGGATTTGTTCCGCGTGGACCAGCCTCAGCGGCGGTGCTGACGCTTGGCCGGACCCGCTCGACAGAAGCTTCTCACTCAAGAGGACCACTTGCTATTACTCTTGCTCATGTCCAGTGCAGGGGACACTGTCGCCGTCTGTCACCGTGTTTGCGCTGGGGGTGCCGAACACCCGTCCCAGGGCAGCCTTGTGTCCTCTGAACGCTGAGTTAAAACGTGCCCCAGGAAATCAAAATGGTTTTTTCAGTTGCCCAAAGTCACATATTTTCAATTGTGTTAATCATATCCATCCAAACTCCACTTAAAGGACCTTGGACATCAGACCTCTGTAAGTTTGATGAAAAAGAAAACAACTATACTTTGGCATCGTAGAATATCTTATCAATATATATATTCTATAACATGGTGAATATGAACTGTATTTGCATCAAATGAATATTAATGATATTCATGTCAAATATTAACAATGAATAATAGTGGGGTGAGGGGAGGGGAGCATACCAGTAAGGGAACAGAGAATGAGTCTTTGCGTTTTAATTTTTGAAAATACCTTTCTTACCCATCCAGAAACTAGTGAGCTCTTTTAAGAGTTCATTCCAGTGTAGCGTTTCTCTCTCTGACCGAATGTCTCCAAAGCCATCGCTTGCCACCTCGCACAATCTGCAGACGTAAAGCATTTGGTCAGACACGGGCGGGTCGGGAGTGGGGGCCAGGAGACCCAGGGTCAGTAAATGATAGGATTCCTTCCGAGTCCATGTTTAAAACCGTCTTTTCAACCAGGGCTTTGAATACTAACAAATTCACTAAAAAAGCATTCAAACCTCCCCCGCTCGTGCTGCTGTCTCCTGGTTTATGAACACAGAAACCTCCCACCATAGAAAAATATCACTGACTTGCCACACTAAACAGGGACGCATTCCCCAGCAGCGAGGCCGTTTGAAATTATCAGCCCCAGGGCAAGAAAAAAAAAATTCCAGCAATAAAACAAAAACCTTGATTGCTAAACGTCAGGCCGAAGTCCTTTCAAGTGATCACGGACTCCCGAGCAAAATGGTTTTTCTCCGTGACCGTTCACGGCCTAATCTCGAGAAGCACCGTGGAAAATAGCCTGCGGATCCAAAGAGCGAGCTCTGACGTTTGGAAGGACTTGTATGCCCTTGCTGTGGACTTCCCAACTGTGCGCGTTTGTGAACCTCCGTTCCGAATCTGAGGAGGACGGATGCACGGAGATACGTGTGACCACCGTCCGTTGTAAAGAACGGCCTGAGAATGTTGGATTTTCAGACGCAGGACACAACAGCCAACACCCCGGGAGCACGATTCCGCCCAACACCCGGATTCGTTTACTCGTGTGCTTTACCTCTGCGGGAACCATCCCAGAAAAGCAGGTGACTATCGAAAGATTTTGTTTTCCACTCTAAATAACAGGAGGGATCAAATGAATGTCATTCTATGGGGTCTGAACATTAAAATGTACGAGGGAGTTCGCCAGGATCTGGTAAATGGCTAAACAGATTAGTGGCCTTACTTTTTAACATATAAACATCTGAAACCCGTTTCCTGTTTAAGAAGAAGAAGGAAAAAAAAAAAAAAAGAAGTCTAGGTGGATGACCTCGGGCACTTTTTTTGATTAACAAATGTGAATTGTACATCATGGTGGAAAAAAAAAATGGCGCACGCTTGGTGGTCTTTCTACAGTCTGTATATGGGAGAGAGAGAAAAAAATACAAAAATAAACGTTACCTTCTCACTTCCAGGGTGGGCAATGCCATTTGTGTAGCGGCGTCCAGGGCTCTGGCAAATGTTAAGGCTGTCACCACGGTCAGAATCCCCGTGGTCTGTGCGCCTCGGTAGGGTCCAAAGAAAAACATTCCCTGCATTCTTGCTGGCTGGCCCTATCTCCAGGCCCCGGGCTCGGCCCTACAGACCCGTGTCACCCCGTCAGGCGGCGCAGGACACGGCTAATCTAAACCCACGCCTTCCCCAGCCGGCCGGCAGCCGGGCGAAAACTGGGGCCGGTTCGCTGCCTCCGTCCCACACGCAGAGTCGGCCTCTGCCGTCAGGGTGAAGCCCCAGCTGTAGCTTGTTCGGCCGAGAAGGGCCTCGAGGTTCTGGCACATTCTGACAAGATAGATTTTATAGGGTTTGTGCTAAAAACTTGATATTGGAAGTTGGGATTCCAATTCCACGTCTCGAAGGATAACAATAACAGCTGGAACCTTGAGGAAGTGTGTGCGCGCCTTCTGTTGAAGAATTCCATAATAAAAGCTATTTATGTCAAACACCTTATAAGGGAAAGATTTAGCCCGAATGTCAATATAACATACAATACTTTGTATGCTCAGATAGGAGGGAAAAATCCGCATCCGCGCCAAATATTATTCTTGGTTTGGACTATCAGATGTGTGGGGCCTTTAAACATTTGAAGTAAGCATCTCCCTGCTTTAATTTACAAATTTGCCGAGTGAAGCTTATTTTCGGGGAGGGGTGGGTATTATTTCTATTTTTGAAAAAAACCAGGTGCTGATGAATCATGATTTGTTTTCCCACGTCCTTCTGGCGAAAAAAGACACAAAAGGAGCCCCCGGTTGATGTCCTCGCTTGCGCTCTGCCCGTGCGCCGGCGCTTCCCCTGCGGCCCGAGAGCAGCCGCGGCTTGGGGAGTCCCTGCAATCCTGATGAGCAAACGGGTCAGCCGTGGGAGGAAAATCTCTGTGGGTGAAGGAGGGAGACGTGGCAGCTCGAGGCAGCCTCCGCCCTCCGCCGGTGGCCCTCAGAGGGGCTCCGGGTGGCGTTCCGCTCCCCAGCGACAGCGACCGCTCGTCCGTGTTTCCCAAGGAGAGCAATTCCACAGCCAAACCCGACAGGATTCCTGCAGAGGCCAGGGGCTTGGCAGTGACCACGCGGCCCTGCCAGGCGGGCTCGTTAGGGAAGCCGAGCTTCCTCCTTATCTTGTCTGCTCAGACGAAGAGCAGAGCCTCGTCGAGAGGAGAAGAGAACCCCAATTAGCAGAGCCTGGAGACGCCCCCCGCCCCGCACCCCCTTGTGGGGGCTCAGCTCCGCCCTCCCCCCTCCCCGGCTTATCAGCCCGTGTGACCGGGTTAATGAGGAGAGCCCAGCTGGGTAGTGGCCGGAACGGTCATCCGCACAGAGGCCACGGGGGACTAACGCGAACCATGGCTCCCCGGGCCCCGCTGGACCCCGTGGACACCGACTAAAACTCAGCAAAACGCACGCTTCTCTCCTCCTGTGCTCGGGGCACAGCCTGAACGGACGGGCTCCGGAAAAACACGACTTTGGGGAAGGTCTTTCCCCCGAGCCTCAACCTTCTCTCTGCCATCCGAAGGGGCTGCGGGCGCAGGGGCCCCCAGCTTCCCCTCGTGCCTCCCTCCCACCCAGCACCCCACGGGCCCTCCCCGCGTGCCCAGCCGCTGGCGGGCCGGGGGGACCGAGCCACATGCGTCCAGGCCTGGGCGGGACGTCCCAGCACGGCGGCCACGGCCGGCTGCAAATGTGCCGGGGCACAGGTGGCGGGGGGCGCGCGCTGTCTGCAGCAGCTGCTTCATCCGGATCGCCTCCCCTCGCCTCGGGGACACCCACTGCTCCATCGTCACCTCCAACGCCCGGCGACGGCAGGAACAGGAGAGGCAGCCGCCGTCACAGGGGAGGCTGCTCGGTCCCCGGTGAAGGCCTCACGGAGGCGATGTCGATGCTGGGCCCCTCGCCCCACCACAAGTGCTCACAGGAAGGTCTCCTCTGACCCCCACGACGACCCGGGAAGCAGGGCCTCACGGCCTTCACTTTGTGGAGGCAGAAAGACCTCAGGCCCTGAAGACCCGATGAGGGGACAGCGGCCAAATCACAGGGTCAGGAGCCTGCTGTTTTCCCGCAGAGGCGGAACGTAGCTTCTGGGCTGTGATATGGGGGTAAAGCCCGGGTCACACCACCCGGGGTCGAGCCCTAGCCTGTCTCCCGGGCACCTCGCTTCACCCTCCGGAGCCCCTCAATGCCGACCTGCGAAGTGAGGTAGTAACAGCCTCACCTCACAGAGTTGTTCAGGATTGCATGGAAGGGCAGGGAAAGTGTCCCTCGCGTCCGCAGTGCTCGGCAGACGCTGGGAGCTTGGTCTGGGACCCCAGCCCCACGGCCAGGCCACCTCTCTGCTCCCACAGCGGGTCACGGCCCGCAAGACTCGCTTCAGGAACCCCTCTGGGAACGGGGCCATGGTCTCGAACACAGGATAGCAAAACTGTTGAGGGCAGAGAGTGTGGTCCTCGGTGTCTGCCCCCTGAAGCCCTGGCTGGAGGCAGACGCCTTCAGTGCCCGCCGGGAGGGTGGGCACAGCGCCCCAGGCCCCAGCCCTCACAGGGAGGGACCGTGCGGAGGCCCTAGGCCTGGCCTCGGCGGTCACATGACATGTCATCACAGACGGCCCAGAAGCCCCGGCAGGCTCGCCGCCCACCCACCAGCCTTTCGGCCACCCTGGCCGCCCTCTGGTTTCTGTCGCATCTGTTTGGACGGCAGCCCCCCGTGGGAGCTCTCCTTCTCCGCTCTCTTCAAAGTGCACCGGCCCTCACCCTTCAAACAGCGTGTTGACGCTTGCGCGGAGAGCCGCAGGAACAATAAACAGCGCCGCGTCCCGAACCTGTCTGCCCCAGGCTTCGGGGCCTTCCTGCCCAGAGCTGGTGGGCGCGAAGTATCCATTATTGTGCTGTTGTTTAAGTCGGACTGCGCTGCCAGACGGGCGAGTGGGAAGGTCAGCGGTGGTCCCAGCAGCGTGGTGTCACTTGACGACCCCACGTTCTCTCTCTACCTTCTTCCTCCAACTGCCAATAAAACCTGCCGCAGCGGACACGAGCCCGTGCCCTCAGCCACACTGGCCACTTAGAGGCCCCACACCCAGAACTAAAGTGATGCTGATGGTTTGCAAATATATAAAAACCCTGCAAGTGGTGGGACCATGGGTGATTCTCCTCTCTAACATCCCCCTCTTTTTCTTCACTTGTTTTAAGTTAAGTTTTTCCTTTTAATCCCAGTTAGTTACCAGGCAGTGATCTTAGCGTCAGGCTACAGCACAGCGGCTCGCCCCCTCCACACGTGTCCCGCGGCCCATCCCCCGCCTCCCCTGGCCCCGCGTCCTCCCCTCTGGGGACCAGCAGTGTCTGCTGTAGTTAAGAGTCTGCTTTGGGGTTTCTTTCTTTTTTCCTTTGTCCATTTGTTTTGTTTCTTAAATTTCACATATGAGTGAGGTCCTACGGTGTTTGCCTTTCTCTGACCGCCTTATCTCTCTCAGCATCATACCCTCTGGCTCCTTCCACGCCGTTGCAGACAGCAAGCTCTCGTTCTTTTTTACGGCTGCGTAATATTCCGCTGTGTGTTTAATACCCCTTCTTTATCTGTTCGTCTGTCAGTAGACGCTTGGGCTGCTCGTAGATAATGCTGTTGTAAACACGGGTACTTGTGACAGGTGTGAGGGGATATCTCGATGCCGTTTTGATTTGTGTTTTCCTGACATTGAGCATCTTTTCATGTGCCCATTAGCCATCTATGTCTTCTTTAGAGAAATGTCTGGCCACGTCTTCTGCCCATCCCCCCTGCCACGGGGGAAAGGAAGAAGGCAGAGGGAGAGAGAGAAACTCAGGCAGATTCTGCAATGAGCGCTGAGCGTGGATCCCAACACGGGGCTCGATCCCACAAACCTGAGATCACCACCTGAGCTGAAATCAAGAGTCGGACACTTAACTGACGGAGCCACCCAGGGGCCCCTCTTCTGCCCATTTTAATTGGATTATTTGGTTTTGGGGTGTTGAGTTGTGTCCGTTCTTTATAGATTTTGGATATTAGCCCTTTTATCAAATACGGCATTTGCAAATACGTTCTCTCAGGCTGTCAGTCGTCTTTTAGTTCCTTCCCTGTGCAGAAGCTTTTTATTTTGATGTGTTCCATGACATATCTCTGATCAAAGTCTTGTATCTTCTCTTCCTAACCCCCTTCTATGAATTTCTCCTGATGGGCTCCTAGTGACGGTGACAGGGTAGCCGTGCCCCGCCCCCGCACAGCCCTGCAGCCCGACACGTACCTCACGCCGTGCAGACAGTGTTCTAACCGGGCCACATCCCTCCCTGTGTGGGTATTTGCATGACTTCATGTTTGCGTTACGTGTTTATCTCTATAATAGGAATATTTTACTCAGAAAACTTTCTACTATATTTCAGTTTATTGGGGGGGGAGTTAGATAAATTTCCAATTATAATAAAACAGAGTCAAAGGCAACTAGCCTTTGATGACCTTTGATACATTTTAGTGGAGCTGAGGAGCCCCCCAGGGGGACACGAAGCACCTATGCCGAAGTAGCGCCCCACAGATCAAAGCTTGGCGGGCCTATGGGCCTCGCCTTTGGGTTGGAAGAACCTACATGAACTCAGCCTTCTACGGAGAAGCAGATATGGTGAGGAAGACATTTTTTTTTAATTGTCAGAAATTCTTTGGGGGAGAATAACTTTATAGATGAGATCCATATTAAGAGACTTATTTACAGAGACTAAGGAGAAACAATTTCTGCTGATTAAGGACGCATCTAAAAGAAACAGAGGAAAACGAGAGGCCTAATTTGCCATGACGGTATAAGAGCAGACAATCCCTGAAAGGTGTCGTCTCTTAAACCCACACCCGGCCGGCCGTGATGGAAGGGGTGGGGGGAGCCAAACCACAGGATGTCAGGGCCGCAAAGCACCTAAGGGTTCACCTCGTCCCAGGCCCTTCTGTGCAACATGCATGCTATTCCCTGAGGGCTGGCTGAAGGGCAGGTTCAGGTTCAGCAGGTCTGGTGGGGCTGAGATTGTCCAGCTTTAACCAGCGCCCTGGGGATGCCCAACGTTGCAGGTCCGTGACCCACTGAGCGACTACTGATTTTACCGGCTTGGTGGGAGTTGCTTCCCAAGCTCCTTGATCTGGAGCAAGAGTTCTCAACGTGGACTAGACTTTAGAATCACCCGGGGAGATTTTTTAAAAACTCCAGTGCCTAGGCTGTACCCCAGACTGATTAAACCAGAGCCCTCATGCATGGGACCCTGCGTGAGGACGTTTTCAAAGCTCCTGGGCTCGCCAGTGCACAGCTGATGTAGATGCTTCCTTCGTCTGGGCTGGGAAGGAGGCCAGGAAGACTGATTCCCACTGTTGGGGCCTAGACGTTCTCAGGAACAGTGTAGCCCTTGGTGGGTTGCTTAAAGGGCAGGGGTAACAGGTCCCAGAAAGTCAGGGTACCCACGGCAAGAAGAGCACTGAGGAATTTGGTGGTTTTCCAAACACACTTCAAGGGTAGAAGTCAGAACAAAAGCTGTCTTCAGGGGAAAGTATAGGCTGAGAAGGGGCAGTACATACTGGGGGTTTTCTATATCTCTACTGAGGTGACCACGTACATAAAGCTCAGCAAACTATAATGTAAGATTTCTGCACTCTGTATACTTTCTGGATATAAGTTAAACCTGAAGAAAAAAAAACATTAAAAGCCAAGAAAGATAAACCTATATAACAAGTGAGATGACAGAAAAAACACAGAAGCCCAGAAACAGAAAGAACCTCTGCGGATTAACAAGAAAATGAGCAGCCAGGAGAAGGGCACATGAGCAAACGCGTGACTAAACACTGGAAACGATCAGCGCAGCGGTGAGAGAACGATGAGCCCATGAGGCACATCCCTTAAATCCGCGCACTGTGAGGCACCATCACAGCCATCGGCTCTTTGCTGCGTTTCCTTAGGCTTTTTACACAGTTCAGTGTTGCTTTCGGGTTGAATCTCATACAGGTGTAGGGGCAACCTCGTAATCCTTGCAGGGCTTCTCTCCGTCTCCCTGGGCTGGATTAAAGGTTGACACTGATCAGCCGATATCTGAGGCCCCGGGGCGAATACTTCTTCTGCTGACACAGACTCTCAGAGGTTTGAAGCGAGGAGAACCCAGGAAGTAGCCAAGAAGAGATTAAGCCAAAGCCCTAAACAGGGCTGACCAAGATAGAGCTAAAAAGAAAATCAAAACTAAACTGTAAAATCCATATCACATCAAAGCTGGTCTTTTTCTCTTTGATGTATTAAATCTCAAGTCCCTTCTTAAAAATTTTTTTTTAATTAAGTTTTTTTCTTTTTTTTTTTTGAGGAGGGAATCCAGGGAGGGGCCTGTTTTTCCAGGTGAGCTAAGCACAGGTGATGACAGGGACGCCGGTCTCAGAGACGCGAAGGGATCGGGTACTGCTGACACCTGCCGTGCCGACCCTCCACACGCGTGCCGGCCACGAAAGCGGCTTGAGTGAAGGTGGTGTTAGGTGCGGGGCGGTGGGTCTCTAGGAACTCTCCCTGGAGAAGCAGGTGTGGCTCCAGGGACCTGGCAGGCCAGAGAAGAGAGGGCAAGGAGCCCACCGTGACCCCGAGAAGGGCATCAAAGACAGTGTGAACGTTATGGCCCAGGCACACCCCAACCGCCCGCGCCCCGACCCTGCCTCTCCTGCCTGAACGTTGCTCCGGGGAAGGAGTCTCGCTCTTCTGCAATGAGGTGTGATTTATAAAGTGCCTCCCCCAGGAGGGGTGGAAATGCACGGATGGAAGTTGGTACCAAAGCGTGGGGGATTGCCCGCAGGCCCCTTCCCAAAGCAGAACGGACGCCCGGCTCCGGGACACGAGAGCTCTGACCGGGGGAGGGGCGAGGAGGAGGGCCCTCCAAAGCAGGAGGGGTGGGCCCCGAGCCAAATCAGGGCCCGCTCCGAATCCGCAGCCCTTAAATGAGCACAGGTGAACTCTAGGTCAATGTCACTGTGAACACAGAAGATACCAGAAGTCACGCACGCTGACAAGTTCGCCGTCTCCTCTAGCTGGGTGCCAAGGGAGTGTCGGCAGAGTCTGCGCGGCTTCCGAGGCCATCGCAGCGGAAGTGGGAGCACGGTCACCACGGGTCCTGTGGAGGGTGAGCCCAGGGCGACTCTGAAGCGGGGGCCGCCCCTCCTCCACACAGTCTGCACTTCCGGGCTGCCCGGGACTCAGAATGACTGTCCTCAGCTCTGGGGTCCCCGTAGACAGGCCCCTTCCTCTCCCCTGCACTCCCTCCCCCAGGGCGCTGCCCGCCGCTGAGTGTGTCCACTCCACGTCCACCCTCCAGAACTGGGGAAGTCACTGCAGGCAGGTTTGGGGACCCACTGGGCATATCTGAGCTAAAAACCCACTCATCCCCTGACCTCCTGGGACTGGTGGGCCTCGTGATGTTGCGGGCCTCCCAAATTAATGTCAGTGCTGGGCCAGTGTTGAGGGAGCCACCAGAAGACCTGGTTGCTTTTTCTCCAGGGCAGTCGCCTTGGTCGGCAGCTGCTCTCCCCAGCAGCCCTGCCCCTCTGAGCCAGCCTCCCGCCGCAGCCGAGTGGCCTCTCACTCCTCAAGCTCAGCTGTCCTCCTTTTGCCTAACGTCTTTCAGAGAGGGGAGTGTCCTCTACTGTTTCCAACCTGGACACTTCTGAGCGTACGTGGGACAACAGCCACTGCTGGGGACAGAGAGAGAGGAGCGTGTGGCCACCTGTCACCGTGGAGATCAGCTGGAACCGTCCACGTGACTCACAGCACTCCCGTAGTGGGGTCTTGGTCCCACAGCTGCCTTGCCTTCTCTCTGTGGCCCACAGCCATTATGCCCTGTCTCCGTGGGCCCACAGTGGGCTTGTCCTATCTCCGGGGTCCACAGCCGCCTTGCCTGTCTCCATGGCCCCAAAGCAGTCTTTTTCTGCCTCTGCGCCCAGCCCAGCAGGCCTCCCTGAGTTCGCCATGTCTCTGAGTCCCTGCACACACAGGTTCCTCCTCACCTGCCTTCCCTTCTCGTCTGGCTGCCTCTGAATACTGAATCCAAGAGTCGCTCAGGCCTGTCTACAGGGTGTTGCCCTCCTGTCACCCTCACCACACTTCGGCTGGTCATTTCTGCTAACGGTGAGGACAGGGCCCTGGGCCCCCAGCCAGCGAGCACAGATCCTTGCCGGAGACGTGAAGGGAGGGGTTTGCCCCCTTCAGAAGAGGAGTCGCTCCCGGCGCCCCGGGAGTCTCCGAGAGCAGACGCAGCTCGGCGACGCCTTCCCGAGCCGACATTTCCTGATTTGAAAGACAGCCATCCCGTGGAGGAAGATGAAGTCTAGGACCCTGTGCACAGCTTGGTCGCTTTTCCAGACGTGAGCAGCCCCAGACTCTTTCCACGCACAGTCCCGCCGCCTCCACGAAGGGGGGAGCGTGGAGAGGGACAGACGGTCTGGGGCCAGGGGTCTGTGGGCAAAGCCCGTAAGTGGGAATCAGCAAAAAGCACCTGGGGTAACACAGGGTCACCGTAGTTCGTCTGCGCGGTGGCTTTGGGAGAACAATCGGGGTGACACCACCCTTGGGGCAGACCAGGCACGGCACAGGGTGAGTGGGGGGCAGTGGGACGATAGCCCCACTGACCCCCCTTGGCCAAGGGCAGAGGTGCAGGGAGCAGACCTCACAGCTGCTCGCCGCAGCCCAGGAAGATGTGACAGAAAGCATGCGGCCCAGCGGAGCCCTTGCTGTGAGTCAGGGGTCAGCATGGAGCCCCCTACTCCCCTTTCCTACCCTGAGCCCCAGTTTCTGGACCCCAACTGTGCTGTACCCTGCGGGACAGCAGCCACTGGGGCCACAGCTCTAGCACTGGGAATCATGGCTGCGTCTCACTGCCCTATGTCATACCAATGCTATTTCCTTTTATTATAAATAGGAATTTCACTCAAAGGGGTACAACCTCATACCCCTCGGCTGCTTTGTACTTTAATCAGAGCTTTCCTGCTGAAAATGTTTATCTTCCAGCAAAGAGGTGCTAATTTTATCTTGCAAAAGTGGATATCTGCTTACGTCCCTTCTACCTTAGAGAAAGATAACCAAAGGCGCATTATGTCATCTAAATACAGCATCCTTGGAGATCAAAAGGCGTAATGTACACATCTGCCAAAGTTGATGGAGCGGCCATTGGCGGGCTCTTCCGCCCGGTTGTATGCGGCTCATTGATAGGCACCCGGTGCGTTCCTATGAAAGAAACTCCCAAGCGCTCTGTTTGTGCCAGCTGATTTTGGCGATATTGGGAGGTTTTGAAACAAGAATCCAAAATAGATGTGCCCTTCTCACCCCTCTGTGTAAGCCCTCACCACAGGAAATGGCACAGGTTCAAATTTTCGTAATGGAAGCTCCGTGGGACTAGATAAGGCGTATGTCCCCTACAGGGACGTTTCGGTGTTTAAAATATAGTCAAAATGATCCATGGCCGAGCTCCACCTGAGCATGTTTGTGTCTGGACACGAGTCCTGCTTCTGGTTCTAGCTCACTGTTCCTCACTTTCTTGGACCCCATTTTATTGAACGCGTGCACATGCCGACACACAGGCGCGCGCGCGAAGTAAATGTCCAGAAAAGTAGACGTACTCTTGCGATAGGCCTTGGACCTGGATGTTTTGTCCATTCCAGTCTCGCTGGACAGCTCGTCCTTTGCTTCTCAAAGTGCGGCCCCTGGACCGCCAGCGTCGGCAGCATTACCAGTGCGAACCAAGGGCCCGCCCAGGACTGCACGGTGACCATCTGTCATGTCGCCCATAGGACGAGCCTCCAGTCCGTGCCCCAGATGATCGGGAAGCACTGGTACCGTCTGTTTCCATTTTGGAGCTTTGTCTCTTTTTGTAATTTCCTTGCTACTCCGTAAGTGGACTTAAGCACTCGTCTATGATCCATGAGCCAGGCAGGGTGTGACTAACCTACCTGGTGGGGGACACAGGAGCTAGATTCGTAGGGCTTTAGGTGCTCCACTGGGAGCAGTTGCTGCCTGCCTACAACTCTGCCCTGGGGAGACGCCCCAGACAGGTCTTCAGTGTGCTCGGAGATGAAGGCATACGGTTACCGCTTGACGTCATAGTGCTGCGTAATAGCCAACCACAAAACCTCAGGGTCCTGCGGACAGTAATGTGTGTTGTTCACGTATCTGGGGTGAGCTAGGGGTCAGCCCTGCCAGTCTGGACTGGGTTTGCACACATTTCTGGGATTGGCGGGCTGTGGCTGATCTGGGCTGGCCACAGCCAGGGTAAGTGGGAAGTCAGCTCGTTAGCATTGTTTCTCGTGTTGAGCTGGCACACTCACATCCTCGTGGCCTGGCAGAGTCACAGGGGCGCACATTCCTGAGCGGGAGCCCGAATGGTATGGAGCTGGTACCTTCCCCGCGCTAAAACCCTGCGGGCCAAAGCCAGTCTTGCTGGTGAGGCTCCAGGGGTGGAGCCTGTGGCCCCGCCCACAGCGGGGGAGCCCTTCCCATAGGCACGGCTCTAGGGAGGCTTGAACCGCTGGGACCAGGATCCACCGCCTTAGGCTTGTGACCCTCCCAGAGATTCAGCTGGCTCCCCCGTAGCTGGAAGACAGTTCCCTACCTCGCAGTCCTGGTGACAGGCTTGGATTAGACAGTGCAGTGGGAGCAGTGAGGGGCCTGCAGGGAGGACCTGCTCCCTCCGCGGCCGCCCGTACTTTAATGACAGTAACAACCGAGGATGACGGCGGCAGGTCTCATTTTCAGCCCCAGGGGCCTGACTCTCCACAGAGAACAGATAAATCTATGTTCTGTGTTTGGGGTGGAGGGAACTGGGGTGTGTGTGTGTGTGGGTGTGTGTGTGTGTGTGTGGTGTGTGTGTGCGCACACGTGTGCGCGGCCAGATTACCCAACTCTTGCTTTACCAAAGCTCATCATGAGGCTGAGGCTGCAGCAGCCCCTGATTGCATTATGCAGACACATTTTCCCAGTAATAACCACACTCAGAGCTCTTGCCCAACACCCAGCGAGGATGCTGCAGCCGCCCTGGAAAGAGCTCGGCTCTCCTACACCTCCCACAGAGATGAAAATGCAACCCTTATTTTAAGAGCCCAGTAGACATTTCCATTAGCCTGAGGCTAACGAGAATACACATTTTTCTGTTTTGGGATAGATTTTTTGAAATCAAGCTTATTGAGGCCAAATCTCTTTACAATAAGATGCATCCATTCAAATTTCGACGAATGTATACACAACGCAGCCATAACCCCAATGAAGATGCAGTGTGTTCCGTTCATTTATATCACCGCAAAATGCCCATCGCCCCTCCCAATGAGCCCTGCTACTCCAGGCAGCCGGTCTTCTGATGTCTTCAGCCGTAGATTGATTCTGCGTGTTCTAGAACTTCATTTAAATGGAATCGTGCTGTATGTACGCTTCTGTCTCACTTCCTCCACACCAAATAATATTTTAGGCTTCATCAGTACGGTTGCATGTATCAGGAACTTGCTCCCTTTTATGGCTGAGGACTGCTCCGTCGTATGGTTTTATCACATTTTGCCCATTAACCTGTTGGTGGACTTCAGGGTTTTACGCAGCTTTTGAGCCTGTCAGTAAAACTGCTCTGATTGTTGGCTTCTAGTCCTTTTATGAGCGTGTGTTTTGATTTCTCTCACTTTGTTAGAAATTGCCAAGCTGTCTTTCCAAGTGGCTGTCCATTGTATACACCCACCAACAGTCCCCAAGAGTTCCAGTGGCTCCTTATCCTCGCCAACCCTTGGTAGTGTCAGTCTTTTTAATTTTAACCACTCGGGTGGGCATGTAATGCTGCCACACTACTGGTTTAGCAGGTGTTTTCCTAACAACTAAGGAACGTTGAGCATCTTGTGTGTCCATTGGACATTCTCCTTCTTCGTGAAGGGTCTTGGTCATTTGTAAAACTGAGTCGTATTTTTAATTTTAATTTTGAATTTCCATTTGTCAGTTTCTTATTCATTTGTTTTCTAGCATGTCCTGGGGATCTTTGCCCACCCCAAGTTTGTGAAGGTCAGAAGGTCATAGTCTTGGCTCTTGCATTTATCTCTTTGGTACATTTTAAGTTGATGTTTGTGCATGCTGGGCGGTAGGGATTCGGGCTCCTTTGTTCCTCCCATTTGACTTTCCAGTTGCCTCTCACCAGCTTGAGGCACTTCCCTCCTCAGATGCTGACTCAACTTGCCGAGTCTTGAATTGGGTCAAACGCTTTTTCTGCACCATATCACACACTGAAATACTAACAAACATGAACTGCAGAAATCGGTCAGAATCACCAGGACCACATAACTGGGAATGGAAAGAGGACTCACTCCTTTGGGTGGCTTTATTGCCCTAACAGCTAAAGGTATGTGACAGAGAGTGTCCTCTGGTCGCCCGGCAGCCCTTTGCAAGCCTCTTTTCCTTATCTCCCAGGCAACCACTTTTTCAGCCTCTCTTAGAGCTAGCAGTGAACAGACGACCCAGTTTGACCAACAAACCTTAAAAAATGAACTATATTGTAAAACTGGAAAAGAGTTTTTCCTCCCTGAGAAAAGGCATGAGGTTGCTTCTCCATCTACCTGCCTTTGCAAGCCATTGCACCATGACATGATGCCTAAATAGATATTTGCCGCCTGTGACTATGCTAGAAGGTCTGGAGAATGTCGGATATGCCACCCAGAGTCCTAGGATCACTAGGGAATTCAATCCACCATAGGATGGAGAACCCCAGACTTCTTATTTGGAGAGAGAATTTATTTCTTTATTAGGTGTGCTCTAGCAGTTGGATTTTAATATTTATAAGCCAAATCGGCTTCTCCTCCAACACATAAGCCCCAAGCCAGTCTAGAATGAATCTTCTCTGCAGCGAATCAGCTAAGCATTTTCATTACCAATTCTCTCCAAACGTGAGAATCAGAGAAGAGACTGGTTCTACAAGGTACAAGCAGGGCTTGTGGAGTGTGGTGGAAACACTGCTCAACCAGGAAGCCGTAAGCCTGAGTTCTCATGCTGGCAGCCTCCCCAGCATTTCTAGGCTTCCTTCATTTTCTTTCTGCCCATGCCTCTCTTGTTGAAGACTTCCCTCTGCCTGATGCTCCCTTCCACCTCCACTCTTTCCTTTGTCTGGCTCGTACTACTTCTTCAGGTCTCAGTTTAAAGATTACTTCCTTACAGAGTTTTTCCAGATCCCCAGGAAAAACTGGATTTTTCCTTATAACAATGATCCCAATTGAAATTAAGTACATGGTTTGCTGTAACCCCTCTCCTTCACTGGCACGTAGGCTCCCTGAGGATGTGGATCTGGTCTGCTTGTTGGTGCCCTAGTATGGTGCCTAGCACATCCGAAATCTTAAGCATGTATCTTTGATTAGTTGAATGATGGATGGATGGATGGATGGATGGACGGACGGATGGATTGAATTGCATTACCACCACCTTGCTGCATGACCTTAGGCAAGTCACTTCCCTTGTAGGCTGTAGTTTTCTCATCTGTCTTCTGAGGAGTTTAAACTCAGGGGATTGTAACAGCCCATCCACTGCCAACTCTTCATCAAATTCAATCCAGATGTTCAGATGTGGCTTCGTTTTTAAAATTGGCTCTCCCACATCTATCCATTTACTTTCCACCACTGCTGGTGATCCCACAATTGCTCCAGAAGCTCATTCCAAAGAAGCATCCCACGGAGGACGGCTGGAGCTGGGCATCTTCACTACCCCAAGATGCCGAGGGCAGTGGTTTACAGACAGGGGAAGGCTGCAGTGTCTGGTGGTTTTTCCATGAGGCCAAGTCCCTAGTCCTCTCGTTCTGTGATGGGAAGGCAGAATTTTGGTGGGTTGGTGGTAACTGTCAGAGGAGTCCATACCCATTTGCCTACGTTCCAGCACATCTGTTCATCGTCACTCACCTGTTGTATAAGAAGAGCCCTCTTTGCAGATTAAAGATCTCAACCAGTGCCATCTCCTGCAATGTCTGTGATAGACTTGAACATCTGCCTAGCGGGTGCTGCGGGGTTTAATCCGGAGCACCTGGTTGCACGTGGCAAACTGTTCTAGAACCCTTAGCACACACATCGTGTATTAAATGCACAAGCATACACGCTTGTCATAACAGCCAGTGAGAGCAAAAACTAAGACAAGTCCCATCACATCTCCTTTTTCCTTTTTGTCCATGTCCTCAGGGGAGAGTCACTGGCCCCTCTGCCGCCCCCTCCAACGGCAAGAATCATGACAAGAGGTGACCGATTACTTAGCCCACTGTACCGGGGAGCAGTACTGGGGACATGCCATACTTTGCCTCCACACCTCACAATTCTCGAAGATGCATTCTCATCTCCACTAGATAGACGGAAACTGAGGCTCAGAGACATGCTCAGACATCCCCAAGGTCACACAGGCCAAAGTGGTGGGTCTGAGAGTCGAACCCAGATCTGAGCATCCAAGGCAGAGCCTGTGTCCTGCTGCTGGCCACCTGTCCGGTGATAACCTGTGGCAGGGGCTAGACGAGCGGTCAGATCATGGAACCAGAACCAGGCAAGCTGGCTGCTCGGCAGCTTCCCTTGCCCCAGGATGCGGCAGGGACGAGCAGTGAGACACACACGGGGACCACCTCTGGCTTCACAGCCATCCGCTCCGGCCATCCTCAGCTGGAAGCCAGTGCCCCTCCTTGAGATTGCCATACAGCTCTCTGGAACCAGGATGGAGCAATCTTGTAACAAACGGAAGGAGGGTATTTATTAGAAAGAGATTGCAGGTGGCAAGAAATGGGATGTTCCGACATCCCATTAGCTTGGGGTAGAAGCTAAGAAGATCTCCAAGGTACCACCTCAGAGCGTTGATGTAGCTTAGATAACTGCCTCCTTCCCCTCACTGGCTGGGAGAGGAGCTCCCGTGTTTACTATTCACTGGCAGTTAGTCTTGAGTGAGTTATGTGCAGCCAACAGCATTCCTAATTGATACACAGTTTAAGCACCAAAGTGCCTGTAACACACCCATCCCTTCGGTGGCTTTTGGTGGTAGGGGCGGGGGGGGGGGAGTGAGATGCAGCTCCTTGGCTCACATTGAGAGCCCCCAGGACCCAAAACTCGCCCCCAGATCATCTCAGGCAAGCCAGTCCATAGCCTTTGCTTCTCTCCTACGAAACCCCACCGCAAATTCCAACCCACGCATTGTCAAGGGGTCCTTATCCAGTGGGAATAATAGGCCGGCTCTGTTCCCTAACTGCATTCCCAAATTAAAAACAACCAAAAAAAAAAAAAAAATTAGAGAGAGTTAGCCTCTCCGCATTCCCAGCTCAATATATACAATCAAATGGTAGGAGTTGAAAGTCAAACAGCCAAGCATTCCGTCTGAGTCGGGCATCTGCAGCCCGGATCCTCCTGGGGAAGGCACGCCCCATCGCCACATCGTTACCCAACCCTGCCATTAGGGAAGGCAAACCCGTACTTACAATCACAATGAACGTAATGTGTAACCAGGGGGCTGCTCGCTTCCAGGAAAGGCGGCAGCGCCCGCCCCACCCCCGGCTGGCCCGGCCGGCCTCCTTCCATCACCGGCTCTCGCTTCTGTGCTCCGCAGAGGTCCCCATGACATCAGAGACCTAAGGTCTCTCTGCCGCTTCTGTGTTGTTCTCCCGCGTCCCGCCGCGCGCCGCGCGAGGGGCCGTCTCCCCGCGTCCCGCCACGTGACGAGCGTCTTCCTCCGGGCCTTGTCCTCTTCTCTGATGCTCACGCTCGCTTTTCCGGACGAGGCCCGCTCCACTTCCGGTGTGGCTGCAGGTCACGGTCTCAGGGCCAGAGATTTTATATTTCTCCATGAGATGCACCTTGCTGGGCACAGCGAAGCGCACAGAGGAAACAAACATCTTCTGTTTGGCTTAAAGGAGTAGGAACTGGTGCGGCCAGCCTGGAGGGACGGTGGGCAGCCTGTGGCCAGATCGTCCACCGTGAGCGTGCCCGCGGGTCCCCCTCCACGGATGCCATCTACGGAAAACACGGAGGTCACACATACGTGTATGTCAGTGGATGCTAAATGAAGCTTTGTTCTTATAGAAAAGCACCGGAAGCCACCTAGATGTTTAGTGATACAGAATTGATCAATTGGCCCCCAAAAAAGCATGCAGCTATTAAGAAGCATCTTTGTGAAAAACAGTTAATGCCAGAAAAATGAGTAATAATTCATATGCACGAATGAAACATGCCGCGTGAAACAAGTGGAAGAAGGAGACATGGAACTGGAGACCACTCACGCCGTCAGAAGAATGAGGTGCATCTCTCGCAAGAACACACCAGATCACTAATCCTCTTCAGTGCACGGGCAGGGTAGCGTCCTGGATCCGCCGGCACCTACGTGCTTCTGCGTGCCCGTGCACACACCCTTCCACTCGGCCCTCACGCAACCCTCGAAGGCAGGGGCGCTCCAAGCCCCACAGCTAGTCGATATCAGATCTGGGACTCAAAGCCGAGAATTCCCCTTCTCGACTCTACACTGCAGCAAAACGTTTGCGTTGAATCCGTCAGAAGGACGGGGAGCAGAAAACAGGAAGGGGATGCAAGACAGAAGGAAATAAACAAGCAAACAAATAAGACAGGGCCTTGCATGGTCCCATAATGCAACCCTCTCCCTACGAGATCCAAGGAACGGAGGGAAGAAGGAAGACGTACGTAGGCCTAGGTCTAGATACGGACACAGGTGTAGGCATATGTGTAGGTACAGGTCTAGGTACGGACACAGGTGTAGGCATATGTGTAGGTACAGGTCTAGGTACGGACACAGGTGTAGGCATATGTGTAGGTACAGGTGTAGGTACAGGTACAGAGAGACATACCAGAGATGTACAGGTCTACGTGTATATGTACATCTGTAAACGTCCTGCTTCCTAGGATGACACGCTGCCCTTGGGATCCCACACCCTCCGCGCGCCGGCTTCCTTACCCTGGTCACAGCTGACTTACTCAGGGCTTAGCACTTAGCCCATAGGAAAAATAATTCATAAGCTAGCCAGAAATCTCTAACCTCAAAAATGCTCACAAAGGTCATTTGATTCACTCAGGGCCCAGAAAATTCGAACTTTAAAACGTGGAAGGAATGTGCCAGTGGAGGTGGAGGGCGGGCAGTGCGGAGGGGCCGCCATGGAGCAGTCTGGGGGATGAGGCGTGCGCCGTCCCCCGCTGAGGTGAGGCAGGCGGGCTGGGTGCAAAGAACAGGGCGGTGGGGCTGCTGGAGGTGGAGGAGGAGAAACCCCCCCAGGGCCTGGTTTGCCCCGGTGGTAGCCTGGACTTCTCACGGCATGGCCACAGGCTCCCCAGGGAGAGCATTCCGAGCGTGAAAGCGGCGGCTTCGGACAGATGTCTTAAGACACAGGGCATGTGTCCCCCATTCTGTGCACACATTTTGCTATGGGACCCCCAAGAATTTGTAACTCCAGACGTCAGTGCACTGTCTCCACTGAACTCCCGCGTCCTGTGGCCTCTGTTCCTGCTTGGTGGACACCCTGTGTGGCCTCAGGCTGGGGTTACCTGGACCGGCCACCCCCACTGTGAGCAGGGACAGAGCTGCCCCAAGGCTGTCGCAGCGGTGCCTTCAGCGGTGCCTCCTACCGCTCTCCCACCACCATCACTGGCGGCCACCCTAACGGCTAGCGGTGGGCACTGTGGACCCTGACAGGCGAGTCCATATGCCCTTTTCTCTCCTTTTTCTCCTCTTGGTGGGGAGAAACTAAGCTTGACCTTGAAAACACAAAACGCTTGCCCGGGATTGCCAATCCGTCTTCGTCAACGCGCTGGCAGCTGGGCTGGCGTTCCCGAGGGGGCGCGGAGCTCGGTGCATGAAGTGGTTAAGCCAGACTGCTGGCCTGGGAGCCGGCGCTCTGGGCCTCCTCATGGCCGACTGGATCTGTGTGGTCTGGGGGCCACTCGTTTGTGACCTCGGTGCCTCTCTTTCCCAGCAGAAGTATAAATATCAACGTCTTTCCTGCTTGAGGTTTTTCTCCCCCCAGATACTCAAATGTTGGACTAAAAATATTTGTCCAAATGTGAAAATGAAACCGTTGAAAGTCCCATGCATATAGGATAACTGGATTATCTTCTCCTGTGTGTGTGGAGTCCAGGAAACGGTGACTAATCGCCAGGAGATCAGGGTTCTAATCCAGCCTGTGGACGAACTAATGCGTTGCTTTCCACAAGCCACTGACCCCCCCTGGGGCCCCAGTTTTCCGTGTGTACAAAGAAGAATGCTGGCCCAGATTCGTCGTCCTCAACCTTGGTGTACATCAGAGTCGTCTGGGAAGACAGTCTTGAATGCTGATGCCTACACACCACCATAGACCCATTAAATTTGAGTTTTCGGGTAGAGGGCCTGGGTCTTGGAATTTTTAAAAATTCCTGAAATGATTCCCAGTGTGCCACCAGGATTGAGAGCCTCTGAACTGGGTTCATGGTTTTAAAACTATTTCTAATCAGAGATTCTTTTCTTTAAACAAACACACCAGAGGCCTGGTGTGCAGAACAGATCGCACGCTGTTGTGCTGGGTGAAGCCGGAGGGGCCCAAGCTCTGCCCGGAGGGGCCCAAGCTCTGCCTGCTCGACCTTTCCTCCCTCCACCTTCCAAGCCTAGAACCAGCCCTGGGCCGCCCCTGCAGTGCTGAAGGCCCTCCCTGGCCCCGGAACCTCAGTGTTCTGCTGAGCACAGTTTGAAAACTGCTGGAGATAAGACAATTTCCAGGATCATTTCAGGATCTAAACTTCTAAAATCATGTGAGAACAGCAACATATGAAGCATTATCAGATCATAAATATCCCCACATCATCCTCTCAATGAAGCCCAGCTTCCGCTCGGTACCGTGTCTGGTTATAGAACTGGGAGCCAGCTCGGCCAGTCGACGACTTCCCTGAGTGCTCTCGGGGAGGCCATGGGGCTGCCCAGCATCCGTTTCTCTCAGAGACCCAGGGGAAGGGGTCAGCCAGGCTTTAGTCCACATGACAGTGGAGAAGGCATGGTGTCATCGGAAATGCCCCTGGGACCACACAGCTGAGACATGGAGGGAAATTTGTTGCCCAGGAAATACACGGAGTCCATTTTCCAGATTCAGTGGAGAGCTTGTGTCAGAAGTCAGACCGAATCAGGAAGTCCCTGTTCTGGCCCTGGAGTATGTAAAAAGAACTTCCCTTTGCTGTGCAAGGTCAGAGACACCAAGATGCCAAATACAGCCCTGCAGGAATAAGACCAGAGGCCCCAGAAGAGGGTCATGGGGCCTGCGGGGAACGACAACGTGGAGCCGTGGCAGCACGCGTGGCAAGAAAGGTCAGCATCGCTGTCAGAGCCCGGGGCCAGAACCTGGGAGGGACCCTCGAGGTACTTGCTCCACCTGCACCATTTAAGGGGCCATGAAGAACTCAGTACTCCAAGAAGAACTATTTTAATACCAGATTTCAAAAAAGTTCAAAAGTAATGCAAACAATCCAATAGTAAAAAATATGAGTATTTTAAATAGAAGATCAGTATTCTTAATCTTTGTCATTGTCACAGGCTCCAATATGCCTCAGGCTAGTAAAGACAGAATCCTTTGGATGGAAACAAAGAAAACCTCATTTGGCCTACTTCTAATGACGATTTTAGGAAAGAAAACCAAAACTATGTCATCACTATGATCATCATCACCATCATCACCAGCATCATCAACGTCACCATCATCACCCTCACCATCACCTCCATCATCATCATCATCATCAACATCAACACCATCATCATCATCATCACCATCAACGTCACTATCATCATCGCCATCATCATCACCATCATCATCATCACCATCAACACCATCATCATCATCAACGTCACCATCATCACCCTCACCATCACCACCATCATCATCATCATCAACATCAACACCATCATCATCATCACCATCAACGTCACCATCATCATCACCATCATCATCACCATCAACACCATCATCATCATCAACGTCACCATCAGCATCATCACCATCAACACCATCAGCAGCAGCACCATCATCGTCATCACCCTTTCCGCTCTCATCCGGTAGTCATGATTACTGAGGGCCCATCATGGTCTAGACACGAGTATTCTCTGCATTCACTTTTCACAAACATTCTGAGAAGAGGAAATTACCATTTGACAAATGAAGAAACTATGGCTTCAATGGTTAGAAATTTATGCAAGTGTAAATGCAGGAAGTGTGGAGCCTCCAGAAGACCATCTGCAGAACCAGTGGAAGAAGAGGCCTGCAGGCAAGAACACAGTCATCCTGGCTGAGGTCTCCCCCACTTCCCTGAGCAGGAGTAAGTAGACACTAATACCACCAAGGCCACTGGGCGGCATTGACAGCGGCCATGTTTAACTGGGATTATGGTGACTTTAAAGTAAATAGGGTATATGCTTACACCCTGTTACGCACTTGGGCAAGTTGCTTCGCTTTGCAAGTCAGTTGGCTCAGCCCTAAAATAGGAGGAGGCCCTGAGCAATGTCCAAGCATCTGAGAACACTAGAGTCTGTTCCTAGCTGCCCGTCTCCTCTACCATGGCTCTCAGCCCTCCGGGCCGGTTCTCTCCCTTTGACTCTGAGGTTGCAGCTGGGTGTTACCTGGACCTTTCCCTGGGAGGAGAGGCAGTTGCCACAGGGCTGAGGAGGAGACCTCCTCAGGTTCTCCTTAAGGTTTTTGTAACTTACTTGGCAACCCTTAGAAAGCTTCCTGAAGAGAAGCCCTCCTGTCCCGACCAGCCTGGACTGCGGTGGCGTATTAGGCAGGCGGCTGTCTTGCTGAATGTTGATTCAAGAAGGCAAGTTTCTGACTCCGGCCCTGAGGACATGCTTGTTTTGAGCACAGCTGCAAGGCGGCACACTGTCCATGCCCTCCTGTTCCTTCCTCTGGCAGAGACACGGTGGCAGGGACGGTGCAGGAATGACCGAAAAAGAGACAGAAGAACGGAGGACTCTGCTTAGCTGAAGGGCCCCTCATCGTCAAGAAAAAAAAGGGTGAAGACGAGCAGAGAGCAGGAGTCGCCTGAGGCAGGCAGAGTGGGCTCCTACCCAAACCCACTTTCTTTTATTCTTTGAGGAATTTCCAGGAATCTGGTTAACAGGCCTGACACCTACGGCTTGGATATATACAAAAGCAAATGATCTTAACATGAACAGAAACAGCGAAGGCCCCTTAGCTCGGAGCCTGGGCCTCGGGCAGCTGAGTTCTGTGCCTGCTGAGAATGTTCTCGGCAGAAGTATCAGACCTGGTCTGGACAGTGTAGCAGGGGTGTGTGGGGGGCAGCGTTAGACAACAGCTCTCCCCTTCCTCCCGGGCACAAGACTGGGCTGCATTTTCTAGACTCCCTTGCAGTTAGATGTGGTTGACAGCATAGGAGGAGAAAGAACACGTTCCCTTTCCACACTGGGCTTATCAACACTTCCATGTACCATCCTCTGTCCAGGGACCAAGAAGGGCGCACGGTCACAGATGCCTTCAGCCCAGTCCCCGATCACGGGCATGGAGGAAAGGCCCCTGCAGAGGCAGTGAGGAAGAAACAGATCATATCGGGGTCAGGCCCTGCGACGCTGGGATTCTGAGTCATTGCACTTGATTGGCTCTGACTGATACAGGCCGTCAGGGGCGTTGATTTGAAGGGATGCAGTTGGGGAGGCAACCAAACCCCAGGAAAGGCAGAAGGAGCGCCGTGGGAGTTCATGGAGTCCCTCTCTGGAATGTTCCATCGCGTGGCTCTGCTCAGTACTTTCAGATTCTGTTTCTGTCAGCTCAAAGTTTCAAATTCCCAGGAAAAAGATTTTTTTTTAAAGATTTTATTTATTTATTTGACAGAGATCACAAGTAGGCAGAGACAGGCAGAGAGAGAGAGGAGGAAGCAGGCTCCCTGTCAAACAGAGAGCCTGATGCCGGGCTCGATCCCAGGACCCTGGGATCATGACCTGAGCTGAAGGCAGGGGCTTAACCCACTGAGCCACCCAGGTGCCCCAGGAAAAAGATTTTTATTGGCTCAGCCAGAGTCAGGTGGGCTCCTCTGGAATACCGGTGACGGGCTCGGCGGTCCAGCGGGTCTGCTGGGGCCCAGACCTGAGTCCCAGGGGCTTTCCTTTGGAAAAGGGGATTGTAAACCACCAGCCACCCTAAGAGGTGTCTGTCTCCCACAGCTTCAGCTGGGGATGAAAGGGTGTTCGACTGAAACTTTTTCTTCCCCCAAACCTGTTCTTTCTCCCAAACCTATTCCTCCGTCTGTGCTCTTTCCCTGTGTCCTGAGATTTTTATCACCACCTAACCTGCCAGGGAGGCAGGACGCTTGGGGCTACATCCCCTCTTTCCCTCCGTGCCCGCAGCCAACTGGTCACCGAGAACGCCACCCGAACGCCTGCCCGAGCCATTGCATCTCCCAGTCCCCGTCACTCAGCGATGCTCTCCTAGCTGGTCTCCTTCCTCCCCCCTCCTGGAGCCCACCTTCAGCCACGATCAGGAGCAGGAGTGTGTTTGCCCCCACGATCCCGGGAAGTGTCCCATCAGGATGGGATAGCGAGCAGTCAGAACAGACACCGTCAGTATGAGCTTCTCGGGGATTCCCAGCCCTGATAATGTGACTTAAAACTGTCTCCCAGATACCCACCAAAGCTGGCTACACGGCTGTCCGAGGGCCCAACACTTGCGCTCCTAGTACATGCCCAGGGACGTGAAAGCAGATGTTCACCCAAAGACGGATACAACAATGTTCATGGCATCTTTGCTCGTGAGAGCCCAAACTAGAGACCTCCAACAGCTGAAGGGCTACACTGCCGCAGTCATGTACTAGAACACCACTCCGGGAGGAGGAAAGTGCGGCCCTTGCAGTTACGCGGCTGGGTGCTGAGTGAAAGAAGCCGCGCACGCCGGGCAGGCCCCGAAGGATCCAGGGCGTGTGGTTCAAGAGCAGCCAGAACGAGTCTGGGACTGTGATGGCAGTCGGAGGAGTGCTGGCCCCCCGGGCAGTTGAGCCTTGGCTGGAGGGGCCCCAGGGCGCGGTCTCTGGGTGCTAGAAATGTTCCGTCTTGACCCGGGAGTATGTCTCTTTCAGAATCCACGGAACTCTGCCCTTCAGAACCAGTCACTTCCTTATATGCCTGTAAACCTTCAGTTGAAAATGAGGACACGTCTTCCCCGCTCGGCCGGCATCCGGGGCTCCCGCTGCCTCCGGGAGAAGGGCCACTTTCTTTAGCAAGACACAAAGGCTCCTCTCGGCCGCGTTCAGCACCCACTCTCCGTGGCCGTCCCAGACAAGCTGTGCTCGCCGGCGCCTCCGTGCTTTCATGGGCTGTTCCTTCGCCGGCGCCTCCGTGCTTTCATGGGCTGTTCCTTCGCCGGCGCCTCCGTGCTTTCATGGGCTGTTCCTTCGCCGGCGCCTCCGTGCTTTCATGGGCTGTTCCTTCAGCCGGGAGCCCAGCTCCTCCTTCATCTCCTCGGGCTCACCTCAGCTGTCACCTCCTCCTTGAAGCACGCCCTGATCCTGCAGGAAGGAGAAGACACGCCTCCCACTCTACACCCACTGGTCTTCATGCACCCGTGGTCATTTCCTGCGGCCGCCTTAACAAATTGCCACACACTGAGTGGCTTAAAACAAAATAAGCTTTTCCCTCCTGGTTGGGAGAGGCGGGAAGTCTGAAATCAGCGTCCGCAGAGCCGGGCTCTCCCTGAAGGCGCGAGGGCGTCATTGGCTCTGGCCCTTTCTCTTACCTTCTGAGACTTGTGACAGTCCTTGGCTGGTGCACACACCATTCCTGTCTCTGCCACCCCATCCCAAGGCCTTGTCCTCCATGTCTGTGTGCCCTTGTGTGTCTCTACAAGATGCTTTCATGGCATTAGGCCACCCCCCATCCGGCATGATCTCATCTCCATCCACACCTTAAACACATGTGCGAAGACCGTATTTCCAAAGGAGCCCCCTTCCCATTTGGAGGTTCTGGATGGACATGATGGGGGAGGGGAGATTATCCAACCCTCCGGACACCCTTCCTGTCACAGCTGCCGTTTATGATTATCCAATGTCTGCGTCAGGTGACGGCCACCTCCCGGAGAGTGAGGCCACCTTCATTCGGGACCGTCAGCCACTTGCACGGAGCTCCTCGGGAAAAGCTCCAAGCAAATGTCCATTAACTAAGCGCGAACGCGCTTCTCTGTGCGTGTTTTGAGCCCTTCTGACTCCGGCTCCGCTGGACTCCATATCCCGCCCGTTTGCTGCTTGAACGAGTTCTCCCATCTGAACGAGTCCTCCCGGAACCAAGAGCACAGAGAGAAAACTCCGTGGCTTTAATCGCCTTCCGGCTTCCTTTTGTTCCAAAAACTCTCAAAGCCATCAGCCAAAGATTTAGTAGGTCTTGGGATCTGCAAGGATCTGCCACGGAGGAGCTTGATGGGAAAGATCAGATCTGCATTGCTGGTGTGGGCGGAGGCTGTGAACGCTTTCCAGGAAGCAGATGGAGGGCAGAAGTTGGGGGACTTTTTAATGAGTGTTTGCTCCAGCTGTTGGCCGCTGATTTGGTTCCTGGAGCAGCTGGAACCAGGCATCTTGGCCTCCAAATTCCAACCTGCCTGGCGATCACCAAGAAATGGCACGCCCGGTACATTCGGGAATCCCCGCCCACTGTCCCGGGGACCGCTGGCAAGCCCAGGAGCATGAGTGCTCGGGTGTACTCCCCCTCGGCCCCTCCCCCTGCTTGTGCGCTTTCTCTCTCTCTCACAAATAAATAAATATCTTTTTAAATTTTTAATAAATTATGTTGCATCAGTAGAGTAAAATACTATGCAGCCATCAAAAAGAGTAAAGCATATCTGTATGTACTGACATAAAACCATCTTCAAGAGATCTGTATACATTTTTACTTTAATTTTAATATATATTTTAATATATATTTATTAATTTTAATATATATTTAATGTATATTTGTATATTACTACAGATATTTAATATACATATATAACATATTTATATGTTGTATATTTAATACACAAATATGTATGATATATATTATTTACATACTATTATATGTTAATATATTTAATACATATTTTGTATTTTAATATGTTACATTTATATATTATAATACATTTAATATACACATATATGCATAAATTACATATACTTATATACATACCCACATGTATATGTGATATATATATATTAGGGATATATAAATTAAAAAGCCAGGCGGGGAGGAGAGTAAATAGTGTATTTCTATCTCTGTGGTCGGGTGTCGGGGTAGAGGCAGGCGCAGAGGATGAGGGCTTGCACCGGCGTGACCCGTCGCGACTTCACAGGAGGCCGTGGCAATGCTGGCGGGCCCGGGTGGAGATGCAGACTGTGGAATAGGGAAGAGTTTCTTATATCTGCTCCTCTTTGTATGTGCTGATCTTTGTGACCTTGTGCACAGATCACCTTGTCAAACTTAAAAAGCCAGACGGATGGATGAAGAGTGGTAGTGGGTTTTTTAAATCCTCAAGGGCAAAACCTTCTGTTTGGGCGGCCCCCCCTCCCCTGGGGTGACCTGAACTATCGCTGGCAGGTCCCCCGGCAGAGCTCATGGGCGGCCCGGCCAGGGTCCCCACTGCTGGGACAGATGCTCAGATCTGGAAACCATCGAAGCGACTCTACTGTTTACGAAACCCAAATGCAGCGGCCGTCCGGCGGAGACTTCCCAGATCCCTGGGCAGGCTCCGACCCTGCAGTGGTCTTACAGCTACACGCTGTAACCGCGGTGTTTACGGGGTCTCCACAGCCTCGTTAGGGAGGCTCTGTCCAGAAGAGAGATATTCCAAAGACTTTTTAGGACACAAAACACTCCCCACACAGTGATTCCGCATGTTACAAACCAGCCACACCAGCAACAAAAACAAACGAGAAAACAAAGTGACAGAAGTAAAACCCTGAAGCTGGCGCATTGAGATGATACGGGCCAGGCTGCCCACGTGGCTTATTTTTAAACCGTAGGTGGTGTTTTCTGTTTTCTTCTTTTCATTTTTCTGGAGTGAACAGGGAGCTAGGAAAGGCAGCATGAAAAGCGGGGAAATATACTCGAGATGTAACTCACAGAGCACGACTCACACTACTGAAGCGAGCGGCGCGGTGGTTTTCAGGCCGCTCAGTGACACGGCAGCCATCGCCGCACGCAGCCGTGGGATGTTTCCTTTACCCCGGGAGGAAGGCTCGTGTGCTTGCCGTCCCTACCCGTCTCCCTGCGGCCCCGGGCACCTGCGAGTCTCTTTCCCGCATCGGGGCCTCCGTCTCTTGTGGACGTTTCATGTCGAGGGCCTCACACTCAGTGGTCCTTTGTGTCTGGCCTTTCTCACTTAGCAAAATGCTTTCAGGCCCTGCTGTTGCACGCGGCTGCGTCTTGTTCCTTTTTACCCGCCGTATAATGCTCTGCCGAGTGACCCAGTCCACTAACTGTTTTAAATCTCAGAATTCACACAGCAGCCTTGAAAATAGCAGCCATAATGTCTTTTCCCAGCACCTCTCTCTTCCCTAGATTCTCAGTCTACTTCTCGGGGTCACCAGCTGGACCTCCCCACCAATTCTCCTCTTGGTCTGATCTTTCTGGATATGGCAACTCCCTTTGACCTTTGGCTGTGGCTTCAAGTCCAGGCAAGTTAAGGGACCCGATGGGAAAGGAATCCCATGGGGGAGGGGCAGGATTAATAATAATGATCAGACATTCGGGGCCCATCGGACCCGCCCCCTCTGCTGCAGCTGCCAGCCTTGGGAGGGTAACAGGATGAGGAACACAGGGTGAGTGGGTCAGAGAAACAGCTGCAGCCACGAGAAAGCAAGGTGGTCAGGCAAGAGTGAAACCTGGGGAGATGTGTGCCACCTCCTTCAAGAAGCCTTCCTGACGTCCTTGCCCATAGTGATCTGGACGGAGGGAGGACAGTCACTGAGACTCAAATCCTGACTGAGTCATCTGCATCCTGTGGGCAATTCACTTCCCTTTTCCGTACGCCAGTTTCCCTATTGTCGTCCACATTGCGTTTTCCAGCGATGACCACAGCAGTATCCATCCATCCATCCATCCATCCATCCATCCATCACGCACACCTACAGAGGCAGGGCTGGGGTCCATGAACCCTCCCTCTGAGTCTGGGCGGGCCTGTGACTCACTGACAGCCATGGGAACACGGTGGAGGCCAGCCAGGATGGGCACTGCCCCTTCCACCTTCTCTGGGACGCTCCTGCGTGGGGCACTGGACCACCATGCTGTGAGGAAGCCCAAGCCGTGGGGCAAGCCCGTGAGACTCAGGGTGGTCCCAGCCCAGGCGGGAGCTTTCAGGTGATTTAAGCTCCCAGACCCTCCCCAGCCCCAGAGTCTTCCCAGCTGAAGCGCCAGCTACGGCAGAGCACAGACAAGTCGTCTGCGCTTTGCCGCGTCCAGATTTCTGACCCACAGAGGCCACGAGCCTGACAAAGTCATTGTTTCAGGCCACGAGTATGGGGGCAGGGCTTGTTGCACGTAGGGGAACTGCAGGAGGGTGGCTAGCGGCCAAACCACAGACGTCGGGAGAAGAGCCTGACCAAGGGGGAGTCACCAAGTCTCAGCCTTCCTTCCCCTTCCAACCCCGATGCCATCGTCCTCCAGGTAACCGCCCTGAGCTCGAGACTCCTCGACACGAATGAAAATTCTATCAAAACGTCATGTCCTCAAGTGCACTGCGGGCATGAAAGGCACGAACTATGCCTCGCTGGTCTCTGTAGAACAGACCTGGGACACTGGGTCACACCTAGAAGGCAGAGACCTGACTGGACTCATCTCTGTAACCCCAATGGCCTGCACATAGTAGGTGTTCAATTAATTCTAGTCTGTGACTTGGACATAAACTCTGATCAATTCTCTTAAAGAGCTTTGAACTTTTTCCCTCTTCGTTGGATTTTTTTTTTTCTAAAATTCTTTACTCTTTAAAGGATAACGTGGTAATACAAGCCAACCCTGGACTATCTGTTTAATCTTCTTTCCCCTAAATATTAGCTCAGTGGGAAAAGGAGCCTAACCTCTCTGTATATTTTTCTCTGTGTATACTTTTGGCCAGAAGGCTGGAAAACCCAGGAGTAAAGCAAGATGCTTTGAGATTCTGGGAAAAGATGGAGAGAAACCTCCTGCCAAGGAAGGAAGAGGGGCGTCGGGGGTGGGGCGGGGCCAGGACAGATGTGACACATCTCCTCTAGAAGGGCTCTGTCTGAGGATTTGCCTGTCTCACACGTGAGTGATTCTCCGTGACAAGCGTGTGCACCTCCATGACCCCGAGGGGAGGACGGTTTGCAGCTGGGGCTGCAGCTCGGACCGACCCGAGCCAGGCTGGGGCACGGACCCCTTTGCTCCGAATCCCTTCTCCAAGCGCAGGGCTGCACTGCGTTGACGGCTGCATGACCCGACCGATTTGCTAAAGGCCGATGAAGGATAAACTGGGTGCGCTTTGTGGTACGCAAATGTGACTTCAATAAGTCTGTTTAAAAAAATAATGTCATTGGAAAAATTACGTCAGCAGATAATGCACATACATATCTGTACACGTGGACGTATAAACTCGTGTGCATATTGTACACACGCAGGCACATACCTATGCATACGCATGCCTGTGTGTTATGTGTGCACGTGTGTGTACACAGCCACAGACACAGGTCACGTGCATGTGTTCATGCACACGTATAGGTACGTGTGCACATACAATCTGATGTGTAAAGAAGCAAGGCCCTTTCTCCTGGGAAGAGTCCTGACTGAGAGGCAGGAGGCTGCCTTCTCCCTGGCTCCGCCGTTCACGTGCAGGGTGGCCCTGCACAGGACACTGGCTGCCTCTGGACCACGTCTGTCAGTCTCTCCCTCTTCTCCCTACAACCGTTTCTCACCTGGCAGCCGGTGTGACCCTTTGAAAACGTCCGTCCCCTGGTCAAACCCTCCAACAGTTTCCCGTGTCTGTCAGAGTAGAAGCTGCGGTTCTCTTGACGATCGTCCTTACAAGTCCCTAGAGTAGCCCTGCCCAGTAGATGGAATGTTCTAGATCTGTGCCATTCACAATGGTAGCCGCCAGCCACCATTCCTGAATGCTAAATGCTCAGCGCGTGCCTGTTGAGCAACTTGAAATGCGTCTCATATGGCTGAGGAGTCGATTTTGTTGTGATTAGTGTAAACAAACGTGAGGGGCCACATTGGAGATCATGACTTCCGTCATCGCCGACCCTCCCCCACCTGAATCACTCCAGGCTCGTCCCCCAACTTCTCCCTCCTTCTGTCCGTTCCAGCCACGCCGGACTCCTCCCTGCTCTGCCACCTCTCCTGCCCCAGGGCTTTTGCACCAACAGTTCCCTCTGTGCCATGTCCTTATTAACTATGTTTCTCTCTCACTGTCTGGAAGCTTGGCCCCATGAAAACGGGGACCCCTGCCCATTCTGTACATTCGTGCCCCTCCAGCTTTTAGGATTGTGCTTGGCAATAGCAGATACTCAACAAATATTTGTTGAATTTTTAAAAACTGTGAAGAATCCTGCTCTAGAGTCTGGAGAAGGATGGTCTGACCCTTCAGTGTGCCCCATGCAGCCTGCCCTGGGTCTTTTTAGCTCCCAGGATCCCAGATGCCCTGACCCTCCTGTGCCCGAGCAGATGGAGGCTTTGGTCTGAGAGAGTAAGCCACCCATTCCCAGGCATCCTGGCTTTATTTGGCTCATGAAGATGCTTGTGCTGTTCACCCGGCCGTGGTAGGCTGGCAGGTGGGAGGGGCTCGGCCTGGAGAGTCCCCACCAACCCCCACCAACGCGCTCTCCCCAGCCTTTCCCGGACGCCGCTGCCTTCTGAGTCAAGTGGAGAGCTGGGAATGGTGAACTCATGTTACTGTACAATCTATCAGCTCATGCCCGCCCCCACCTGCCTTCCTCACTTCTGGAAGAGAGGTTTCCTCCGTAGTGAGAAGCCAAGGCTTCGGATTCCCACAAACACACGCGGCAAAGGGCACCAAGAAGTTATGTCCCCTCCCAGACCGAACCCCTTCGCACGAACGTCCTGGTCATACGTTGGGTCTAGCTTCTCGCCTGAGGTCATTCACCCTTGGAGACTCTCTAGGAACCTGGGTGCCGCCAACATATGGACGCCTCCTAGACTCCGTCCCCGCAAGAAAGTTTGCTTGGCCTTCCTTTGTTCCAGAGCTTTGTCCCTGTAACAACACGCAGACCCCCTGACGCAAGGCCGTTTGCGCCCGGGCAGGCAGAGGCACTCTGCCGAGCGCCCTGCGGCCCGAGCTCAGTGCACAAAGGCGCGGCGGCGCAGCACAGCTGTCCTCTCATGGCCAAACCAAACCTTTAAATGGTACAGAGGCATTCAGCTTTCTCTTCTGCCCAGCTGACAGTAGGTTTACAGTTTATAATCTGGCCTTTGTAAAAGCATTTGTCAGCCTGGATATTTCATTTTAAGCTCGACCACCCATGCAGAGGGACAGGCAGGAAGCGGCCCTTCATTTGCACCAACAGTCGACTTGGAGGTTAGCTGCAGAATCACGGAATTCAGTCGCAAAGGGGGACTTTTTTGGCATTATCTACTCTGCATCTCCCGGCGAAAGCAGCCCTTGTTTATAAGAAGCAATTCCTGAATGCTAAATTTGGAAATTCTACGTATTCCTCTAATCCGCTGGCCCCGAGCAGGACCGGGCCTCCTCTAAGAAGATTCTCCACACCCCCCCAGAGTCCCTCGGGCCTCGAGCTGACCCTCCCGGCGTGACAGGGAAGGCCCGGGCACAGCGGGCCGGGCAGCCGGGGGCCCACTCAACCTCAGCGCTTCTCCTGTCGGCCGAGGAGGCACTCCCTGGCTGGCGGCGGGTTTATTTTTAAGTGCTCGTGTACCAGCGAATAGAACACGGCTCCCTCCGGGCCGGCCCAGCCCGAGCTTTGGCAGCGTCCCCGGGCTCTGGTCCGCGGGAGTGGACGCGGGAGGAGGGGGAGGCCGGTGCAAAGGCTGCATTAGCGCCTACGGAATCTCGGTAGCTCGAGCTGGCGCGATAGCGGGCAAGGAATGTAATATAGTAAGTAACACTCACGTTTTATCTGCATTGCTCGAAGACATTTTCAAGGGAGGAAATAACACCGTTTCGGGCGACAGATGAAGGAGACAGAGTCAGCGACGGTTCATTTGCAGAGCTCGCTCGCCCTCCCACACCTTCCACCTGAGCCAGCACGCTGGAATTCAGCTCGGAGCTCTCCTGCCGCCTCCCCTCCCGCTGCCGGGCCTTTCTGCATCAGAGCTCACACCTCTGTGGTCTAAGCTGTGTACACATGACCTCCTTCAGGGGATCCAGGGGGAGCTGGCTGCTGGGGACACATCTGCATAAAACCAGGGCACTTCCCCACTGTGTCTTCACATCTCTTCTTGTCCTGCATTGACACTGTCCTTGCCACCCACGAGCTAGGCACGCTCCAGGCTCCTGGACCTACTCAGAGACAGAAGGAAGAAGTCGGTCACATGTTTGGAGCACAGACTACATTGCCAGTGACTTACTCCTGTGGAGTCCTTCTATCCCGGTTCGGGCCGGGTGTCTCAAGCAGAGCCTGAGGCAAGGACTCACACACAAGTAGATGATCGGGAGGCAATCCCGAAAACACCAGTAGGGGAGTGAGGACGTGAGGCAGGGAAGGCAAGGAGGCCGCCATGGCCCTTGTCAAAGAAGTTACGCCCTGGGGTGGGGGGGTTGTCCTGCAGAGTAATCCTTCTGGGCAGGTCCATGGATCAATGTAGAACATGCATCCCAGGGCTTCCCGTCCTGAGGGTCCTGGGACTTGAGGGGTTGCCTCTCAACTCACCAGCTCCCATCATCATTGGCCCAGGGACTCTCCCGCATGGCTGATTGCACATGCGGGTAGAACTAGCTCTGAGAGCTGGACAAAACCCTCGGGCAAAGAAGCACAGTGCAGGCATGTGGGGACACTGGCATGGCTTGAATAGTGAGGGTGAAGGGTGTGGATGGGCACAGAGAACCGAAGGTCACGTAAGCAGAAAGGAATGGAGACAGACCCAAACCTGGGTGGACTTACATGTTCCTACCCCTCACCCCACTGCCTTGCTTATCAAACACGAAACCTGGTGCGTTTGGCGTAGAGCCCCCTCTCCAAACCACGGTTTGGTTTCTGTTCATGCATTATCAATTCAAGTGAATGTCCATGAAGGCTTCCTGGTTTCTTACAAGAGACACGTATTTTGTTTGGAGAGATTTCTCATATGCTACATTGCAAATACTCCAACCCCAAAGGCTAATGTTACCCTTAAAGTGGCTGTAACCAAATTCCACTGGGAATATCCAAGCTATACCCAATTTCACTAGAAGTCTATGCCAAAACATACTTTACCCTCTAAAAATTAAGACTTTGGTGTAAAAGAGGGCTGCAGAGACTAGTTTTTACGGAGTGACTGCATGGATATTGGGTTGGGCTGAACATGACTCACAGAGATGTGCGCGGAGTAGCTGCAGATCTCCTAACATGCCCATGACTTCAGGCAGTTTCATCTCTGAGAGTAGACAACCTGACGGAGAATTGAGAGAGAATCAGCCAATGTCAGCAATAAAGATATTACAGATTGGGGGATGGGCGCAAAAATAGCTCAAACTCATTTATCCAGGGAAATAGGATAGTGGACACCGCTGTTTGTTTTTACAGTGAGATTATTTTACATTTTTCAGACGACATAACATTTCTCATATACAAAAGATCAATTTAGCTCATAGAAGAACTTACCCTCAACACCTCTTTGATATTAAAAAGCTCAAAAGGGCTTTCTGCATCCTCAAAGTCATACAGACCCACACACTGATTTTGCTAATGTCACATAGAGCTGACATGTAACCCCACCACCTATTTACATAGTGCTTTCCCAGATTTTTCATTTAACAACAATTCTTCCTGTGAAGCCTTGTGTGCAACTTCAGTATGTGAAGCCAATAACTATGAAGCCATTTTGATAGAAATCGGGTGAAGAGTTCTGGTTACAACTTCTATTTCCCCTCTCCCCAGCATAGTGTTTGCTCATGTACCTCCATGCAACCTCAAGTACTGAATAAACCAGAATGAAAACCACTAATTGAGACCAAATTCTACACCTGACCCATGAGAAAAGTAAGACTAAGAGATGTGAGGTCATTTGCATAACACAAGAGAGCAAGTCCGCAGGCTGAATACAAATCCAGTTCTCTTAACTCTGGGCTGTCCTCTGGAGCCATGGGTAAACCAGAACACTCAGCAGAGATTCCAGAAGGGCTATAGCAGTAGGGCTAAAGGGACCCTAGAGGCAAAGCTACTCTAGACCTTCCCTAACAAAGATTAAAGACAAGTCTCAAAAGGATCAAGCTGACTTTCAAGTAACTTAACCTCTTGCCAAAATAAATTTCAACCCTCTTTAAAGGAAGACAACCAAATCCAACAACTCAATAACAAGCGTTTGTAATGTTTGGCATCCAATCAAAAATTACTAGACATGTGAAAAGCAGTAAAATGTGACCTCTAACTGAAATTAAAATCAGTCAAAAGAAACAGAGCCAAAGAGTGACAGCAATGTTAGGATTAGCATGGAAGGACTTGAAGCTGCTTTCATAAATACGCTAAAGGATTTAAAGAAAAACGTGAACGTAATGGAGAAAAAATCGGAAGGCATGAGAAAGGACCAAATAGAAAGTTTAGAGTGGAGAACACCATTTGTAAGACGAAATTTCCACTGGGTGGGCTTCTAGAGACTACCTGCTGCATCAGAAGAGATCAGGGAACCTGCGGGCATACCATATGACAGGGCAGACCATATGACCAAAACCGTTCCTTGTGACAACGTGAAACAGAATGACGTGCATGTAATTGAAGCCCCAGAAGGAGAAAATGAAAAGAGAGGGAAATTTATTGAAGAAATAATGGCCAAAATTTTTCCAAATTTGATGAAAACTATAAACCCGCTCATCCAAGAAGATGAATGAAACTAAAGTCAGATAAACACAAAGAAACCCACACCAAGGCACATTGCGATGAAATTGCCGAAAACCAGCAACAAAGTATGAAACTGAAAATTCAGAGGGAAGAAGACACATTGAGATCAGAGGAGCTCCAGGTGAGGTTTCCCACAGACTTCTCCTCAGGAGAGGAGCCGTCATGGCTACAGGAAGCTGGTGAAGGAGGAAACCATTCTAGATTAGGAAGCCATGGTCAAGCTTTGGATAGAAAGGCATGCCACCCTCCAGTGATCTATGCCTGCAAAGTGTGCCTCATGTGCTGCCTCTGTACCCATGAGATTTACCCGCGTGGTAGATCAGATCATCGCCCATCCCACGTTCATTCCCTCCTGAGCCTCCACGGGAGCTTGACTATCTGGACCATGCGGCTTCCTCCAGCCCAGAGATTAAGCAGACATTCCACCAGCAAAGGCAAGATATGTGCTCACACAGTTGGGCTTTCCTTCTTGCAGTCCTGCCTTTGCCCATGAGTCAAACATGTCCTAGCCAAGCCTGGCACAGCTGAGCCCATCCTGTATCAGCCCAACCTAGTCCAATCTCAGCCGACCTCAGAGATGCATGAGCAAGAAATAAATGCTCATTCTTCCATGCCATCGTTCAGCCTCCTTTCCTTGAAAACTCGCTCTGAAATGTGTGTGAGTGTTCATCCTGTTGTCCAGATGCGTAACGTAAAGTAGACCGCTTAGCCACTCTGGGTCTCAGTTTTCCTCTTCTGTAAAACAGGGATATCGGATTGAATCAGGGGGTTCTGGTATTTGCCTTCAACATAAAAGCCGTCTTTCACGATTTTCCCACCCAAAGCACATTTGGGAAAGGTCTCCTTTACATGAGAAGACTAACTTTGTTAAATTATAATTGGATAATACGAATTAGGAAGCCAAATAAAGGCGTGTATGACTAGGAGTAAAATGGGCTCAAAGACATGAAATCTTATCCCACTGAGGGATGTTTAGTTAGCACAGGCAAAAAAAATAAAAAATAAAAGAATAAATCCCAAGGCAGGGAGCAGTTTCCAAAGGATCTTGTCAAATAAAGAAATGAGCCCTAGGACCCTCCAGACCGTCTCCCAAGGATCGATGTCAGAGATTTTCTCCGACATTTATGTCTACAAGCTCAGCTCAGCCTAACCGTGGTTGGAGAGCGGTTCCTTCCTTCTCCAGAAACAGGGAGCAGCTCTCGGCAGGAAAAAAGGCAGTGACAAGGCAACCTCTTGACCTCTTCTGGGTCTCTCTCTCCTGAAATGTGGGCCAACCTCCGAGCCCATGAATTTGTGTTTTCTTTGCTGCCATCAGTTTGTTTTTAAAATGTTGTCCATTACTCTCTCAATTCTTGAGATTGTCATTTCTCTGCCCAATGTTTGACTCCCTGCTTCCACATAGCAGCTGTCTCTGTGTGTGTCCCCCGGAAGGCAGAGCCTGAGACAAGGATTGACATTGTTTGAGAGGGATTCCAGGAAGTGAAAGTCAGCTGGTGGGGAAGTAAGTCAGGGAAGGGGAAGAGGCAATAGAAGTACATCCTCCAAGGAACCAGGCGCAACACACTTCAGAGTTGTCCTGTGGAAGGATGGGCAGTCTGGGGAAGTCACCTGCCAGATGCCACCGCGGGCCAATCAAGGGTTCCTCCTGGACAGACTACATCATGGCATTTCTGGGCTGCCCTTCATGTACACCAACAGAGCTCCCCGAGTGCTGGAGAAAGCTATTGGGGGAGGTGAGAAGGGGTGCAGAGGGCCGAGGGGGAAGGCGCTCAGGCCATGCAGCAGGGCTGGGGTGGACGGCGTGCCGGCCACTAACCACTGCTAGGGATTGATGCGAGCCAGACCCCGCACACGCTACTTGTAGGCATGATGTCATTGATGTTCTTCGCTAATTCCGTGCAACAGGCATTACTGTTCTCATCTCCAGCCTCACGAGCGCCAGGCTTCTCATCCTTCCTTTTGGCCATGACTCTGGAAGGTCTTTCAGCTCTGACCTCTGACCTCAGGCACACCTCAGCCTCATTTAAAGCACCACCTGCTCTCCATGTTCTCAGAGTATGCGTGGGTGCCCTCACGCTTAATCCCATAACCGTGGAGAACCCGGGCCGCCCACTGCCCGACCCCGTGCTGCCCCTGTTCTCAGAGGCCCTGCAGATGTGTGCAGTTAGCGGGTGGGGTGGGCCTGCGTCGGAAAACATAATTCTGCAAAGGATGCCACAAGGACTCTGTCAAGAATACCAGCCTCATGTGACCGGTGCCCAGGGAGCGGAGAAGGCAACCGTCATGCCTCCTGGGACAAGGCTAAATCCTCCTCTGACCGCATTTAAGAAGAAGCTTTCAGGAAGAACAAAGGGTTCGCGGGCTGGACGACCAGCGCAATCCTGGCTTGGCTGGTGAGGGTAATTCCAGGACAGGCCATGATTAAACTGCTTATGGTTTTGGCTTTGAACCCACAGAGCTCAAGGCAAAAGGAGAATGATCTAAGCGCCAGGCCCATGTGAAACCTTCAAAAAGGGACCCGAGGGATGTGGCAAAGCCCACCCGTCCCCCAAGCCATCTGTCCTAACTGCCCCCAGGGGCCTCTGCTGAGGAGAAGGGAGGACCTGGGAATCCGTGAGACCTGAGTTCCAGTCACTAAGTAGCTGTTTCCCCAAGGCTTCGATAGCAAAGACCCCAAACCGGGGGAAGTGGGGGAGAGGCGTGGGGGGAGAGGGCACTCGGAAGACCAGAAATGTGTTCTCCCACAGTCTGGAGGCCCCAAGTCCGCAGTCCAGGTGTGAACAGGGCCACGCTCCCTCCTGCCTCTTCCAGCCTCTGGTGTCGCCGGCCACTCTCGGCACCCTGGCCTGCGGACACACGCCTCTCTGCCCCTTTCTGCACCTGATTTCCCTCTTCTCATTAGGGTGCCAGTCATGGGGTCCGGGCCTGCCCTGGTCCAGTATGACCTCACCTTAACTGAATTACATCTGCTCACACCCCGTGTCCAAACAAAGTGACACACCTGCACCGGGGGTTAGGAGTGGAACACATCTTTATGGAGGGTACAGTCCAACTTCGGGCTGACCTCCTGACTTCTCTAGACCGAGGTTACACGGCCAGTGTCTGGGGCACCAGTGCTGGTCTGCTTAGACATGTTTACGGCAATGTGACCTGCCCGTGCCATCCGCCATACCCAGACTATCTCTGGGGAAGGACCAGATCTTTCTATTTCCAGTTCCTCATGGTAGATCGGAAGCCCTAGTGCCCAAGCCTAGGTGCTCAGCTTTCACTGCCTATACCCCGCCTCGTGCTTGTTGCTTGGCGAGATGAGCCCGCTGAGCCTGCTGCCCTAGAGCACTGGCAGACCTGTGTCTTCCCGCACACTGGAGCTGCCGACCCCGGGGACCTTCACCCCAAGCCGCCCTCCCCCTGGCAACCAGCCTGCCAATAATTCCGAGCTCTCTTCCTACTCCCCGTCTTTCCTGTGGAAATCAATTCAGACTTGTCAGGGACTTTCAAAGTCAGGAAACTTTGGTTCCAGAAACAGGTTAGAAAAGCCTACAAACTGGGCTGCGACCAGACCTCAGGATAGATTTTGTGGCCCAGATATGACATCAAGAAGCATCCTGTCGAGAAGCAGAAACTAAACCTCTCTTCAAGGAGCCAGCTGTTTTGTGCACCATGACACGGAGGGAGGACAGCAACGGAAAGTCACAGACGGCCCAACTCTTAGCTACAGGAAGCAAACTGCGGGTTATGGGAGGGGACGTGCGCGTGGGGATGGGGTGACCGGGGGGGTGGGCATTGAGGAGGCACGTGATGGAATGAGCACTGGGGGTTCTGTGCAACGGACGAACCACTGAATACCTCTGAAACTAACGATACACTCTATGTTAACTAATTGAATTTAAGTAAAATTTAAAAATATCCCCCCAAAACACACACACACACACACACAAATGGGCAAATGATCTGAATAGACCTCTCCCCAAAGAAGACACAGGAATGGCCAATCAGCACAGGAGAAGATGTTCCACATCATTAGTCACTAGGGAAACTGCCGACCACATCACAGTGAAGTCACTAACCCCGGACGCTCTCTAGAGTGTCGGGAATCAGAAAGACAGGTAATAACAGGTGTCGGAGAAGACGGGGAGAAGTCAGAACCCCACACACTGTTGGTGAGAGTGCAAAATGGGGCGGCCACTCTGGAGAACCTTCCGGAAGCTCTTCAGACAGTGAAACACCACGTTCCCGTCTGACTCGGCAATCCTACCCTTCAGCGTGTCTACCCGAGAGAAATGAAATGAAGACACATGCTCACAAGAGAGCCTGCCCACAGGCGTTCACAGCGGCATGATTTATGCCTTTCACGGCTCCTATCTGTAGCCCAGAGCGGAAACAGCCCAAATGTCCGCCCGCCGACGGACGGACAGACTGAATGCCACACGTCCACACCGGGGAGTACCACTCAGCTGTAAAAAGGGATAAAGTACAGATACTTGCTATGGGATAGACGACCTCTGAAAACACTGTTCGCTGAGTCAAGAAGCCAGTTACAAGGGCCACGTGTCGGAGTGTTCCGTGGGCAGGGAATGCTCAACCAGACCAACCCAGGCAGACAGAGAGCGGACTCGAGGCGATGCAGGGATGGGGGAAGGGCAAGAAGGGAGGGTGGCCGTGGGTGGGCTTGGGGCTTCTTTCTGGGGTGGTACGAATATTCTAAAACCCGTGGTGGGGAGGACTCCAGAATTCTGGGAATATACTAAAAACCACTGAGTTGTGCACTTGAAATGAACAAATCGTATGGTGCGTAAATGATACCTCCATAAAGATGTTCCCACAGACACACACACACACACGCAGCAATCACATTGGAAATGTTCATGGAGCACGTTCCCTGTTCTTCCAGCAGACCGGAGAACAGGGTTGGTCAGGAGAACTGAGTGACAAGTATAGAACAGGGTCCCCAACTCAGGCACACCCGGACCCTAATCCTTTCTCTGGGTATGAGTCACGTCAACCTACATGAGCAGCTTTGCTTCTCTGCTCTTCCCTTCTCCTCCTTTATAAAATGGATGCTGACAGTGCCTCGCTCCTACGGCTGCTGTGAAGGTCAAACGTGATCAAGTGTAAGCAGCGACCACAGGGCCTTGACACATGCTAGGGCTGCCTCCATGTCCCCTGGTGACTCCTGATGCTGCCAACCACAGGGCAAAGTCCACTCGGGCCCAAAAGGAAGTGTATTCTGAAGGTTATAGCCTGGAAAGTCAGGAGTTGGGGGAAGGGGATACCCTGATCCTACGGTATTTGGGATGAGGTTGAAAGAAGCTGCAGTCCCTATGTTTGTCCTGACACAGAGATGGCTCCCACTCCTCAAAATAAAGAAGGTGAGAGAGATCCTTCTGAGTTCAAGGACTTCCATGGAGAAAAATGACAAAAGACAGGGCCATTTCCCTCCAACTTCAAAAGGCCGCCTCTGAGTAGGGCCTGGTGCTACCAGGGTCTCCCACCCAACCCCCACCTCTGCTTGGAGGGGGGGGAAACGCTTGGACAGGATCCATCTTTAACTCACTTGCTGTGTCTGAGGCCCAGACACACGCTGTTTAGACAGCCTGTTTCGGTGGGTGGTCAGGCCTGGAGACCCGCGTGCAGAGTTTACAGAAGGTCCTGGCACAAATGAACTGTTGACGACCAATTGGAAGGGCTCAGTGAAATCACAACATGTAAAATATGAAAAGGGGGCCCTTTTCCGTGGGGGGGTGGGGGGGAATGGGGGAAAAAGGAAAGAAAGGCCCATTTGGAAAGAATCCAAGCAGCCACAATCAGGCGACGCACAGAAGTCTGGCCGTCACACACATGCTCCCTCCCTCCCCGCCAACACACACGGGCTTTTTTTTCGAGTTTCATAGATTTAAATAGTTTTTCTGCATCAAATACAAGAAACAGACCGACATTTTCTCATCCCCTGTTATGTGGCAGGCTAATATTTGGCTATTTACGCTCCATTGGAGACCATTTCTGGGAGAACACGGCCCCTTTCCAGGTTGGTGGCCGCCCGCCGGGCCACCCGCACCCACCTTGACCGTCAGGGCTTGGCGAGGTCTGCGCGAGGAGGGGCCGCCCCGGCACCGGTTTGGGCACAAAAGCCCAGCCAGGGCCGAGGAACAGCTTCCGCCCGCCTGAGGACACGCGCTGCAGCCCCGCCCACGGGGGAAAGACGAGGACGCGCTCTCTTCGTTGGCCCGCACGCCGGGCACCGGTCCCCACGTGCTGTGGGCGCTGAACCCCACAGTCTGCCCCCAGCAGCTTTGGATTCTGCTCCCCCCCACACACAAAGTCCCACTGTCATTCCCAGAAGCTCTTTTGTTTCTCACTGGGCACCTCACCGTTCCTTTCACGGGCATCCAAGAACAGCGTGGAGCTATTTTGTGTTTTCAAAAAGGAGTTAAGAGCGTCCGGTTGACATTTCCTTTGGGGACTTCTCCGTTTTACGCCGAAGTCTGTTTGAGGGGTTTGTGGATATGCACACGAAGTCTCCTGTGCATAAGCCATTGTGAGTTCCCGGAGGCGGGCGGGGTGAGGAGCTGTCCAGGGGCACAGGTGGCCGGCGGTTCCGGCAGGCAGGCCGTGACCATGGGCCTTCTCCCCACCCCCTCACACACAGGGAGCGCGCATCTGCGGGCATGTCCCCAGGAGCGGAAAGCGTGTCCTGAAGCTGCCCATCTGCAGGGTTACTAGCTCTGGCCGAAGTGCATGTCGCAAGCATGCTCAGAGCGACAGTCCCACCGCGGGGTGGTCCCACCGCGGATGAGCCGGAGGGGTGACTGGTGACTCCGTACCCGTCTCCTATCTGCCTGGGAGAACGCACCCCTTTCAGCAGGGTGTTCACGTCTGGCTGCATCCTCTGAGAACCGCCCGTGCGTACCCTCGCCTGCTTTTCTGTTAGGTCTTCCTCCAATGTATGCATTTGTTTTAAAGGCTTTTACAAGCCTGTAGGATCGCAATACTGACGAACGCCGTGCTCCTGCAGGCCACGGGAGCACTCGCAGGCAGGACGGCCGCTGTAGGTGGCCGTGTGACAGGAGCCATCAGGAGGACAGGAACACCTCCTTCCAGTCCAGCTGGTGGCTCCGCGCCCACCCCCCCGCCATCTTCTCGATGGTACATTTTTCAGGGAGAAAAGAATTATTTTGTTTTAATTGTAAAGTCCTGCCGGTCTGGGGTGGCCACCGATGGATGCCGGCATGGCCAGCGCCGTCCTGTGACAGACACAGACTCCAGCTGGGGCCTGGAGGCCGTGGGGGACCTGCCCGAACTGGCCCAAGAGGGTGTCTGCTCATCAAACAACACCAAGAACCCTGGGTCTGCAGCCCAAGCTATTGCCTTGGAGATTGTTTGGTGGAGAGAAGGTTCCGGTTCCATCAGACTCTGTTAGGTCTTCTTTGGTGCATCCTAACCCGCCTTGCAAGCTGCTCTGTGACAGCGGGTGTCCTTGGGATGGCCAGGTCCTACCGTTCTTGGGTCCAGGCCGACAGATGAGACTGGACTCTGCTGGGAGCCCCCCACCACCCCCGTGCTGAGAGCTGTCATGTCTCTGCCTTTCACCACCCTGCCCCCGCACCCCATCCCCACCCCGCCATGTCCACCTGTCTCTGCAGTGGGCATTGTCCCCATTTACAGATGCTCTGGAGCTCAGGAGGCAACAAGTCTTCGCCAACGTCCCACAGCTGGGATTTAAACATAAGACAGATGCCAGAGCAAGTGCACTTTCTCTGTCCCAGAACTTCCCAGACGCAGAGGGGTCTGCTTCCGGGGGTGTGGCAGGCCGGAGATTTTGGGGGTGCGTAGAGAGCACATCTTTGTGTCCACGGTTGCAGGTCTCTCCTAACTTGGGTCAGGGAGGCGTAACCCAGGCAGGAGCTTCTCCCACAGCTCAGGCAAAGCTAACGGGGCCACACAGGCTGGCTGTGGTCGGTCACCGCACACCTGGGTCCCAGCCCACCCCTGCCCTGGCGGCCCTGGTGCCCCTGTGGCCTCAGGCCCCTCCCTCACTTGTCCCACAGTCCTGGTGACCCAGCTCAGCGGGCTGCTGACCAAGTCTCGTGCCGCCGGGGAGAATGGTGCCCAAGCCCACTCTGGGAATCTCCGTGAAGAGGGCGGTGTCTCTGCTTACAGAACGATAACACTGTCTTCACCAAGATGTTGCTGTTCAAATGGTTTTTTTCTGTTGGGAGAAACATGGGAGTAGGATTTTGTAGATGTGGAAATAGTGGCCCAGTGGTACCCGACGTCCTCACGGACACTCGCAGATTCCAGAGCGGGGTTCTCCGCCCTGGGTGTGCTCCAGTGCCCGGGAGTGGGGAGAGCTTTCTAGATGCTCAGTGCCGGGGCCCCACATCACAAGCAGAATTGCCGGGCACTCAGCCAGGGTCAGGAGGACGCAAGGTCCCAGCTGACCTGTGCACAGTGCTCTCCTAGTGCAGGTGCAGAGCGAAGGCTCCGTGTTGGGGAAGGACCACGAGACTCTTGCACGGCTTGTTGGGAAAGTGAGTTTGAACATAAAGACGATGGGGGGTCTGGCGTCTTGGGCAACAGCGGGGACTCTGGGGGCCCAGATCCGGCGGTGGAGGTGGTGTGAGCCTGACGGTGACCCGAAGCCATATGGTGTCATTGAGGAAAAGTGCATGTAACTAAAAATTAACCGTTTTCAAGTGAAAGATTCAGGGACATTTAGTACATTTACAGCCTAGTGTAACTGTCACCAGTATCTGATTCCAGAACATTCCCATCACCCCAGAAGGAAACCTGTCCCCACTAGCAACAAACCCCACCGCTGCCCTCCCGGCCCCGGGCAACTGCCAGCTTCCATCCCGTCTCTGCACACGTACCTGGTCCGGACTTTCCTGTGGGTGGAAGACATGGTACGTCGGCGTCCACGGCTGCCCTGTGTCTCTCGGCTGATGCTTCCCAGGTTCACCCACATCCAGAAGGTGTCGGAGCCTCGTTCCTCCTCCCAGCTCAGCGACGCTCCACCGTGTGCGCAGACCACGTGTTCCTTCTCCGTGCGCTGATGCGCGTGTGGGATGTCTCCACCTTCGGGCTGCTGTGGGCGACGCCGTGAGCGTCTGTGTACAAGTGTTCGTGTGGGCGCGGGTTGCATTTCTCTTGGACGGGCACCAGGAGGAACCCCGTGGCCCAGAATTCCACTGCTGGCACAGACCAAACTCACCTTCCTTCAACAGCGACACTGAGAGCTAACACTGGTTTTTGAGGAGGCACCATGTACGGGGCAGTTTCTAGACACTTCCTTGTTCCCCCTGATTTAATCCTAAGCGGCCCTGGGAAGCCGGTGTCCTGGAACTCCTGACTTGCCCACAGGGACAGCGCATGAGGCACAGGGCAGGGAGGGCCGCAGGCAGCCTGGGGAGCCCCTGCGGACGCTGCACACCTCACCCTCTGCCCTCACGCTGACTTCTTGCTGCCTCCGTCCACAGAAGCAGGGTTGCTTATCGATGGGGAGGGAAGAGAGCAGCTCCGAGGGCCACACCAGGCGGGAGAGGAAGGGGAGCAGACAGCCAGGCAGACACATGATGAGTGTGGTAGAATGGAGGTTGGAGAAACTTCTGGAAACATGGCACCGGCTTGGGTCAGTTTGGACAGGGCCTGAAACTGTGGGTGGTCTGCAGAGTGGAGAAGAGGGGAAGCGGGGCGCCTGCCAGTGTGCAAGGTACAGATGACCACAAGGCACAGAAGCACCCGCAAGGCTCCCCTGCATGCTCCGCTGGCCCGTCCGGGGACATCACCGGGCTCCTGGCCTGGGAGGACCTGCCACCGTTGGCAGGAAGCTCCTCTCCTTCTCCCTGTCAGTCCCTGAGGATTGTCCCCAGCCTGTCCCGTCCAGCCTCGTCTCATCTTGCAGAAGAGGAGTTGGAGACCAGGGACACGTGGTGGGCTGTGCCCGGATGACGTGTTGATGGAGAGCGGCCTCCCCCGGGGCCTCAGCACAAGCTTGTCCACTCCAGCAGCTCACCCTGAGGACAAGAAAAGAAGAGAAGCTGATGGCCAGACCTGGGAGAGCGCAGAGAGACAAAGGGCCAAGGAAGGTGGTGCAGGAAGCCGGCCAAGGAGCTGAGACTCCGACAGGTCAGGGAACCCAGCGTGGCCCACCGCTCTGCCACCCCTTGGTCCCGGGCAGACCTCGCACACCCCAGCCTTGTCCCCTGTTACGGGAGGTGGCCAGCTTCACCAGTTCTGAAGAGCACTGCATGGGAACGTGCTCGCCTCTCCTCCCCCTGATGCCCCACAAGTGCCAGTTCTGGGGTCCAAGGTCACCTCCGAGCTGCGTGACTTCCTGACCTGATGAGTCTCCTTTCCCTTCTTTGAAACATGTGGATAACGGATGCAGCCAGCTCCTGCAGGAACCGCCAGCCTTCCCTGCACCCAGCGTCACGGGCTCGACCAGTGCCAGCTTTCGTCACCACCGTTCGGTCACCACAAGAAACCCTGAACCTGAGCCGGGCCCCCAGCTCTCCAGATCTAAGTGGAGGAGGAGGCGGTAGAGAAGAGGGGGCCGAGAAGGAAGACGCTGGTTCGAGCGTGTGAGAGAGTGGCCTAGGGTCTCCGGTCCGCACTGCAGATGCGGGCTTCACCGGCACATACGGAGCTGGCCAAGAAAAATGTGGACCCCCAAGAGGGTCATGACCTCAGAATATGTTTTTAAATGCACAGAGGAAATTCCCAATTTGATGCCGCTGGATGGGTTGTGTTTTTTTTCTTTCCCCTCGCTAAAGTCTGGAGCGTGACCTTCAGCCAAAAAGCCATGCTACCCTGACACTCTGCATTTAACATTAGAGGAGGGGCCTGGCTGACGTCGCTGCTGTGGTGAGAGCCTCGCTGGGGCGGACACGGTCACAGTCACACCAGACGCACCTTCGGTTCCCTTAGGAAGGGGAGGGAGGGAGCGGGGCAGGAAGCAGAGACAGGAGCTGAGCCCGTGGGCAGCTCCCAGCCCGAACCGGGGGGATGCCGCGTGTTGTTTTCTATCAGAAAACACAGGCCAGGTTCAGCGTCTGACTTAGGAACAGGGTGTAACCTGGGCCACCAAGCCTGGTGGTCGGTTTCCCGGGCAACGGAACCAGCCGTGACCGCACCGCGCTCCGACAGCCACTTAATCAGGCCTCCACATTATTTGTGCCGCTTTAATCAACAAAAAATTTTTTTGTTGCAACCATTTTTATGGAAATTTCTTTTTTTCCAAAATGACTTGCACATTTCTCAGAGGGCTTGGAACATACTTTGAATTTCTGCAGATGCCACGGCCGTGAGCGTGGGTCCGTGCGCTGGCTTCCACGGCCACTCGGCACTCATCCCACTGGGAGCAAAACAGACGAGACCCCTGCCCGCAGGGCACAGATGCTCTGGGGAAAAGACACAGCAGGAAAACAAAAATAAAACCCCTGGTGCCGGTGTAAGGAGGAGTGAGACGCTCAGAGGCAGAACAGAGAAGTAGGTGCGGAACCACGGCAAGGTCGGCTGCTGTCCACCGAGTCTCTAGGGCTTTGCCTCTGTACAAAGTGGTCCAGCCTGCCCTTCCCTTGAGGTACTAGTTTTCCTTCTCCTGTGGTCATCCTTGAATAGGAATTTCTGAGCAAACAAAGGCCCCAGTGCTGACTGCTAACTGGCCCCCAGGCCCTCAGCGCGGGCTGCTGGCCTCTCCGGCTGCCCATCTGTCTATCCGTCCGTCCGTCCATGTCAGTGTCTCTGGAAGCTGGAAGCACGGGGCTGTGGGACCAGGGCTGACAGCCAGCATTAGGCCACACAGGTTGGGTTTTGAACCCATGGTGACAGCTCCAGAAATTTTTTAATTTACTTTTTTTTTTTTAAGATTTTATTTATTTGACAGACAGAGATCACAAGTAGGCAGAGAGGCAGGCAGAGAGAGAGAGGAGGAAGCAGGCTCCCTGCTGAGCAGAGAGCCCGATGCGGGGCTCGATCCCAAGACCCTGGGATCACAACCTGAGCCAAAGGCAGAGTCTTAACCCACTGAGCCACCCAGGCGCCCTTCAATTTACTTTTGACACTTGGTTAGAATCGGGAGGAGAAGTTCCTGTCTGTTCGGGTGCAGCTCTATTTCTGCGGGATGCTGGCTGCGACAGGTCCACGGGCTTCTGACTTTGACGAGCTCTGCTGCATTAACGAGGAACCTCAAAAACTAGGTGGATTGCAGCGACTAGGAGGGCTTTCGTGGTGAAATGAGCACAGTCTGTGAGTCTGTCCTGCCCTTCCTCCGACCACTGGCTGCCAGGCTCCGCGGAACTGACAGCGGGTGCTGGGGCCCCACAGTGCACGGGGGCCCAGAGCAGGTGGTCCCGCCCTGCTGCGGCTCCCAGGGGAGCCCCTCGCCCCATGCTTCAGCGGGTGGCCCGTGCAGGGTCACTCTCACTGAGTGGCCTTGGCAAGCTACTCTTCTCTCTTTCCGCCCGAGTGTCCCCATCACTAAGGCAGGGGTAGCTATAGCCTGTGCTTTGTGGGAGCACCGAGGGGGTAAATGAGCGGCCGGTGTCCTATCAGCAGTCCCGGGGCAGAAGTGCACAGTAACTGTTACCCCCCCTCGTTATCACCCCCGTCTGGGGCTGGAGGACCCGGCGCAGCCCCTCGGATCAGGACACACCCACGAGGAATGACTCCCACGGCCTCACGAATCACCTCGTGACCTTGAACATGCCCAGTGCTCCAGCCGGTGCACACCTGCTACCAGCTAGATGCCAGGGTGTGGGACCCGGGCCACGGGGGATCCCTGTGTGTGGCCCAGTGGGGGAGCCTGGGGAGAGAGAGCACAGAGGCTCTCAGAGGTGGGTCCCCAGGACTGGCCACATCAGCCTCACCTGGGAGCCTGCTAGAAATGCAGATTCTGAATCAGAAACTCTCAGAGTGGGGCCCAGTCGTCTGCACATTAACACATCCCCTCCCCACACCCCCGAGATTCTAACAGCACCAGAGTCTGAGAACTGCTGATCTAGAAGGTTCTAGGAAGAAGAAAACACAGCCTTTTTCAGGTTCACCTAGTAACTGTTTCCGCAGCATGTGTTTTGGAGCCCGGCGAGGTGCCGTAGCACACCCCATCATCACCCCCACCCCGTGGGGCCCGGGAAGGACGTGAGGCCAGCGGCAGGGGGATGCCAGGCCGGCTCTCCCTCCCACCGGGAACCATCGCGGATTCCACCAGCGACACCCCAGGGCACCTCCCCGCCCCGCAGGAAGCCGAGCACGTCCCAGCAGTTTCTCTCCCGTCTGGACTCTGCTCTGGGGAAGATAAAGGCAGCCCTCGGCTCTCGGAGGCCCCGCCGCTAATTAGATCCAGATGCAGCCTAACGGGCCCGTGGGCCGCCTGGCTGGGCCTGGCAGGCCCTTGAGCCCCCGACTGCCCAGGAGAGATGCATCCGCGCAGGGAGGCGGGCACGGGCACCCCAGGCCTTCCTGTCCACAGGTGCGGATGGCAACTGTAGTGTGCCGAGGGCCACCACGGGGAGGGGACAGGAGCACCTGCCGAGTGAGAGAGGATGCAGCTCAGAACAACTCTGGGTGCTAGAGCCCTAGCAGGGTGCAGGAGCACTGTGGGGGCCGCCGAGGGTTCACCGGGAGGCCCTTCTCCCGTCAGCTCTTCTCTGAGCCCACCACCTCTGCTAGCCTCTGATCCCTCCCGAAGGGGTCTGTCCCACGGGATCCCAGGCCCAGCTGCTTTTCTGGAAACCATCAGGGGGAGAGGGGCCCACACTGGACTATATGGCCTGTTTGGAACTCTGCAGGGCCTATTCCTCCCCTGGGGCTTGCTCAGGGATGAAGGGAGTGTGTTCTCCCCTGCTCCTGAGAACCTTCTAGACCAGTAGTTCTCCAACTGTGCCTCCTTCAGAATCACCCAGAAGTCCTATTAGTGCGCAGATGGCCAGCCCCACTCCCAGAGCTTCTGATTCAGAGCCTGCATTTCTAGCAAGCTCCCAGGGGCTGCCGTTGCTGCCAGGCCGGGGACCCGGCTCAGAGAGCCTCTACCTGGATTAACCCGGGAGCCCCAGCTGGCCACACCCAGAAATCAGCAGAGAAGTCCTCAGTGTTCCCCTACCCCTGACCTTCCTTCCCAGAAACTAGGAAAGGGTGGGCTTTGGGGGTGGCCACCCGTGTCCCAGATGAGTAAACTCGGGTTCAGAGAGCTCAAGGACACACTTGGGGTCGCTTCCAGCCAGGCACCACCTGGTTTCAAAGGGCTGCTGTCCATATTAAGTTCTGTCCTCTGACCCCACCCTGCCTTGGTCTTGGAGGAGAGTCTTCCGGAGCAAGAGCCGCTTCTTATTCTTGAGGGTCTGAGACAGGTGACCCTGACGGGTCCAGTGGGCCTCATCCAAGTTGTGCTCGTGTCCCTCCTACCTCGTGGCTCGGCCTCTTCCATCACTGGCTGCCACGGTCGACACGGTGATCTGACCCAGGTGAGGCAGAAGGGCAAGGGCCTTGGAGCACGGTGGGGGGTCTGGCCTGGACATGGCCTCTGTCGTATTTGCTCACATTCCGTGGATACGGGCCGGCTCGTGGCCTCACCGGATGGCACGGGCCGCTGGGAAACGGGGTGAGGCTGGAAATGAGTTGGGAACAGCCAGCTGACCCCCGGCCACCGCCGCTTCGGCCAGGTGGACCCCGACCCCAAAAGAAATGAAAACATTTGCACAGAAGACTTGTCACAGAATGTTCACGATGGCCTCAGTCCTGAGAGCCCTGCCCTGGAGGACCCCTCTCCCGCCCCGAGGTCCCTCAGCATGGGGAGAAAGAGGCAAGCAGGGCTCTCGCCAGCCCCACGCAGGACGCGGCACTGCTGGGCAGGCCGGCTGGGGAGAACCTCAGAACAGTGCAGTGAGGGAAAGAAAGCAGAAGCGGGCGAGGACATTTGTATGATGCATCGCGGGAAAATCTGGAACAGGCGAAACCACTACCGAGCGAGCGAGAGGAAGCGGCTGTGGCCGCCTGCGGCCAGGGCGTGGCAGGGCGGCCGCGGGCAGGAGGGGCTTTCCAGGAGGTTGGAGCTGCGTCACAGCTCGTCGGGGAGCCGGTGGGGACACAGGAGGGCACCCTCCTTTGACAGGAGTTGTCAGGCGGCACCCTCGACACGGACACGCTGTGCTGCCGGCAAATACTCCGCAGTCAATTTGATTTACAAAGAAAAGTACGTGTAGATGTGTGTGTCGCGACCTGGCTTTAGGGGTAACTGTGTTCCCCCCACCTCCCCACGGGAAGCTCTCTGAACCTTCTCTGTCGCCCCCGCCTCCCCGGCCCCCCACGCCCCACGGACCCCAGCTTGCTGGGCGCGTCCTTCTCGAACAATCGTGGGATTTAAACTCTCCTAGACCTAGAGGCCCTCCAGACCGCCTGAGCGGGCGGTGTCCCCGCGTCTGGACACCTCCCAGACCTGTGAAACGGCCTGGGCGGGAGCTTGCCAGTGGCTGGCACCCGCTCCTTCAACCGGCTGGGCCCACCGCTGAGTCTCCAGCTCGCGACAAGGGCGCGCGCTGCAGCGACGCGTGCCCCCAAGTGCCGTGGCCTCCGTTCTCCCCTGCGTCCTTCCTGACCTTTGGACTCAGCCCATAGTTTCCTTGAATCCTGGCCTCCCGAACGCAGGCCTGCAGGTGCCGCGACTGCTCACCTCATCCCAAGCCTCCTCGCAGGCCGGCCAGGTTTCAGCCGTGGGAGGGGCTGTGTCCCCAGGCAGAAATCCAGAGTCACCGGTGGCGGGGGAGGAGTGCTAAAATGTATCCCCCCTGGACCAAAAAAAAAAAAAAATGCTTACAGGGCCAATTGGATGGGTCTGAAATCAGAACAGGATCCGTGGAGATGAGCAGGAGGTCCGGGCCCGCAGCCATCACCTTGCTTTGTCTGCGCACCTGCCTCTCCCAGGGCTGGGAACCTCCCAGCTCCCGTGCTTCTGGCAGAGTCACCACGTCTCTTGTGACAGCTCCCCTTGGCTGGAGATGGTTGGGCCAAGGATGGGGACCTGCCCCACGCGGGCCAGTCTTCCAGTACTGACACCCAGCCAGCACCACGGGTTTAAGAGCCGGCCATGAGCCACAGGGGGCCACAGAACCTCCCTGGGCCTTCTGCGGACCAGGAATGAGTGTGAGGCTCAGTCGCTCCTCACCAGCAACTCCTGGGCACAGGTCGGGACAGGAGAGTGACCAATTACCCTGCTGGGAGAGGAGGGTGGTCTGTGGTGTGAAGGACCCTGAGAGACCATGGAGAGAGCCACGGACATGGGTGTGGTGGCCTCCTCATCCGTGGTCCGGTCGGGCCCTGGGGAGCTTCTCCACGCTTCCTTGCTGCCTGTGGCTTCACCTTCCTTAGCCAGAGAGATGTCACGGTGACACGTTCAGGGTGGGTGCTCGGGGCCACCCTCAGAATGAAGCAGAAGTCAGGAGCCAGTCACGGACACCTGTCTTCCCAGAAGGGAGAAGGGGGCCCACACCGCAGGAAGACAAGAGGCCCTGCGCACAGTAGAGAGAGGTCAGCAAACAGGCATCCCCGGCGCAGGCCCGCCTCCCCTCCTCTGTTTCTCTCCCTCCGTGCTGCTCTGCAAGGACGTCTTCCCTCAGAGCTGGGACCTGCCTGGGTCCCCCAGGACCGGCTCCTCCTCTCAAGACCCTTCATTTAGCTGCATACTTTTGCTGTACAAGGAAATAGTCACCCCTTTGTCAGATAAAGGCACAGTCACACATTCCAGGGATTAGGACGTGGCCTATCATTTGGGGGCCCCTTTGAACCCACGACACAGTCTTTGACTATCGGAGCTGGGCAAGACCTTGGAGCGACCTCCACCAACCCCCTTCCCATTTACAAATTGGAAACAAGGGTGTAAAACAAGTCATTTATACAAGAAGTTGGGGTGCAGGTGCATGAGATCCAGGGTGGGGGCAAGTGCCCCAGTTAGGGCACCCCCAGAAAGGAAAAGATGGCTCAAAATGCCAGTCATAACAGTATTGGGAGTAGCGATAGCCCATCGGGTAGTTACTGAGCGTCTACATGGCCACGGCACTGCACGAGAACAGAACGTGTCTGCCCGACAGAACTTACCTTCTACCTGAGAAGCAGACCATGAAATCTCCTGCATGTTCGACAGCAAAGGAAGGAAAGACAAAGTGGAGGACTGACGGCTCAGGAGCGGGGCGGCCGTAAACTCAGAAGCCCTCTCTGACCAGGGGTAGTGATTGAGTCCACCGGCAAGGAGGGGAGGGAGGAGCTTGCAGAGACCTGGGGAGAACGTTCCAGAGGGAACAGACTGTGCACACCCCCGCACGCTGTGGGGTCGGCCAGGCCACACGGCCAGGGCAGAGAGGCGCCCGGGGTGTGACGGCAGGAGCGGGAAGAAGCCGGGCACTGGGGGCCTGGTGGTCGCGCGAAGCTTGGTGGCTTCGTGGTGGGGTGTTCCGGGTGGATGCGTTCTGGCTTTTTATGTGAGCGTCTGGCTCACGCGGGAACAGAGCGGGGGGCAAGGGCAGAAGCAGGGAGAAGCCAGCAGGTATCGGGGTGAGGACAGAGGGGGGCTTAGACCACCCAAGGCAACGGGGAGGTGGCAGAGGGGCTGCGTCTGGGGCCAGTGGGATCCGCACCAGGACTGTGAAGGCGGCATGTGAAGGGCGGAAGAAGGGGGCGACCCCAGGGCTTCGGGCCTGAGCAACTGGCAGGAGAAGAGTCATGTGTTCCCTTTGATATCCAGCTGTGGACAGAACAGCAAAGGCGCTTGCCTCTGGACTGTACAGCCCAGTGCGGGGGAAGCTCTTAAAAAAAAAGACAAGAATTTTAAAAGCGCATGAGAATCATGGTAAGTGCTTCTAACACAAATGGGGAGAGTGCGTCCCGTGAAAATGTGAGCCCTTGGGGGGCAGGAGGGCCTTGCTATCCCCCCCCCGGCCCCTGTGGCCCGGCACCCAGAAAGTTCCAGCAACATGGCATCCGGTGGTCAGTAAATATTTGCTGGAAAACAAATGGAAGAGGACAGGCGAGGCCACAGTCTCTGAGCCGGCATGTGTGTCGGGGGCTGCGCACAGGGCTTTCGTATGCAGCATCTCGGGTCATCTCCCCAACAGCCTTTGAGGACAGTGCTGGTGGGTGTCCACAGTTTATGGATCAGAACAGGGAGTCCCAACAAGGCTAAAAATTTAGTCGAGGTCAGCTAACCAGCAAATGGTAGGGATGGAATTTAAATCCAGGCAGTCTGGCTTGAAGGACCCTGCTTTTAGCGGTCACATGACTCTGCCCCAGTGAACCTTCCTTACAGCAGTCTGTCCTCCCAACCATCCTTTCAGCCGCCCACCCAGCTACCCAGCTACCCCCCACCTTCCCAACTACCCACCCACCCACACAACCACCCACCCCACCATCCACCCACCTACCCTCCCAGCTACCCATCTCCCCACCTACCCAACCATCCACCCAACCATCAATCTACCCACCCAACCATCTACCCATCCACCCACCCAGCTCTCCCGCCATCCATCCATCTGCCCACCCACACAGCCATCCACCCAGCTACCTACCTCCCCAGCCATCCATCCACCCAGCTACCCACTCACCCAGTGACCCACCCAACCATCCACTGAGCCATTCAATCAAACATCTACTCAACCATTCAGCCATCATCCATCCAAGCACTCACTGAGTACCAGCGCCAGCTGTGTGCCAGGCACCGAAGATACGATAATGAACAAACCACACGTGCTCCTCGTGTTCATGGAAATTCCAGCCTACAGGAGGAGACCAACATGAAAGCTGAACCTAGGAGGATTAGTGGTACGAGCCAACAAGTATAAACAGAGACACATCTGTTGGTCGTGGAATTGGCTCCACCTGGAATGAGCTGTCATTGCACATGGAAGCCAGAGCTTGGCCTGGAGTGGCTGAGAATATGCTCAGAAGTCCTGCCGTGACAGGGCTGACCCAGGAGCAAAATTGTGAAATCATGCAGCTTGTCCATAAACCTCTCTCTCTGTTTGGAAACTTCCCGCACCCACACCAAGGGTTCTCACGCTATCCTCTGAATGCCAGAGCCTCCCACTCAGGCTTCCTGAGCTCCAGAATTCTCTCTCCCTCCCAGCTTACTTGTCCCCTGTTCCAGGACCTCAAGTCCTTGCAAGTGTTGAACCCCAATCCCTGTTAGTATGCTAATGATAACCCCCCACCCACCCACCGCATCAGAGGAGCCAAAGGGTTAGGACACCAGAAGCAGACCCTGGTCTTCAGAGAGTCTCAAAGGAAATGTATCAAATGGCAGAATTTCTGGCCCTGCATGGGACAACCCATATTTGACCAGCCAACCTCCATGACTCCTGCTTCAAGGGTTAGCCTCTTGGTTTCCTCCGGGATCTGTTCCTTCTCTCCTCTCACTCCACGAGACCCAGGTGTGGGTGATGCCAGCCCCCGGTTGCAGGGATGAACACAGATCCAGGCAACCCAAGTCACAGTGATGGCTTCAGAGATGTCACATGATCAGACCTGTAGGAGTCACCACTGTGGTGTTGCTGGAACAGTGGAGAAATGACCACGTTCTTCACCCTTACCTGACCAGACTGGTACGTGTAAGTCCAGAGTTGCAAGAGGCCAGTACACAGAGAAAATAAAACCAACCTAGAGCAGAGCAGAACAAAGGGAAAGGAGAGGAGCAGACCATCACATTATCCAAGTGCCTGGATCCAACTATGCCTGAACTCCTGGGTTGGGGACCTTCTATTATATGAGTGGCAAAGCCTCTAGTTTTTATTACTTAAACATGGAGTTTCTATCACTGAAAACTGAGTCTTGAGTCCCATGACACAGGTTGACAGCGAGTCAACCCCATTGGAACGTCATGTGCAGATAGAATCCCGACGTTACTCCCTCCAAGACCGTTCTGTGGCTCCAGCCTTGCCTCTCCCAGGCAGGTGTGGCGATGCTGCTCTGCTGCGGGTCGTTGCATGGCCCGGGCCAAGACGCGTCCCCTCTCTCCAGCTCCATTTCCTCGTCCGTACAAGGGTGAGGCAGGGGCCTGGCCCCCACACTGACTGTGCTGTCCTCTCCTGAAGCTTCTTGATGACCCCGGGGCCATTCCCTTTCTCAGTGAAGCCACAAGCATCTCATCGTATTTATTTAAGTGCATGACATGAGGTGACGCGCTGTGCACGGGTCAGCGTCCTCTCCCGGCGTCAAGGAGAGAAGCGGGAACAGGAGGGATAAAACCAGTGTTAACGGGGAATGGCTTCTGGGAGGCGGGGTTTCAGACAATTTTAATTCCATTCCTCATGGCTTTTTGTTTAGCATTTTACCAGTTTTCTAGCGTGAAGGTATATCCCTTTTCTAATCAAACCCAAAATGTATTTTATTTTAAAGGAGAGAAGGAATTAAAAACAGAACTGACGCGCCGTGAAAGCTGGCAGGGGGTAGGGGGTGGAGGAGACGTTCCTCGGGGGAGCCGCAGGGCTGTTGCGCTCTTTGTCCTTTGGAATCTCAGTCCGTGGCACTTCAAACGGCCGTGCTCGTGGCGTTCCCTTGGTGAGACGCGGAAGGCAATGCGTCCTGGAAATGCACATCGCGGAGCCTGAGCGGGCCGCTCCTAGGCTGTGCACACCGGACACCGGACACCGCGCTCTGATATCCGCTCTCCTCCTGAGCGAAGCTGCGTGCTGCTTCTCAGAAGCCACCCCGTGGGCTGAGTGGGTGTAGGGGATGAAACCTAATTGCCCCAGAGCCTCAGGGAGGGTGCCGGACTCCAGGGGCCCGTGCCCAGCTGGGGTGAGATGGGGAGCCCCAGAGCCGAGAACAGTGGACCTGTTTTGTGGACTCGGGCAGAGAGCTCTCAGACTGGAATGAGAATCACCCATGGGCACCCCACTTCCGACTCCGCAGGTCCGGGCGGCCCGAGAACCTGCATTTCTAACAAGTTCCCGGGGGATGGTGCCGCTCCGGGACCCCACTTTGAGAATGACCAGAGCAGAGCAATATAACCCCAGAATTTGTCACTGAGGTTGATAAGAAGCCAGAGGTTCTCGCCCTGAATTGCTTCCAACCTGAGCCCCCATCCCCATGCCCACCTCTGAGATTTTGACCCAGTGGGTTTGGGGCGGGTCAATGTGGGTGTTTCTTTGAAAGCTCCTCCAGCGTCCGAATGCGCGGCCAGAGCTGAGACCTTCCCCGATGTTAGCTATCCGTGCCCGTTGCCTCTTGCTCCTTAAAATGTCCATTTTCCTTTCTATTTATTATTTATTTGGGAGGGTGGTATGTATTCGTTATAATTGCTCCTGGCTACAGCTTGAGCTCCGAAGACGGAGCTTGGAGGTTGGCATGCATTAATTACCCACTGAATGACCCCTTTCTCTCATGAGGGACACGGGAGTCCTGAAGTGGATCTAGTAGGGTCTGCTGGCTCCCGTGGGGACTGCTGAGGTCACAGCCTTGAAGTCTGAAGGAGTGCAATCTTGTACATCTAGAATATGCTGTTGGCGCCAAGAATCAGGTGGACAAACCAGCCGTATCAAAGTCCTGATCACAACAAATGTACTGAAAGAGGGAGGAGGGAAGACGGGGCGGGGGGGAGGTCAGACCCACAGGAGGAAGCGAGGAGGGACTTCGACTCTGAAGCCCAGGTGCGCTCCAGAAAACCAGGCCAGAGGGAGCCCTGCCTCCGAGTAGAGCCCGAGCTCCAGGAGCCAGAGCCCCAGGTCCAAGCAGGAGCCCGTGCAGGAGGTCCCCAGAACATCATTCCTGGCTTGGGGGAAACGGACGGGGACCTGGGAACCTGCGGCTGCTGCGGGCCCCCAAAACCTCAGTGTGTGGCTGGGGGCCGCCGGGCTTCTTGTGATGTTTTTGCAGACCCCGGGGATCCGGGGGGCTGAGGTGGCTGGGTGAGGGGCTCTGGGCCCCGAGAGACGCTGCTGTTACTCCTCATGGTCGCCCTGTAAGCTGCACGACTGCCGTGCGCCCCAAGTCCAAGCGGGCCACGATCCTCCTCGGGGAAGTGTGGCCAGGCCAGGGAGGCCAGGGGGACGGGCTTGGCAAGGTCCACGGGCCAGCCCCGAGGCCACACGGGATTGCACGGCTGTTTTTTAAAAGATACCAAGCTTTGCACAAGGGCCTTGGCTTGGCAGACCCCTCCTCCGGTGGGGCAGTGGGGGAGGGGACCGGTCCGTCCCAATCAGTTTCTGCGATTGAGTCGTCTTTCTCTAAATAAGTAAATTAGCTCTAATACCCTTATTTGCTATCAACCTTATAAACCTAACGCAAACCAGATGGGCCTGGCTTCCCGAGCCCCCCACGCCGCACGGCCCAGCCTCCTGGGGTCGGCCCTCGGCTGACTGGCTGCCTTCGCCCCTGCACCCCTCCTCGTCCCTACGTAAACAGCCCCGAAAGCAGAGTGCATTTGGATCGCTGCCCAAGCCAGAGGCTTCCTGGGGTCCTCCCAGGGCTTCCTGGGGAGCAGGCTCAGGAGCCACACAGCCAGGGCTCATTGTCAGGGTCAGCCCTAACCACACCTTTGGTGCCTCATCTCAGAGTGTATTACTTTGCAGTAAGAAAGCACGGATGCGCTTTCTCCCTCGTCATCAAAAGCAACGTTTTCACTCCTGGAACTTTAGAAAAGACAAATACAAAAAAGAAAAGAAAAGAACAGAAAAGAAAAAGAGAGAGAGAGAGAGAGAAAGGAAGGAAGGAAGGAAGGGAGAAAGAAAGAAAAGAAGAGAAAGGAAAGGGAGAAAGAAACTGTAAAACGGCCCGTAACCTGCCTGCGGGGATGGTCAGCGCGCTGGGAACCGGCGTCCCGGGCTTTCGTCCGGGGCAGAGGCCGGCACGCTTCTCCCGTGGGAGGACTGTCGGGGAATATCGGGGGTTCTCTGGGTGCTGTGGTCCCTGTCTGAGCTCGGCTGCCGTAGTGCGGAAGCGGCGTGGACCGCATGCCTGTGAGCGGACGGGCCGCGAACCAATAAAACTTCACCAGCAAAACAGAACAGTAAGGGGTGCTGGACCGCATTCGGCCCACGGGCTGGAATCCGTCGACTCCTTGTCTGTGCAGCAGAAATAAATTCCGGGCGACATATGTACTTGGACACTCTCCACTAGTCACAGTAGAAAAAGTGAAAAGAAACCAGTGGAATTCGCACCATCCTGCACTTTATTCAACCCGATCTGTATGAAATATTATCTCACATGAGACAATATTAACAAATTACCAATGAGAAAATTTACATGGTTTGTTGTTTGTTTGTTTGTTTGTTTTTTTTTTGATACCAACTCCTCAAAATCCAGACTTTATTTTCACACTGATAGCACGTCCCAGTGTGGGGGAGCCACAGTCCTAATGCTGGGGAGCCACACGTGGCTAGTGGCCACCACAGTGGGCGGCATGGGTCTGTGCAGCACCTTGCCTCGCCCCTGCTTGTCACACTGCACGCGTGGCCATGATCAGCTGCTTAACCTCTCTGTGTCCTACCTTCCCCGTTTGTCGGGTGAAGATCACAACGCCTGACTCGTAATGCTGGTTTAGGAATTATTTGAGGAAACGCTCACGGGTCGCGCCTGCGGTCTGACAAAGAGCAGACACCGGCGAGTGCAAAGTCTTGCGCTGGCTGACAGCACGAAGGCACAGCCACGGAAAGGCATTTTTCTTGTCCACGTTCCCAGCATCCCCACAAGCAAAACGGCAGGGCCCTTTTGAAGTCAGCCATCCAGCCCACCACCCCTGCCGCCAAAGTAGGGAGATGCTAGCCTGAGGCCCAGAAAGGTTAAGTAATTTATCCAAAGTCATTCAGCCAGAAAGGCCTAGAAGCCATTAGTAATAATGGACACAGGAGGCTTTTAAAAATGTCATTTTTTGTTCACCAAAAATGCTGTGAATTCGATTTACCACATTAGTAGGTTAAACAAGAAAAGCCATAATAATCTTAGTGGATGCAGAAAATGCATCTGACAAAACGCAGCACCTACGCATGGCCGTAAAGGAACTCTCAGGAAACTAGGAACACAGGAGACTTCCTGACCCTAATCAAAGGCCCTTGGAAACCCTACAGGTAACGTCAGACTTGCTGGGGCGAGTCCGAACGCGGGTCCTGCCAGAGCAGAAACAGGGCAAGGATGTCCTCTCTCGACGCCCCCGTCCACATCCCCCTGGAAGCCCTTGCCGCGGGATCAGGTAAGAAGGCAGAAATAAAGGGCGTGCAGATCAGAAAGGGGAAAATAAAACTGTCCTTTATTTGCAGGTGACAAGATTATCTATTTAGATAAATCCCAAATATTCTTTTTTTTTTTTAAGTTCTGTAATAAGTAAATGAGCTTAGCAAGGTCCCAGGACACAAGGTCAAGATGTATGAAGAACTGACAGATGCGTCACCCTTTACCCAGAAAGTACCGAACGTGGGCCGTGCACACCGCAGCCCACGGGTCACAGCAATAAGAAACACTGAAGACAGTTTTGTTTGAGATCTTTTACCCTGTAATATGGAATTAGTGAGATGGTTTGTAAACGTTACCCTGAATACCGATGCCTGTAGATATGTTATCCTCTCTTCTCTGCGGTGATCATTTTAATGGCCTAAAGAAGGCTGGAATCATCCTGAAGCTAAAAGTAAATGTATCTTTAATTGATTTTGTTCTGCGGCACCAATCGCATCTGTGTATGTCATCTCTCCATATATTTGAACCGAGTTGTGTGCAGAGAAGTCAACAGAACTATATTTACAGAAGACAATTTTTACAATTAAAATTCACATTTTAAGATTTTTTAAAAAAGGATTATTAACCTAAAAGTAAGATGTAAATCTCTAACATTAGGGAAAATAATGTGTTAAAATCTACATCAATGCCTCATGTTTGGCAGTGTGTTTAGATATGGCACCAAGAAAATCCATAAAAGAACAAAATTAGTAAATTGTACTTTATCAAAACTAAAAACATTTCCTTTTAATGGCACTATTAAAAGAATGAAAATTCAAACAACAGACTTGGAAAAAAAATTTCCAAATCAGATATCTGATTTAAAAAAAAAAAGGACTTGTATCCAGAATATATAAAGAGCTCTTATAACTCAACAATAAGAAAACAAACAGAGCAATTAAAAATGAGCAAAAGGGGTCACCTGGGTGGCTCAGTGGGTTAAAGCCTCTGCTTTCGGCTCGTGTCATGATCCCAGGGTCCTGGGATCCAGCCCCACATCGGGCTCTCTGCTCAGTGGGGAGCCTGCTCCCCCCTCTCTCCCTGCCTGCCTCTCTGCCTACTTGTGGTCTCTGTCTGTCAAATAAATAATAAACAAAATCTTAAAAAAAAAAAATGAGCAAAAGGTCTGAACAGACACTTCACCAAAGAAGATAGATGAATGACAGAAGCATCTGAAAAAATATCCGATATCAGTTGTCATTAGGAAGATGCAAATTAAAACCACAGTGAGACATCACTACCTGCCTGTTAGAATGGCTAAAATCCAAAACCCTGATCCTGGGGATTCTCATTCCTTGCTGACACCACAAAATGGCAGAGTCAGCTTAGCAGGCAGTTTGGCAGTTTCTTACAAAGTTAAACGTACATTCACTATATTGAACTGAAAACTCTTGTTTACACAAAATCATTTATGTGAAAGTTTATAGCAGCCTCATTTGCCAAAAACTGGGAACAACCAAGACGTCCTTCAACAGACGGGTGGGTGGACAAACCGTAGGACATCACCCAGCAACAAGAAGGAACGTGTCTGTCATCGCTTCCTGCTGCAGGAATCACCCACATGCATTTTGCTAAGTTTAAGAAATCAGAAGCGAGAGGTTGCCTACTATATATGGCATTTCTAGGACAGTCTGGAAAAGGAAAGATTACAGTGTGGAAAACAGAGAAGTGGTTGCAGGGTCTTGGGGACGGAGCAGTAATGCGTTACACGGGGGATGCGTGCGGGAATTCTGACGGTGCTGAATTCTGTGGGGCACTGGGTGATACCAGATGAACCTTCATGCGGAAGTGCGTCAAGTCTGGACACCGTCCATAGCCGACAGCCACGTACCAGTGCGAATCCTGCTGCTTTGGTCGATGTCCCTGGGCTGTGAAAGGTGACAGTGCGGGGACACTGAGTGAAAAGCACACAGGAGCTCTTTGTATTTCTCTTTGCAACTTTCCTGTCCGTCTATGATTGCTCCAGAATAAAGGCCTCCCTGGTGAGCATTCTCGGTCGTCCCTGTGACTGTCCGCCCGCCCACCACGTCCATCTCATCTGATGCGGTGTTCGGCGTGTTTCCATGGGTCTCATCCGCCTATCCTCATCCAAACGTGGCCACAGAAGAGAGAAACAAGGCACAAGACCCCATTCTTGCCATTTATAGAGGAGGGGCTGGGGTGCCCGAAGATGGTCGGGGCTTGTCCCTGTCTCAGAGGACGCTGCGCAGGCGCTGCTGGTTCCTGGTGCTCGCTCCACTTTCCACAGGGCGCCCACTAACCCCTGTGTTCACACGCGGGGAATGCAGCCCTCATCAGTGCTCTTCATGCCACACTCTGGTCCCCCCAGTCCTGTGGCATGTGGACAGTGGGGTGGCACTTCTACTCTCTTGTGCTTGGATGGGTCACATGACTCGTTCTGTATACCACCAAGTAGGCCAGTGTGACATGTGCCATTCCAGGTGGGACACCCCCTGGCTCCCACCTCCCTTGGGCACAGGCGCTGGCCAGTCCGGGTGGTGGCTGCTCTGCCGTAGGGACCGTAGGGAGAAGGGTTCCTGTCTTGCATGGGGAGCGTGGGGCAAGCTAAGCTCATTTGCAGGAAGCTATGGTGAAGTGGCTGTGACCTGAAGGTCGCTCACCGTTGCACCAGGACCCAGCCTGACGGATAGGGTAAGGGAGGCCTTCCAGGTCAGATCAGCTCACGAAATCAGGTCACGCTGTCCTGACACCTCTTTTCTCATGACCTGTGCAGGGGGCCCGGCCCTCCCCGGCCATGTAGGGGCAGGGAGAGGAACGTGGGTGGCCAACCGGCCGGCAGGCCCGGGATCCTGGCAGGACAAGCCGTGCCTCACCCGAGCCCACGGTCCTCCACTGTGATGACGGCCAGCACGGCAAGCAAGACAGCGTGGGGGAGAGCGCCGCGACTCATAGTCGACACCGACGTCACCCAGGTCAGTGGACGCAATGACAGGTCTGCAGCATAGCGAGAGGCTCCAGCCCCCATGCGTCTATCCCCTAATTCGCCTTTTATGTCGTTGCCGCATGGGTCTGTCAGTGAAACAGCAGAGCCGCGAAGGGGCGTCCCCGCGCCGGCCGGCTGGGTCTGGGTGTCCAGGGTTCCAGAATCCCCTGAGCCCCACACGCCACCTGGCTGGACGCCCTGGGACGAGGCACCCGTTACTGCATCTGGGAGGTGCAAAAGACTGGCCCATGTCGTGGAGACTTAACAGTCGCTTCCCTCTGGGTGGGAAGACCCCATCAGACCTGCTCTGGGAGCAAGCACAGCGCGGTGGGGGTCGGGGCGAAGGGAGCGGGCAGGGAGTGGGCATGGATGAGTGGGCGGGGGCAGAGTTCTCCAGACTGCAAAGTGGGAAGTGAGCAAACAGGCCTCAGTGTCCTCCACTGTGGAATGGGGCGAGGGCAGCCCCTCCTGGGAGGGTCATCGCGAACGCAGAGTCGTAAACGCACAGCTCTCGGAAGCACTCAGGGCCCACAGCTGCTGCGCACCTGGTCAACACGGTCGTCATTCCTGCGCCGTCACGACGCTGTTTTCCGAGAAGCGTGACGACACACCCGCGTGTCCATGAGCCCGGCACACTAGGGACACCCTGGAGCGCTCCGCACGCTGGGTCCCCACTCCCGCTGCCCTGTAGGAATGACTGCCTGCCACGGCCAGTGAGGAAACAGACTCCGGAGGGGCGGGCCTCTAGGCCTCACACTCCGGGCCTCCCCGCAGGCCTCCCTGACCCGGCCTGCACTCGAAGCCACCTCGTGACTGTTGCAAAATGGGCTACGTGAGGAGGGGAGGCTCGGGAGAAGCCCCGGCCCCCACCTCCGACACCTGCGCACACCCCCGGGAGTCCGAGGAGGCCTCCTGGGGGAAAGCGGCAGGCGTGTGAACTGAGCCCACGTCGCTGGGACCCGGTCCCCGTCACCCGCTGCCTGTGGCCCCGGCAGGCCTCCGATGGCCCGGCTTCAGCTGTCTCCTCTCCCTCGGAGGGGGAGGGTGGTTCTGAGGAAGAGTCCGAACAGAGTGCTCGGCCCCTGCCGTGGGCTTGCAGCCCCCAAAGATACGAGTCCACGTCCTCATGCCCAGAGCCTGTGGATGGGGCCTTGTCTGAGGAAAGGGTCTTTGTGATTAAGTCAAAGATCCTGAGACGAGATCATCCTGAAAGATCCGATGGACCCGAATCCCGTGGCAGGTCCTCAGCAGGACGGAGGAGTAGCTGAGACCCAGAGGACGGGCCACGTGAGTGGGGGGCAGGGGTGGAGGGACGCGGCCACAGCCCGGGGGTCCTGGGTTTCAGGCCTTTTAGCTCCACTCCCTCGTGGGCGTGTCTAGAACAGAACAAACCTTAACCGGACGCCAGGGCGGCGAGAAGGGACGCCAGCGCCCTGGCCGACTCTGTTTCCCTCCCATCTGGGTCTGTCCTGAGGCCTCTGCCTGGTTTGCAGCCTGGGATTCGGGGACAGGCATTGGGCTGCCCACAGGAAGGCACCCAGGTGCTAGGAAGCGTGAGTTCTGTTTCCACGGAGCTTCGTGGTCAGAGGATGCCTTAACCCACAGGGACGGGTTCCAGCAGAGAAGCCTGGATCTCCCTGGGTCCACGGAGAGCTCTGGGCAGAAATCCAAGCTGCCCCTCTGGACCGAAGAGTCGGGTGACTGAGACCGTCGAGACCCTGAGACCTGGAGGTCCTCGTTAGCAAGGACAGAACCAGCAATCTCTTCGAACTAGGGACATCCTGATTCCAAGCAGAGTCCCCTAGCTTTTCAGTCCCAGACGAAAATCAAGTCAGCCCCACTGGACCTGAGCCCTGCAGTCACAGGGAGGCGACCTCCGTAGAGGCCGGGCCGGCAGCGGCTGAGCCCACCCGCAGGCCACCCGCCACCAAGCCTGGGGGCGACTTAATCCATCCCACATGGAGCCCTGGTAGGTGCTGACCTTTGCCCATTAACCCCGAGACCCCGCTGCCCTGCTTAGAACTACCGTCTGTCCGCGGTAACCTCCCCTCCATAACTCAGCTTCGGCCCGGCCGCGGAGATGGGTTGATAACGTGCCGCGATCCGGGGTCGAGTTATGGAGCTTGGCTGACAGCCCCGCTGCCCCTCGGGACGGGCTGCTGCACTCTGGACGGCCTTCTGGACGGCCTTACTGCAAACCTGGAGGAGATCACCCGAGCAGCGCGGGGACTGCTGGCAGAGGGCGGCCAATCCCACCCCAAAGAGGCTTCTCCAGGAGAAGCAGCCATGGCGTCCGCCCTGTTCCGATCTTTCAGACACAGATTGTGGATGTGGCCCCAGGCACCGTGAGAGCGAGCCCTGGGAAGCCCAGAGCTCGGCCGGAAGGTGACCTGTGAGTGCAGGCTTGACTTCCTGGTGGGGAACAGGCCTGGATCCAGAGCCATGGGCAAGTCGCATACCCTCCTGGGACCTTGGTTTGCTCGTCAGTGAGATGATGAGGTGATGCTCCCGAAGCTTCTAGCCCAGCAGCCAACGGACAGTGATGGCACAGCAGCCTCCCCGACTCTCCCCGGCCTCAGCGTTGAGCTCCCCCTCAAACCTCCCCCCTAGGAAGGCAGGAGAGTCAAGACATGGTAGGTTGAGCCTGGCTACCCCGCTCGGGGGTGATCCCTGCAGTTCTGCCCCCACGCCCTGCCCCTGGTCATACAGAGTCACCCCAGCTGTCCTCGGAGCCTCTTCCTCCTGACTCGACCCCAAGGGTGGGCAAGTCCGATCTGAAGAAGAAAGAGCAGGTCCGCCAGGCATGACTCAAAGCCCAGAAGTGTCTGTGGACGTTGAGGGAACACCGTCCTCACCAGGACACCAGGCTGGTCCCTGAGACCGGTGCAGACATCGGCAAGTCATCCCCCACGGCCAGGCCCGATGACTGCAGACTCCTGTCTGACTCCCAGCCCGAGGGAGCGCTCTGGGAACAGCCCAGGGTGTGATGTGGGGGCTTTAGGAACAGGCTTCTGGGCTGGGGAGCCAGCAGAGCTGGAGAGGTTTGAGGAGCATGGCCTGGCGTGCTGGGAACTGAGTGTTTGGGGAGCAGCAGGCCATGAGGAGTGTGGCACACCCCAGACAACACCTGCCCCTCGACATCGCCAAGCACCCCCGCACCAGGGCCCCCTGGGCCTGGGAACCAAGAGGCGAAGGAAGGAGGGGGACCAGTCTCGCAGCCCTGCGCTGCTGCAGACCCCAAAACCACACACAGCCCAGGCCCCGCCACAGACAGTCCCCGCAGGAGGCCAGCACTGGAGATGGTTGTTTGCTTCATTCTGGCTCCAAGATGGAGGGAAAGGGGCAGCTTTTTTGGAACCCACTGCCCAGTCTGCATTAAATCGTTCAGAGACGGGCCCCCCAAGTGGGGTCCCTGGGCCAGCCGTGGCAGGCTCGCCTGTGAACTGGCTAGAAATGCAGATTCTTGTTACCCGCCCCCCCCCTCCTCCCAGGACTCCGTGAACCAGTGACTCCAGGGGCTGGGCCAATGCTCGGTGACTTAATGGCCCTGGCGGTGGGTGCCACGCGTGAACGGCTGAGAAGCTGTGTCTCCCAGTTGGGAGGTGCAGGGGATCAAGGCACCCCGTCCCAGACACCTGGCAGCCGGGACATGGGTACTGGGCATGGGCCATGCTCAGAGCCCCCACTCCCTGGGCTGTGCCCCGGGCTGGATGCCAGCGCCCTGCGGGGAGCCTCCAGGGCTGAACGGACGGCGTCTGCGGCGGCTCTGCCTGCTGCTGCTCGCACTGTTGATGCCTTATTTTTTTTAAGATTTTATTTATTTAATTGACAGAGATCACAAGTAGGCAGAGAGGCAGAGAGAGAGAGAGGGAAGCAGGCTCCCTGCTGAGCAGAGAGCCCCATGCGGGGCTCGATCCCAGGACCCTGAGATCATGACCTGAGCCGAAGGCAGAGGCTTAACCCACTGAGCCTCCCAGGCGTCCCCACACTATTGATTCCTTAGCAGCATCCTCTGCTGGGCTGGGGGGGCTCGAGGCAGGTGGAGATCACCCATGGGGCAGCTGGGAGGTCCCCTGGCTGGCCCCTCCACCTGGGAGACAAAGTCTAACCAGGACCCGGAGCTCATCCAACATGGTCCCCATGAGAGCAGATGTCATCGGCCCGAGGCCAGCTCCCCAGACAGCAGATGATCCAGAAACCCCCCAGGGATGGAGCTGTCCCACAGGGGCTGCACAGGCACCACCCTCCCCAGGCCCACCCCCCCCGCCCTGCCTTCAGCGGGCCAGCACCAGGCACCAGGAGATGCTCGCCACCCGTGTTCCTGTAGCAAGCCGGAGGACAGATGCTGGGTCCCCTTGACCACTCGGCACGTTACAGACTGCCCATTCCCCCATCGCCCTCTGTCCTCCGTGTGGGACACCGGCCCCTGAGAACTGCACCTGAAGGTTTGGCCCCCACCCAACGACCAGCTGTTTGTTCTCGGGAGTTCTTCAACCGGGAAGCTAGTTGCAAGTTCAGTGTGGCCCGTCTCAGCCTGATCGGAGCTGCACTAGACAGTCGGGGGCGAGGGAAGTCTAACGATGACAATGATGATGATCTTGCCCACTGTCGGGGGGAGGGGCCCGTGCGCCAACAGCGATCAGCTTACCCAACAGTACTGCTTTCTTTTATTCGATTACATAGTGCGTCCAAGTGCACAGCGGTCCCTGGAATCACCGGTCCGGACCCTGCATAGATGAGCCCCAAGACCGTGTTGGGCAACAAAGTCTCACCCAGAGCTGAGCAGGCAGGCAGGGAACGAGGGGCGCCGGGGAGAGGAGTCGGGGCGTGTGGAGGCCGGAGCGGAGGGCAGCTGCAGCTGCCTGACTGATGGAGGGCCCCCGCTTGGACGGGGCTCACCGACATCGGGCCAGATAAGCCCTCGTCTGTGCGGGCCGTTTTTCCTCCGCTATCTCTTGTTGAAGCCATGCTAACACCCCGTCAGCCCGCCGGGTGATGGATGGCCGTGGGGAGCCGACCGCCCACCCCCTCCTGCAGACCTTCCACAGGGCCTTCCGGAGCCCACCTGCAGGCCCACCAGCGTGGTTCTCCTCGGGGGGAAGAGAGAGCACCCCCGGCCCCAGACTGGAGCACCACACACTCGGCCCCACACCTGTGCACAGGCATGTACACGCACACAGGCGTGCTACGTCGGCCGCCGTTCACAGCGTGGCAGCCGGCAAGCCCGGCTCTCAGAAACTTATCTGGGATCACACGGCCAGACCTTGAGCTCCGTACTAACCCTGTGCCCGTCTTCACGGGGGTCACGCTCAAGGCCCCCGGGTGCCTACAGAGCGATTCTGGGCGAGGCCAGCTGTCTCAGACCCCGTTTCCTGGGACAAGCTGGCCGGAGGCTCCTGTCCCCCAGGCCCTCCCAGGCAATCAGAAGCAGGGGGGTGACGACGAAGCCCTATGCCAAGCCCTCCACCTCCGAGCCGTAAACTTCCTGTGAAGGAAAACAGGGGCCTCACGTGCCACCGTTATGGGATGGATGTGCGAGTCCGGGCCGCGCCAGATAAGCAGCGTGCTGGCCGGCCGGCCCGACCGCTCCTCGGACACCTCCGTGCCCGTCGCCCGCCCCGCCCTCGGCCCCAGCCGTCTCCGGGGAAATGACAAACACCGGATAGAACCAATGGGACCCCGGAGGCCGGATGCCCACCATGGGGACTGTTTATGTTTGAGGCCGTCCTGGAAGAAAAATGTGAGAACGCCTTTCCAGAACGTGGTGGTCAAGCGAGGCTGCCCATGTGCCAGGGAAGCCACACAATAGAGGCGAATGCGTAGCGGAAGGATAGGGCTGGGCACAGCTGCCCCCGGACGGGGAACCGGCCCGATTCGGCCCTTCCCTCCACGCTTTGCCCAAATGCCGCACAACGGCAGCTCGGGCCTGCTCCCGGGCCGGGGACTCGGAGCCAGACCCTCACCCCTGGCCCGCCGAGCTATTGAGCCAAATCCGGGTCCGCTCTGGTCGCCTATAAAAACACCCGCATTGGGGCCGCGGAAACTCCGTGTGGCAGTTGTCGGTAAAGTGCTTTCCAAAGCGTCCCCTGGATTTTATTCCGGCTCAAACACTGTGGTCCACTCAGCGGCAGGACGAGAGTCTCACGGAAGACACAGACCTTTCCGCGCCAGGGCTTCGGCGGGGGGCTGAGCGTGTGACTTCCCAGGAAGCTCCAGGACAATCAGCGCAGGCCACATCACTGTCACCGGCCTCACATCTTAATAAGGACCAAATTTCTTGGGGTATCCACCCAGAAAAAACATTTGCTCCATTAAAAGTCAACGTCCAGTAAAACCTCACCATGGGCAAAGAGTTATCGGTCACAACTCCCCGCCACCCGAGGGAAAAGCCAGCCCTTCCGTGAGCCAGGGAAGCCATCCTGGGCCCTCCGGAGACTGGCATTTGGGGACCATCAGCCCGCGTCCCTAGGAAGAGCTCGGCTTGCACTCGCGATGTGGCTGTGAGCCTCGGCCTGGGTTTCCTCAGCTGCGGAGCGAATGTGGCTGTGGCCTTCACCTCGCTCAGGGGCGGCCACGGAAAGGACAGGAGACAAGGCACAGAAAACTCACGAGTTGGCCCCCGGAGGTAGAGGGGTGGGCCTGTAGGGGACCCCAGCTGACTGAAGTCCCTTTCCTCGGGCACAGAGGCCGAGCACTGCCCCACGACACCACGGTGCGCCAGGCCATCACGAGGGCCGCATCCTCGTCCCCCCGGCCCAGAGCAGCCCACCCTCCACAGCGTAGCCCAGGGGAGCCATGCAGGGGCACCGGGCAGACCCAGAACCACTGCGTCAGACCCGCTGGCCCGCGCCCGGTCACCCACCATGCCCGGTGGTAAGGGGGCCTGGGACCAGAGTCTTGATTTGGGACAGTCAGTTCCCTTGCTTTAAAATTGGGGGTGGGACGATGCCACGGTGGAGGAGGAAGGGGAGGTAAGAGCAGCCTCCGCTACGCCCCGTGAACCAAGAACCGTCGACTCCGGCGCACAGACGGCAACACCGAGGCCCGAGCCGGCCCCCGCAGCGCCCCCCGCCCCAAGCAGTGGGTGGGTGCACGTGTTTCCTCCCACCAGCACATGGGGTCTCACCCAGCAAGCAGTGCGGTGGGCGTGGGGCCTGGGGGGGCGAGACCACCCTGCCGGGGAGCACAGGAGCGTCTCAGGAATGCACGGCCCCGAGGCGGGAGGCGCCTGGGAGGCCCTCCCACGGGTTAGCTTTCTCTCTGCCTCCAGGGATTCCGAGAGTCGGGAGGGAGCCTCCCCCGGAGAGCCACACCGCCCGTCCTCCCCTCCTCCCCGCACCCGCCTCGCTGGCACTGCCCCGTCCGGGGAGGGGGAGGCTGGGCGGGGCTGACGGGCTGCCCCTGCTCGTGGCTCTGGTGGGCCACACGGAGCCAGGAACAGTGTGGCCTCCACACCCCGAGAGGTGGGCTCCCCACACCCTCCCCCGTAAGGATACGAGGCAGGGAGGCCTGAGTCCCTTTGCCCGGTGGACTCGGTGGCACAGGAGGGGCTCCACTGCACCAGCCCGGCCCCACTGGGAGACCCGCCTTCCCTGGCCAGGCTCGGGGGAACTGCAGCTCCACACAACCTCCTGACATACACTACCGCACACCCGGGGCAGCCGGATCCCGAGCTAACCTGGGACCAGCCTCAGAGTCCAAGAGACCTGGAGGAAAACAGAACATTATTGCCCCGCAGGACGTTAGTGAAGAAATTCACTGATTTCTTACAGTGAAAGATGTTAGGCCTGCCCTGCCCCTGTGCACCTCCTGTGCACATCACGCTCCCCTTCCTGCCGGCCTCCCCTCTCCAGACCTCAGGGTCCCCGTCTGTAGCCTGGGGAGGACAGTGGCTGCTCCTCTGGCTATTGGGAGGAGACGGTCGGCATTGCTGTCCTGACTTGTGTTCTTCTTTGCATTTGAAATGAGGCCAACATGTGAAGCAGTTAAATGCAAGGAACAAGAGCCGGTGGAGGGCCCCGGATGGACTCCGGCCCCTTGAGGAGAAGCCCGGCCGCCTGTGGACGGCCGCGCCGCGCACACGCCACCAGCTGAAACACACAATGAAAGATGTACAGCTTCTCCCGCTTCGAAGCATGGCTCTTGCCCTTGGAGAAACTGGTCTGGACACCGGAAGCTGCATGGGAAGCCCCACGTTCAGCGAGGGCTACAATGGCCCCCCCAGCGTCTCCAGAGCAGGAGCCTGCGTGGGCAAGTGGGCTGGTCCCCGGGTAGGGCTCTCCCGGATGGTCCGGGCAGGGAGCTGGGAGCCCCCTGGGGCAGCCGGCAGGGCTGGGCACGTGGGAACCCACATGGGGCCACACATTGGGTCCCAGTACCTGCTCCTCCCACCCCAACATTCCCACCCTGGTCTGCAGTTTCCTAAATTTTATGTCGTGTCCTTTTGAAGAAGAAAAGGAACTGTGAGTCTGATCAAAGACGCGAGTGCGGTTTGCCCCTCACTGTTCCCCTGAGGGGTCAGCTCTGCTTGTCACGGTCCCTCCACAGCCGGACCCAGGTCCTCGCCTCTGGCCCCGCGGCCTGACCTGCCCCCTCGACACCTGCAGCCCATCGGGTGACACGTCATCGTATGTTTGCACAACTACTGTGTCCATCAACAGCCCGAAGCCCTCACTGCCGGGCTCCGATAAGCGGTCCTGACACGGCCCCGTGAGACGGAGAGTCCTCACTTCCTGGTGTCAGGGCTGCAGCGACCCCAGCGGAGCTCACCTTCGTCCTGGCACATTCAACGTTACCCGTGGAGAGGAAGCACCCCCGACACGGCGTGCGTCTGGCCGTGTGGGGACCTGGGCCCTCCTCCCATGCCCTGGGAGCCCCAGGGTGCTCTCGGCTGCCCAGCTGTCCAATGTCCCCTGCCCGTCCACCCCTGCATCCAACCCCACATCGTACATGCAGTCACGGGGCAAAGTGCCCGTCGAGATGGTGTCCTTGCTTCTTTCTCTTGTGCGTGTGCACTTTTGTTCTCACTGCCCGTCAAGGGTCTGACCTTCTCCCATCAAAACACTCTCAGAAATAATGCTTTCCCTGTCATCCGCACCCCGTGTGAGTCAGGTGGCCCGGGGGTGGTCACACTGGGGTCTTGGAAACAGCCCGCGTATGTGTGGTGGCTTCCGCTGGAGTGGAGTGCGTGTCCAGCCCTTGTCCGGGCAGTGGAGCTCGTGGGAACACGCCCGGCATGAACGCACCCGTGGGGACACAAAGCTCCATGTGCAGCAATGCCCGTCGCAGCCCTACTGGCGACAGCAGAGAACGGGCAACCACGGATGCTTCCTGCCTGCGCCGTGGGCGGGGCCGGCCCAGGTCACGCTCCTGATGCTCAGTGCCCAAGAGCGGCAAGCTCCGGGGTGGGGGGGCGCCCGGAGGACCCCAGGCGAGCTCCGTGGCGGGGTCTTAGATGCCGCTCGTGCGTGTGCCTCCAGCACGAGACTGAGGTCCTCCCCGGGGTGGAGTCAGTGGAGAGCCACTTCCTGAAACTCTGGGTGTTGGGGACAGAGGCGAGACCCGGAACCCTGCAGGGACCATCCACGCCATGTGACCTGGGTTCAAACTCTCTGCACCTTCCTTCCCGCCTCAGAGAGGAGGAGATAGTGACACATGCCGTGGCCGTAAGCAAAATAGCACAAAATCTCGTCCGTGTCATCAAATAATACAGCAAGGATGCTTGTGGGGGGGGGAGGCCATGGCGACTGGGGCAGGAACGCGATGCCTTGCTGTGTTCGGTGGCCTTAGAACAGTGCCTGGCATCGGGCGCAAAGCCTCCGCGAGCCCGTGATGTTCTTGGGCAGCGTGCGGGGTGGTGGAAAGATTGGAGGCTTTGGAGACCGGGGCACCTGTGAGCTCGGCCGTCTACCGCGTGTCTGTAAGAGAATCTCCTAAGCTCTCCGACCCCAGCTCCCCCTCCACAAAATGCGTTGCTCTTGGGACACAGATATAACTTGGGGAAGCTTGGATGGCCACGGGAAGGGATTTCAGGTGGTCGGTCGGCAAACCTTCTATTTTCATGGTAAATGTATTTCAATGCTTATTAGAAAAAAATGCAGAATTAAGTATCAAGTTCGTCACTTTTCAGGAATTATTGCTGATACTGAGTTTCTTTTTATATAGTTAAATGTCTTCTATGTCAGTGCTATTTAAAGAAAAATATCTGTAAAACAATAAGTGAGGAACAAAGACCCTCGGTGTCCCTCCCACAGCCCCTCTGCCCTCCTGAGTACCCCCGACCAACGCGGGTGCCCACCTCTCCCTGCTTCTCAGCCTGGGCCGGGGGACACGCTGGCCCTGCGGGGGGAAGCCGGGGGCACCGGGACCTCTCCGCCATGCGCGTGGACATCCTGAGGATGGTTCCTCCGAGCGCCCCCCTTGGGGCTTGTGCAGGAGCCTGCGTAGTGATCAGTAACCTTTCCTAACGGACCCTTTAGCCTCACTCCGTGCCTGTCTCCCTTCCCCACGCCTTCGCCCAGGCTCTGTGCGGACAAGAAGCGACCACGAGCTTCCTGGCTTATGACCACATGAAACAGAAGTCCCAAACTCAACATGTCAGCCAGGCTGCTCTCTCTCCTTCTGGACACTGTACGGAGAACCTGTTCCCTTGTCCTTTTCTGCTTCTGTAGGCACTACGTCCCTGGGTTGGTGGCCTCCCCCCCCATCTTTGGAAGCCAGGAGCAATGCAGCCTTAACCCTCCCTTTCTCTTCTTTCAAGGGTCTTGTGGTGACTCTGCCTGCTCGGATGGCCCAAGACAGTTTTTCCCATTTGCACCCAGATCCTTGCCTCAGGCTCTGCTTCTGAGAGACCCAAACCCACCCCGAGAAATGCACGGTGCCTCTCCGTTCTCGCAGCCCCTCGTGCGTGCTACTAAGGAGCCCGTGTGGGATGTCTGTGTGGCACGTGACCTCATGCTGCTGCCACGCCCACGCGGATCGCAGCCCACCAGCCAGTGTTCCTGGCGGCCCTGCAGTTTCCCCTCTGGAGTATCAAGTTTGGCCTCAAAGTTGATCCTGATGCCCTATTCACCTAAGGAAAGACCCCAAACAGACAGTACTGGCTCCCTTCCCTGTATCTGCCAGTGTCTCTCTGCCGCCCATAGCTGGGACCCCCCAGGCTCCTGGGGCACCTGAGACTGAGTAGACGTCCAGCTTGCCTGAGGTGACCGGGCTGCAGGACGGGGGTCCTCTCTAGGAGAGGGAAGATTTTTCCTACGCTCCTGGACCTGGGAGCACAGTCTGGCCACCCGGGTATCAAACCCAGCTCTTCCACATCCTAGCTGGGGGACGTCAGGCCAGTCACTTCTGTTCCCTAAGCCTCCACTTTCCCATCTGAGACGTGGGACAACATTCCCCCCCGGGAGGGGTGATCCTCAAAATGTCAAACAAGTCCTGAGAAGGGGCAGTGACCGTCGGGAGCAGGACCAGACGTAAGTGACAGTATAGCCGACGGGCTCCAAGAGCTGAGCGCCAGCCTCGCCCCTGCAGACGCTGCTAGAAGGTCTGACGAGAGAATGTGGGTCAGCGCACACGTTCGGGCCGTGGCAGCCGTGATGAGCAGTGACCCCTGTACCAAACACCATCCTGGGATAGAATTCCTGGGCTGGATACAAACCGGGCCGTTGAAAAGCAAGTTCAAGTAGTTACCTGGGAGGCAAGCATCCACAACGGAGTCACCGAGCCAAGGCCAGGCTTGAGGAGGCAGAAGGCAGAAGCGGGACGGCCACAGCTCCACCAAGTCTGGGCCCTGCCTTGAAAGTCAGGACCCAGGTCCCTTGAGGCTTGCGCCAGACTGCTGGACAACAGCATCAGGCCTTGGTGTCTGTTTGTGCAGACAGTGGGCCAGGGCCCCCAGGAGGCCCGGGGGCACCGGTACGGGGCAGCCACAGCCCTGCCCCAGGATCTGCAGTGGGGAAGACGCGGGGCCAACATCTATAGACGGTGTTTGAACCGAAGCCAGAGCCCAGCTGTCCTGTGACCTGTCGGGGGACACACGCTCCGAGGAGGCCCGGCCTGGCTTGGAAACCCGAGGTGGGCGGTTCCCACGTCCAGTCCCTCGGGAATGAGCGCGAGTGACTGTGCTGCCCACGGTGGATTCGTTTCCCGCTCTGTTCAGCTCGCGGACAGCGTGTCTGGGGGGAAGGTGGCGTGGGAGATGGGGACAGGGCATCCCCTCACCTCGGGGACCCTGGTGGAGAAACCGGGCAGAGGAAGATGTTGGATGGGACAGAGGCCACCCCATCCCTGCCCACACCCCGGAGGCAGTGTCCCGGAGAGGACCTGCCCTCCAGGCAGCCTCAGCATGGGGTGGGGGCGAGGGTGCTCCGAGCCAGTCCGACGGCTCCGTCCACAGGCACGAAGCCACACAGTCGGACAGGAGCCACCAGGGGTGTGGCAGGGCCCCTCAGACGTGTTGTCTGATCCATCCTCACGGTCACCCTGGAAGCAGGTGCTCCCATCAATCTCATCCATCGGTGAGGAAGTTGAGGCCCAGAGAGGCTGAGTAACTTGCCCAAGGACACACAGCCAGTGAGCGGTGGAGCCTGGGCTCACACTGGGGGTATGAGGTGTGAAACCCCCTCCGCACAGAGATGGCGGTGGGTATTTGTGACACGACCACCCCCAGCCCCCGGGGACTGATCCGTGGCACTGACCCAAGGGAATGTAGAGTGGGGGCATCCGAAGGAGAAGTCATTCGCTCGAGAGCAGGGATTATTCCAGAAGGAGAGCCCTCTGCCCACCGAGCCCCCAGATGAAACCCTGAGGTTTGGGTTCCTGGTCTGGAGACCCTCCCCTTCAGTGCTCAAAACTTCCCACTGCTAGGGCCCGTCTTCGTGCTGGGGGCTTCGTGATGTGCTGGGTCAGATTCGTGCTGGGGGCTTCGTGATGTGCTGGGTCAGACAGCTTCCCCCCCGGAGGCATGTCCTTCCAGAACCTGCCAGTGTGACCTCATGGGACCTAGGGATTTTGCTGATGTGACCAGTTAAGACGAGGTTGCACTGGGTCAGAGTGGGCTGTAGCCCGACACCTGCTGTCCCCAGTGGAAGGTCGTGTGCACATGTAGACAGGCACACACCACACCGCAGCAAGCCAGGGGCACCAAGGGTCAGCGGACCCCATGGGAGCCAGGAATGAGGCAAGGAGGGAGTGTGGCCCTGCCGACAGCTTGATCCCAGCCTTGCGGGCTCCAGAGCTAGGAGGGAACACATCTCCGCTGTTTTCAGTCCTCCAGTGAGTGACAGCAGTCCTAGACGTCTGGAAACAGCTGCTGTGCCTGAGAGTGAGGCAGGCAGCAGGTGCTGGGACAGTAACGCTCCACGGGAGCCATCCTCAGCAGAGGGGAGATGGGAGTCAGTGAGCACACACCCGGGGCCTCACCCCTCACGGGGACATCAGTGGGGAGTGTGTGTCACACCCTCTCCCGAAGGACCCGGCTCTCAGAACCCACAGGGCACTACCTTGATAACTCTTCTGGTTGCCCTGTCTCACCTCCCCACCACACTGCCGATGTCCTCACAAACAGGCAGCGAGCAGCCAAACCCTAGCCTCTGGGTCTACCCCTGGTGCGGGAGTGAAATGACACCACCTCGCACCATCTGGACCCAGCACCTCCAAGGACAGGACCGAGAAACCTCGCTCATCCTTTCATAAGGACTTACTGAGTACCTGCTGGGAGCCTGGTGGGGTGTATAGCAGAGAACTCGGGCCCAGATTCAGGGCTTGTGTGCAGAAGGGGATGCCTCTCATTGATGGGCCTCGTCGGCTGCCAGGCAAGATGAGGAGTCACCACTGAACATTGCCTTGTCCACTTTTGCCTAAGATGAGGGTCTCAGCTTTGCATACCATGACTCCTAAATGCGCTGACCCAATGCACAAAGACTCCTGATAACTCAACTCACAAGAGACTGATGTATATTCCACAACCCATAAATAGTGAAGACTCTGCATTTCCAGGGACCAGAGTTGCCCAGGCTCCAGGTGCCACATTTCTGGGCTGCTGACGTGGACACCCAAGGCTCCTGGGAGAACACGGGCCCATCCCTGCAATCACAAGGTTTAATGATCCTACTGCCCCGGTTCTGAGTGTGTCATCTTCTGCCCACCCCCACCCAGGGCAGGGACCTCCTCTGTCTGGTTCACAGCTGCTGCATGTCCAGGGCTGGCAGACCATAAGGCAAGGCTAACTGCCGAAGGTCCCATCTCACGCATGGGGTGGTCCAGCGTGGAAGTTCTCCGTCAGCCTGCGCTCTTGCCGCCCGGGGACTCGGGGGCTCCCTCCCGCTTGTGCCCTGGTGCCCCGGGATCCAGCCCTTTGGTATCCAGCCAGGACATGGAGGAAGGCAGAGAATACGGAGCCCACGGCCCGCCACTGAACACCTTGGTAAGAAACAGCAGCAGCCCTCCCCGCTCACCGCGATTGGTGCAAACGAGACACACGGCCCCACCCGGCCACGGGAAATCGCCGGCCCCGGCCCTCGGTGGCTGTGCCGACTGTGCTACCCATAGGCGGAGGGAAGACACCTGCCGCAGGTGCGCCACCACGCTCGTTTGATTCGCTCGCCGGTGCGCCAGACCCCGGGACGAGCAGACCTCGGAAAAGCGATTTCACGAGTAGTGGGGAAGGTGCTGCGCTGGCTCAGGGAGCCCCGTGGCTGAACGCGTCAGGACACAGCCCTGCTGCCCAACCCGTCGTCACCACCAGGTGCGTTGCCCACTTGAGGGCTTGGAGGGGTCCAGGAGGCCCGCTCGCTGGGCTCTGCCTTTCCCACCGGGAGAAGCAGGGCCGGGGCCGGCGGTGCCCAGGGTCACAGGGCAAGTCTGTGAGTGAGGAGCCAGGCCCCCGGCCACCTGACCCCCAGGCCAGTGCCTGGCCATTCTGTAGCTGCTGGACCCTCATTGTTCGGCTAATTACTGCAAGCCCAGGCCTGCGAACCGTCTGTGTGGGGACGCTGTGTAAACATTTCCTCTTGGGCAGAGCAGGAAATGAAGGGATGACAAGGTCAAGTGACTTTCCTCGGCTCCTGCCGTCCTGCCCATCATCCCAGGCCCCGCCCGGGCCTGCTCACGCCTTCTCAGGGCTCCTGAGCTGGGCCTTGGGGGTGGGGGGCTGGGGCATCGCCTCCTGCATCCGGGCCTCGGAGCCCTGGCTCGACTCCTGCTCTCCCCCTTCCTGGCTGGGTGCTTTGGGGAAAGTTGCTCAACTTCTCTGAGCTTCCATTTCCTCGTCTGCCGCGTCCCGTCCCCACGGAGTTGTATGAAATGACACGACGTGAGCAGAGCGTCTGGCACAGACCCTGACAGACAGTAGGTTCTCACCATTGTTTTCCTATTTTTAAGCTGCATTTAAAAGATTATTCACTGAAATGTACCCTTTAAAATAGTTAATTGTGTGTTATGTGACCTTCGGCCCAATGAGAGAAAAGATTACGTACAAGAGTCTTTCTCCGGTACCGGTCCCATCACACACGCTCACACTCACGCGCGGTCATCCGCTACCACGCTGAAAACTCACAGCACCCCTGCAAAAGTGCACCGGGTCCCCAGCCTGCAGATGGGTAACCTGAGGCTCGGAGAAACAAGCCCCGAGAGGCCACGAGTTGAGCCAGCATCCGGGTCAAGGGTCGGCCTCAGTTGTGCTCGAAGTCAGAGCCACACACTGACTGCTGCAGACGGACGGCGTTCGGCTCCGTGCCCCGCATGAGTCATGGGCTCCGAGGAAGTCCCTCTCCAAGGCTGCTCACCCCTCCCCACTGACTTCGCTGCTCAAAGGAACTTCACGATGAGCTAATCCGCCACCCCATTTAAACAGAAGAGTAAACAGACCAGAGAGGTTAAGTGACTTGCCCAAGGTCACACAGCTAATTAGTACCAGACCAGACACACAGCCAAGGCTTCCTGCCTCCCCCGCCAGGGCGGCTCCTGACTCTGCACAGACATCTCCAGGGGCGCTCCGCTGCAAAGACAGGGCCCCGTGACCGCGGCGCCGGCAGGCAAGCCGGGCGTGAGGGGCTGTCGCAGGCTCGCCGGGCTTTCAGACGTCCTTAGGTGCCAGGCTCTGTCCCCGAGCAAGTCAAAATCTGACCCGCATCCCGGGTCTCTCGGAGTTCTATAAAGAGAGAAGCTGCTCTGAAACTTGGAACCCATTTCCCAATTGCCTGTGCATCAGACCAAGTTATTTTCCCCCTCGTGTGGACTGTGGGATTTTTTAAAAAGATATTTCCCATTACAAAAAATAAGTTCAAAGAGAAGGGGAAAAAAAAGGCAGTGAGGCCGTGAGCCCCCGGAGCGCGGTGGGAACGCCGAGCCGCCGGGGACAGGTTGCCCTCTGCTGGACGGCGGGGGCACAGCCGTCCGCGGCCCGCGGTTCTCCATGGGCTCGAGGACGTTTCAGAGCCGCCCCCGGTCCCCAGATTGTTGCAGATGTTGCGTGATGCGGTTGCACTGCTCACAGCTGGGTTTGCATTTCGTCCGTCACCAAGAGCTGCTCAGAACTCAGACGTGCGTTCAAGGGCGGCTCTGCCTTGTTCGTTCTTGGGTTCCCCCGCGTCTCTCCCCAGCACCCCCTCTCCGCAGGGGCGCCCACGGCAGCCGGGGCCCCAGACAACACGCAATTTAACACATTCACAGACAAAGCCGAACAGCAGCGTCCAGGTGGTTGTCAACGCCGGGAGATAAATCATGGAGGCAGGAAAGCAGCGGCAGGTGGGCCGGCCGCTCTGAGCACACACCTGAAGGCGGTGAGGGGGCGGGCGGAGCTCCAGGCCAGGAACAGCCGGTCGGAGGGAGAGCAGGAGGCCCCCGGCCCGGCTCGGAGGGACCGAGGCGAGGCAGTAGGACATGCTGTCGCCACAGCCCGGCGTCCAAGCGAGCAGGTCAGAAAACCACCCCACCCGCAGGTGACGCCTGCACTTTGAGGACCAGACCTGGGGGGGCCGCAGGGCGTGGGGGGTGCAGGAGCCGGGCTAACAGCACCTGGAGCGCGGGACCCGGGAGTCCAGCCTCTCTGGAGGCACGGCCGTGGTGGGGTCAGCCACACCCAACCCGCCGGGGGCCAGGGGCCAGGGCTTCCTGCCTGGGCGCCCATGGGGGCAGGCAGCCCTTGTGGAAAGCAGGAGTGGAGAGCACATGGCCTTCTGGAAGTTTCCAAGCACTGGAGGGCAGAGGCCAGCTTCTCTGGGTGTGCTGTGCGTGGACGCCCCGCCGGCCCCTCACCCACCCCCTTCTCACCAGGCTGGGCCTGTTGTGCTGAGCAAAGCCCTCTGGGTCCAAGGCCACTGCGGCCCCTACTTTGTTTCCTCTCAGGAAGGGGCCCTGCCTCCCTGCGGCTCAGGTCATGATGACGAATGGAGGACAGCTGACCCCTGGCCCCACGGTCAGAGGGCACGGCATGCACCCACCCCAGGCAGCATGGCCAGGGCTTGGCCCGGGACCGGTAGGCTTGCACTCGCTCGGCATATTGGCCCCTCTGAGGGGGCAGGGCAGGGTTCGACCCCATTATTAGGCTCCCCTGCAGCTGCCTTCCCCTTAAAGCAGAGCATAGCATCACCAGAGACCCGAGAACATGCAGAGTCCCAGGCCCACCATTTCCGCAACATCAGGCTGTGTCATAAACGCTCCCTGCCCCCGTGTCCCTGCCAGCTGCAGCCACCTGCTAGCATGGCTCCCGCCCCATCCCCTCTCTGCACCTGGCCTTCTGGGCTGACCACAGTTCCCGAAGTGCCCCCGACTCTGCCCCGCCCCCCCCGGCGACAATGGGACCATAATTAGCCCACACCCATCAGCACTCTGCAGCGGCCCCCAAGAGAGGAAAGCACTTCTCAAGCGCTGACGTGTGACTCTGCCGGGGAGGAAGAGGGCCCGCTGCTCTGAGACACCCTGTCTCCACCGCCTGGGGTCTGGGACGGCCCCTGGAGCAGCAGGACCGTGGGGACACGTCGTGGCCGTGGCGCTTGGGCCGTATGAGGGACAGTCTGAACATGTGCCCTGGTTCAGGGCCCTGCCTCTGGCAGGAGAGGGGCAGCCTGGCCAGCTGGGACTCGGGCATCGGAAGGCTTCCCCATGCCCAGCGCTCAGCACAGGCACAGACTTGCTGAGGGGATCTCCACCCTCCCCCACGTTAACAAGACTGCATTATGAAATTGTTCAGAGAAAATTAGTAGTAAAAGCAAACATATCCTGTATATCCATAACTTAGACTCGGCGATTAACTTTTTGCCAAGTTTTCTGCTCAGCTGATAGTCATGGGTACTGTGGAACCACTGGTATCTCACAGACATGCCGCTGGTCCTGTCTCAAATACCGTAGCAGACATCTCTAACCAGAGAAAGATCTCCTTGTAGGCGATCGCCGTGCTGTGTGCTCGCCCAGCAAAGCTAGCAGTAATTCCGTAATCGTCTTATGCCTGGTCAATACTCAGATGTCCCCATTTGTCTCCAAATGTCTTCTTGGCTGGCTTTTAAACCCGGACCCGGTGGAGGATGGAGCGTCACACGTGGCTATTGTCAGCTTTTCACTCCAGAGCGGTGTCCCCGGCTCACCCTGATCACCCCACTCCCCAGATTGCAGAGGAGACCAGGCTCCGGCGGGCAGAGTAGCCCCGTCTTCAGCTCTGGGATGAGCCAGGACCACAGTCGAGGGAACGGAGTCCTGGCGCTCATGCCACACCCGTCCTGCCTGGCGGGAAGGACCTCAACGATGCCCCCAACAGCATCCTAGACACGGGCCAGCCATACCTGGCTAAGAGGGACCTGCCTAGGACAGAGTCACAGCCGAATGGGGACAGAGTGACCCAGAGCTCTCAGCCAGAGTGGCTAGAACCCCTCCGCTGCAGGTCTGGGTTCACGCAGACGGTGGAGATGGCTTGTGTCACCCCATGGGGAACCACAGATCAAAGATGGACTTGCCCGTGGCCACCAGCAGATAGGTACTGAGTGCGCAGCTCCGTGGGACACGCGTGTTGGCCCTCTGAACCCCAACATCCCAGCCGCTGAGCCTGCAAACAGGAGGACGTCCCACCAGGCGTATGGTTTCTGGTGTTCTTCCACCCAGCTTCTCTGTCTCTGCTTCGATGGCTGTGCCGTCCACACTCTTGTGAGGCTTCAAGGGCTCCTGGAACCCCTGACTTACCGTGGGGGAGTCTGAAACCTGGCTCTGCTGTGGTTACCCCCACCCCATGCCTCCAGCAGGATCGAGCTGATGGCAGGACTTGGCTGGAAATCGCTGCTGGCCTGAGGTCTGGTCTTTCTTTCCATCCTTCTTCACCCCTACTGGCTTGCCCCATGGCCTTTACCCTCGGCTCACAAATCCTGCTTCGGGCCTGTCTGTGGGGAGCCTAGTATAAAACACTCAACTGACGACCTTCCCAAGGAGCCTTTTGAGAACCCTGACGAGATCAGCGGACTTGCTTTCCGGGGAGAACTGCTTCATATTCACATTAATTGGCATCCAGTTCTGGGTCCCCAGAAATCCATCCATACCCCCCCTTTGAGACCACGCACCGTGCCGCTCGGATCTGCTGGCTTGACGGCGGGGGCGTCGGGTGGAGGGGAACAGGCGGCACGCGGGCCCGCACTGGGGTCTCGGCCGCGCACCAGCAAGCTGAGTAGCCGAGCAGTGTCCTCCGTGCCGCAGATCTGATCATGAGCCCACCCCTGCGGGATCCTCAGGGCGACCCACTGTCAGCCATGGGTTGCACTTAGCACAGTGGGGCATGTTGTAGTCAGGAAGGTGCAAACACTACGTGACGTGGTTGTTGGTGTCCCTTTGCTGGAAGCGGCTTCTAGGGCTAACGGGTCTGCTCGTCTCGGTGGAGTAGGCTGAGCTCCCAGAAGCCCGGAGAAAGGTCTGATTCCGTTCCAAGACGCAGAGATTTGAAATCACACTCGGTAGCGACCCTCCGCACGTCCTCTCGATTTCATCTGCAGACAAGCCCCGCGGACGGTGAAGCCATCCTATGGGGCAAGCAGGTGCGGCACTGGGGGACCCGGGAGCGGCCCCCCGGGCACGCAGCTAGCAGGGCAGCGGGAAGCCAGGCCTGACGTGGTTCCCACCCCCCCACCCCCACCGAGAGCTCTGGATGTTGTTGGGAGACTCCCAGGTGCCACACGCAGTGTCGGCCTCTTCTCTGGAAAGAGCTCTTGAGCACCGGAAATCTGGGTCTGTTGTCCTAACTCCCATGTCTTCTGCTGTTCATCAACCTTGGAAAGCAGCTGCTAAAACATCGCTTCCGCCGCGTGGGTTCCCATGCAAGTGGCTCCCGGCACTGGGCGAAGCGCAGCGCCTTCCGTGGGTCACAACCTTCGCCTCTTCCTCTCCTCCCCAACGCAGGAACTGAGTGTAGTTCCTTTCTCCCCACGCCGGGTGAGAGAGGAAGCTGCTTCTGCCCACCGCAGCCTGTGCAGGCAGTCTGGGTGGGCGGCCGGCTTCCTGCTGCCCTTTGCTCCCTGTCACCCCCAGCCCATCCTCCACCAACACATGGGCCACCTTCAGTCCCATGTTCCCACTGCTCCTTCCAGGCAGCCCACCTGGATTTCACCCACTCACCAGACAGGAGCAGACAACAGTGACCAGGGTCGGCAGAGGGGTCTCCTTTGAAATGAAAGGATGGGCTTCACCCACCAAGACAGAGCCATCTGTCACTCCCCCACAGGACAGCCACCGGGGTCCCCGGCACTCAGAGACTTGGGGGTGGACGTTTTCCACGTGGCCACACCACTACTGTCTTCTCAGTGGAGAAACGCGGAGCGGAACAAAGGGAATAAGCCACCGCACTGATGTCAGCAACACAGAGGGAGCCCACGGCTGAGAAGGACTGACTTGGCCAGACTCTAGTCTAACCGCATGCCTCGTCCAATCCTTGAGTCATCCAGCTTGAATGCTCCTAGGAGTGGGGCGCTCACTCCTTTTTAAGACAAGAGATGTATCTCATGTAAGTAGATGAAGCTGGCCTCACTGGCCCTCCCTCCTTCAAACTTGTGGGACCCCACCTCCCCACCCCCCGGATAGCAAGCCAGCTGCGGCCCTGAGGCACCTGCCCTGTCCTTCCTCTGGAGTCTCCACTCAGTCTGGCGTCCACTGTCACCTGACCCCCTCTCTCTGGATGACAGAAGCCAGCGCCTTCCGGAGCGGCCTTGATGCCAGGAGTGTGTGGGCGTCCTCTTGGGCCACCAGGGGCACCGCCACGCACGCTGTTACCGTCTCTGTTGCACAGGTGAGGGCCCACGTGCCAGCGAGGGGAAGCCGTGTGTTCCAACACGTAGCCCTCAGCCCGGAAATTGTCCTGGAACTGTTTCTATGAACCCAGAAGACTTCAGAATCCCCCAGAGCCCCTGCTGAAGGGGTGTGAGCCTGGTGAGGTTGAGGGAGCCCACATGGACGGCTCCCCGTGACACGCAAGTGTGTCTGCACCTGCTCACGCCTGCCTGGGAACCGGAAAGACTCCCTGGCCTGGGAGGGGCGTTGGGGGGCCCAGAGTCAAGGGCGGTGGAGGGACAGCTCTTTTCACCTGCTCTTCCTTGTCAGTGTTCGAAATTAGCTCTGCCCTGTGCAATCATGACCTCTTGACAGTACTCTGAAAGATGGAAAAATTATGAACCTCTGGAGGGCAGAGACCATGGGACAGTCATCTGTCCCCGAGGGAGGGGAGCGTTAGCATCTGCCTGAATGGAAAAGGGCAGGAGGAGAGACAGGGAATGGCCTAAAATAGGCTCTTGGAAAATTGCAGCCAAATTTTTATTTTTATTTTGTCCGCATTTGATCACACAGCAGACATCCCGGGCCAAGCCTCTGTGGTGTAGGGAACGTATCGGAATGAGCTAGGAAAGGCCAGAGACCTCTCTGTTCCCTTTTTCCTCTGCTGCGGCCAGTCCTGTAGAGAGGCAGTGGGCACACACCTTGGGAAGGCTTCACCTTTCATGCTGACCACAGCACTCGCCTGTCAGATACCAGGTGGGGAGGAAGAGGGAGTTTCTAATTCAGGGTGTGCTCTGGCCAGAGGCCACCAGCTCCTCCCCCACCCAGCCCCGGTCCCAGGCGAGGTCTCTGGGCAGTGTCCCAGCGAATGCTGCAGGAACGGCCCAACCCGGCTGGTATTTGCCCCGGGAGTGTGTCTCCTGGCCTGGCCAGCCGCCCAGCCCGGCCCAGAGAAGGGCCTCCCACCCACGGGCCTGCCTGGGCGCCTCCCGCAGGTGCCAGCACCCTCCCCCCGACCAAGCTCATCGCCATCCCCACACCTCCAAGAATAGCAGAGGCCGCAGGTTTTCATGAGTTCTTCGTCTCTGGCAGAACTGGTGGGGGTGGGGGGCACCCAGAGGTGGGGAACCGACAGAGAACATCCCACAGCTCTCCGAATTGCCCCTATGGGGCATCTCACACATGGATGGAAGGTGTCCAGTCCCCACACTGACCCAGCTGGGGCCGCCGAGGGCAGGACCTAGCAACAGCCTTCGCAATGTCCTTGTCTTCCCCCCCAGCCAGGCCGCTGCCCAAAAGCAACCAAGGAGGGACGTCTAGCTCAGCCTGTCTACGACAGCGAGGACTGGGGAGCAGCCTACGGAAGGTGTGGTGTGGAAGTATGTCCTCTGGCTGCTGTTAAAGAGAACAAGGGAGCTACCAACTAGGAGACGGAACAGGACTCTGATTCTGTAAAACGCCGCCTGTATACAAACACATACAAGGAAATGTCTACAAGATTGTCCTGGCCCTGCTGCACAATATTTATGTATTATATATTATGGGGCTATGGCTGAAGGGTAGGGTTCCATGTACTTCGTACTTCCAGCACATTAATCAGCACATTCTAATTTTTTGTGAAGTGGTAACTGCCCTCGCCATCCTTGGGTGTGATGTGCGTACACGAAGAGAGCACTCACTCCACGGTGGGTCTCACCAGGGTCTGACATGTCCATCCGGCCGCGGAAACACCACCACAAGCAAAACCGAGAACAACCCACCACCCCAACGTGCTCCCTCAGCCCCTCTTTGGACAACCCCTGAACCCTCCCCCAACCCCACCCCCAAACAACCAAGTGTCCGCTTTCTGCTACTAAGTTAGATCTGCCTTTTCTAGACCTTTCTGTGAGTGGAGTCACACTCTACATTGTCTTGTGCGTCTGCGTTCTCTCGCCTGGCGTGATGATTCCAAGCCTGCCTTCTGCGCATCAGTAGTGGGGTTTTCCCTCTTTACAGCTGAGCAGTGTCTGCCTTGTGGGTGTGCCACCCTGTTCACACACTCGCCCCACGATGGCATCCGGCTGGCTTCCCATCTGCGGTGACAATTACAACGTTGTTGTGAGCATTCGCGTTCAAATCCATCTGTGAGCGCAGGTTTTCCTTTCTTCCGGGGAACAGGTCGAAGAGGAATTGGTGGTTCATGCAGTAAATGCATACTTGGTTCTAGGAGAAACTCTGAAACTGTCATCCAGAGTGATTGTAGAACGGTACGTCCCCACCAGCGACAAAAGTTCCTGTTGCTCTGCTCCTCACCAACACTTAGTATTGTCAGTCTCTCTGGTTTAGCCATCCTGACGGGAGGGCCTCTCGCAGTGGTTCTAATTTACGTTTCCCTGAGGACGCTTGCCGCCGAGCATCTCTAGCGTGCTTGGACACATCTTTTCATGTAAAGTACCTTCTAACATTTTTCTCATTATTTCCAGGGGACTGAGTTATTATCCAGCATGACACATTTTGGGGGTGGTGGTGCTGTTGTTGGTGTCAGTACACTGGATGACGTCCTTCGTCACATACACACACCATGAATATCTCTCCCTGAGCAGTAGCTGAGATGGGCTGGTCCATTTTCGTACAGGGTCTTTTGAGGAGCCCGAGCTTTTAAATTTGGGTTAAGTTCAATTATTGACGTTTTCCTCCTGTGGTTTAGACTGTGTTTTACTTAAGAAGTCTCTGACTATCCCAAGGTTATAAAGATTTTCTCCTACACGTTCTTCTTGGGGTTTTAGTGTTTGGGCTTGGATATTACAGTGGATGATGCATTTCAGTTTAGTTCCTACGTGGCGTGGGTTCATGTTCAAGGTGAATTTTCCTCCATCATCTACAGCATCCAGAATGGGAGCCCGTGGCCATAGGCAGGGGTTGTGCCCTCACAATGTGGCTGGTCCGAATTGAGATGTGCAGCCCAGGTGAAGCACACAACACATGTCAGGGACTTGGAAACCCCCACCCCCAAAAATGTAAAATGCCTTATTCATGATTTTATCGATTACATGTTAAAATGACAGTGTCTTAGATGTATTAAAATAGAGCTACTTATTTAAATTGATTTTGCCTATTTCCTTTTGCTTTTTCAGTTTGGCTACCAGGATCTTAAAATCACCTACGTGGCTTGCATTATGCCTCGGGGGACAGCCGTGGTCCCCGTGGACCCCCATTCCAGCACAGTCTATCAAAGACAGCTCTCTTCCCCGGCTTACCTTTGCACCGTGGTCAGGAATCGGACCGTGTGTGTGCGGCTCCCTGGACCATTCCACGGCCACACCACCCATTGAAGTCGAGGCCACGTAAGTCTTCCAATTTTATCCTTGCTTTCCAAATGTGTTTTTGTTATCTTAAGTTCTTTCCATTTCTGTGTTAATTTTCAAGTCCGCTTCTAAGGTTTTGTTGTTGTTGTTAAAGCCTGTTGAGATTTATTAAAATTACATGAAATCTATCGGCCCACTTGAGGAAGGCCGACATCTTAGAAACAGTGAATCCTCTGAGCCAAAGATGCCGTTTTAAGCGGCAATCCCTAACGGTCTGACTTACCCCTAAACAGGTTTTGTGGCTTTGATATTATTCCACGTGGTGCTTTTAGATTTTTATTTTCCATTATCGACTCTAGAAACACAACTGAATTTCTTACAAAGTAACCCAGAAGGTTGCTCTCCCACCGCATTTGCTTGCTGCTTCCAGTAGTGTTTTCGTAAGCTCCTTCGGATTTTCTATGTTCACAAGCGTGCTGTTTATGAAGAAAGACGTTTTCTTCCATCTTTCCAATCGCTCTTTGCTTGTGGGGCCTTCTCACGCCAGCTGCGTCCGCGACGCAGACAGCAGTGAGGGACGCGGTGGCGGGCGGCTCTTCCTTGGCGCTGGGCTCTGGGGCACGGTCAGCCTGTGCTGCCCATTTGTGCACGAGCCTTTGTCGGGTTCCGGAAAACTTCCTCATTTCCAGTTTGCTGAGAGTTTGCTGAGAGTTTGAATTCTTGCCATGTGTTTTCTGGTTGTACCAAGACGGCCGTATGGTTTTTCTCCCTCATTCTGTTAGTGTGGGTATCCTCGTATGTTTGGCTGGCTCCGGTCCCCCGGGGTAGGTGCTGGAGCCTAGTACCCTGGGTACCGGGTGCATCGCAGGTACCGTGTGACCGAGGGAGGCTGAGCTCTGCCATGACACGTCACCTTCAAGCCCAACCTCACAGGCGTCAGCCGAGGGCAGAGAGACACGGCCCTATCCCTCCAGAGCGCTCTCCTGCGTGCTAGGCAGGGAAGGTCCCCAGGGTGCCTGGAGCCATCTGGAGGCCTAGCCACTTCCCACATCAGCATCCGTCCGTCCTCTGTAGCGCTGCAGGGAAAGGGGCCCACGCGGAGCCATGACCGTGGAGGTCCGTCGGCACAGCTGACCACAGGAGCGTCAGACCCCGCCTGTCATCAGGTTCGCTTAATCCCCAGAAAACACTGTAATCCATGGCATCCTCTGCAGGACCAAGGACAGAAAGCGTGATTTATTGCTGCTGAAGTACATCCTTTCGTTCTTGCTCACTGCCTTGGGGAGCAGTTCCTCAAAATGTCAGCAGCTGGCTCAGGAGGAGAGGAAACGGGCAGAGCCAGGAGGACGGAGAGGGCCAGCACAGGCGCCCTGGTCCCGGGGACCTCCGCCCGGGACTGCTGCAGGCCACCCCAGGCCAGGGAGACATCTGGCCCCGAAGGCCTTGCAAGGGGGCTTGGACCCGCAGGAGGAGCGCAGGTCACCCCGCTTCCCGCCTGCCAGGGCCCAGCTGACCAGCTTTATTAGAACCGGCTGCTCGTGAGTTTCCTAGAGAAAAGGGGCTGATCTCAGCTGCCTCGCCCAGAGCACAGGACGCGCCAGCACGAGAGCCTTCGCCTTGAGCCTGGAGCCTGTCTGGCACCACCTCCCCGATCCTCTCAAATGGCCAAGAGGCCCGTTCTCCTGGGAGCCCTGTAGAGGCAGGAAACCGAGGCACAGAGTGGGCCCGACGGCTGGAGTCAGGCTGGTGCTCCGCACGCCTAGCCCTCATGGGGTGGCCGCTGGGGCTCTTGTCCCCACTTCTGCCTGGGAACGTAAGGGCCCTGAGGGTACTGCACCCCGCCACCCTCCGCAGCTGGACGAGACTGGCCAGGAGAGCCTGTTCTTTGTGGTGACTCCTTGCCTTTCGGGGTGGTGCACCCCCCTGGGAAGAGTAAGCTCCTGCCGCTGTGAGCTGCACGCTGGCTGCCTGCCGGGACGCGGCTGCTGGCTTCTGGGCGTCCCCCGTTTGGTCCCAGCAGCCATCCTTGTCTGCAGAGCACAGCTGAGGACAGGGACCCGCACTGCCAGGGGCACAGGACTGTGACCACAGCCCCGTTACCTCCCGTGGGGCGCACACACACCCGGCCCCCAGAGCAGCACAGGGACACCAAGATGTGTCTGGCCACCGCTCCTGACTACACTGTGAGCCCCTTGAGGGCGGGACCTGCTACTGCCGTATTCCCGGCCTGTCTCCCTCACGCGGCTGGACTCAGGGAACACCTGTCGTAGGAATGAATGAGTAACCAGAGTTGCCTTCATGAAGCACCTGCTCGTGGTGGGGGCCGGGGCTCCAGACCCGCCTGGGTAAGGGTGCTCCCTCCTCACAACGTGGGGGCTGCTGCGGGGCCCCTGTCCGTGGGGTTGCGAGCTATCCTGGCAGGTGGGGGCCGGGCTGAGTCACCCGGAAGACGCGATGGCTCACCTGTCTACCTCCTGGGCCCGGAAGACCAATCGTCAGGATGGGAGTCCCTGGGGCGCACAGGCTCCCCCTCCCCAGAAGTCTTCACATGGGGCCTTGGTAAGGCCTCAGGGTAGCCAGATTCTCAGGGGGTGCTGAAGGCTTCCAGAACTCGGATTCTGGGGGAAGGGGGCAGGGCCCATGTTGCCTCGTGCAGCCGAGCCTCGGGTCGCGCAGCCTGGCTTCCTGCCTTCTGAGAGTGGCCTGGCCAGGTTTGAGGGCCGGAGACAGAGATCCCGCCACCAGATGGGAGGAGGGTCAGGCAGTGCGTGGACATATTTAAATCGACCACAGATGAGGATTCCTATCGTCTCCATTTCACGGATGACACAGCCGAGGCACAGAGAAGTCAAGTGGGTGGCCCAGGGTCACACAGCGGGTTAGCGGAGGAGCCTGGATCTGAGCCCAGAGTCATGACCCCCTCCCTGTGTTACAGTTCCGGGGTTCCTGTTACTCTGACCCTCCTGCCTGGATCCCAGAGCAAAATCCTTCTAGTTAGAGCAGGAAGTTGCATTCTCTGTCCCAAGGAACCAGTATTTTCTAAGCTCCCGGGGGCCCCAGGTTAACCCATGATGATGCCAAGGAGGACACAGTCCCTGCCCTTGGGGAGCTCCAGGCCATCCCCACAACGGCAGCCCACGAGGTCTCAGACCACGGGATCGCTGGCTGCAGGGCAGAGGAGGACGGGGCTGCTGGCACCGGGGGATCCGACGGGGCTTCACCGCGGAGACATGACATCTGATAGACTCAGGTTGGGGCTCATCAAGCCGAGCTCAGCATGGCTGACATCTGGGGCCAGATACTCTTTGTCATGGGGACCGTCCTGTGCCCCATCACTGTGGAGCCACACCCCTAGCTTTGACCGGTAGGCTCCACACCGCCAATTTCTGACAATGAGCAATGTCTCCAGATAGCTGCAAACGCCCCCTGGAAGCAGAATTACCCCTCGTAGGGAAACACTGGCTTTGAGGAAGGAGCAGGAAGTTTTCCGGGTGGAAGAAGCAGGTTCAATGTGGGGCTGAGAGGTAGGCTGCAGGGCAAGCTATGAAAGTGGACAGAGAAGCTTCAGCTAGCCTGGAGAGCCTTGCCTAGCTCGTGGGGAAATTTGGACTTGGTCCTGTAGGCAGCGGGGAGCCGTGGAAGGTTATTAAGCAAGGAGTGACATGAAAGGCTTGCTGCTTAGAAAGATCACCATTAGTGGTGTGGAGAGTGGCTTGGAGGCTACTGCACTGATCCAAGCAAGAGGAGACACGCACGTACGCACGCAAGTAGGAGTGTCGCCAGGCGAGATGTGTGACGTGCTCCAGGAATTTGGGGTGAGGGGATGCTGAAGACAGGAGTACCTGCCCGTGGGTGCTCTGTGGGCACCTTGAAGAGAGCAGCCAGGAGGGAGGGGGCATCGCTCCCTGCTGGGATGCAGCAGCGCTGCGAGTGAAGCTGGCCACGGGGGGGGGGGCCACCTTCCAGACGCCCTGCTGAAGGACCCAGGCAGGGCTCTGAGGCCGCATGCCGGGAAGGACACACTCACACGTGGTTCAGGAGGGCGTGTTAGAGGACGGTGTGCAAGCGGACCGTGTGTGCACGTGCCTGTCAGGGACCCCCGGATGCCGCTCCCCGCCCCGGTGTTTACAGGTGTCTCACCCCAGGGGGCCTTGCAGGTGCCCAGAGGACAGGCCAAGAGCTGCCCTGCCCAGGGGCCACCCCGTCAGCCACAACAAGCCGAGGATCTCGAGTAGGCGCAAGTCCCGACATGGGACGCCTGGTTTCACGTGGCCAGTCGTGGGGATGTGGGCGAGTGCGGGTGACACGGGCGCAGTGTGGGGCATCTTCCGTGGCCCCTTCCACCGTCGCTCCACTCCTGTCCGCCCCTCGCCCCAGTCGGGCCGTGAGGTCCCGGGGCACACACCCAGGAACAGGCGGGGGCTCCGCGGCGGCACGCCCCACATGCCTTGCTCTGTGCCTGGCACGGAAACGGGCTCGAAGGAGATGCGTGATTCCAAGCTGCCGCCGCGCCCGTGAGACAAGTCCTGGAACTGTTCCATGAACACACCTTTAAGAGACTGGCTCCTTCCGCTGAGCTATGCGAACAGTCAGCACCTTTTTATCCGAAGAGAGAACTCTCCGCCTTTTTATCTGACTTGTGGAGACTCCGCAGGGCCTGAGATTCAAGCAGAGGGCCCACACAGACGGCGGGAGAGAAGGGACAGCCCCCAGCGCGGTCCGATGGGGCTGGAGGAGAAGCGCTGTCCCCCAGGTCGGAGCCGTCCCGGGGCTGACCTGCGCACAAGCAAACGTGGGCTGAGCCTTTGCTGCTGTTTCCTCCTGCGCATCTGTCTGCTCTGACGGGCAGTGTTCCCTGGCGGCCAGGTGCATGGTGGGTGGTGCCACAGGGCTGCCCCTGCAGCCGGGCTCGGCTAAGCATGGGGGTCTCCCTGCAGCCCACAGCCCGACACACAGAGGGGCTCCCTCCGCAGGACCAGGCGCCAGCCCCTCAGGCTCTCAGATGCACGGGGGCATGTGATGTTTTCTCTATCCCCATTTTACAGCTGAGGACACGAAGGCACAGAGAGGTTGCTGTCTCACCCAAGGTCACCCAGTTGATGAGCAGCAGGCTGGTCGCGAGTGCCTCCAGCTAGGACACCACAGAGACTCCCCCAGTTTCGGTACCCACCAGTACCTGCGGAGCAAACAGGGACACGGACAGGGCATGACGATCCCAGTGGCCAGGGCACTGCCCGTCCTCACCATCATCATCACCGGAGCCCAGCTTGAGGCGGCAAGGCTGACAGACAGCAGGGCGGGGACGGCAGCAGGCTCCCCAGTTGCCCCGGCCAGGGCCGTCTGCTCCATGCCGAGCTTTCGTGTGCCGATGTGGTCCTCCCTGAGCCTGGTCACGTGGCGAAGTCCCCTGGGCACCCCCCACCCCTCCCTCCTGGGGATCTGAGGCCTCCTCCCTCAGGGGTCCTAGGTCTCTTCCCCACAGAGCCTAGACTGGCTGTCCAGCCTCATCTCTGGCCTCTAGTGGCCTGAAGGTCAAGGCAATGCCGAGATCAAGAGCATGGGCTTGTGGGCCGTAGACAGGCTTCCCGACATCCTCTTCCCTGTCAGGATCATGGGGACAGGAACAGACCGACCTCCTAGTCATCATTTCCTTTCTCAAAACCAGCGGTGCCCACGTTCAACTCGAGGTCTGAGAGGCTCCCATGTATGAGGTCACACATGCCCCCGTTGGCCGGGTCTGGGCAGAGCAAAGTTTCCATCAGAGCCACACAAGCCACTGTAGGACCCACAGCTCACAGGGAGGAGAGGGCCACCCACCTGCCAGGCATGCCCGGGGCAGCATCAACGCAGGGTCACGGCCGCGGGCGTGCGGGGCGTGGCCATGCGCGAGAAGGTTTGGAGACTCGTCCGCACTGCTGTCGGTTCTCCAGTTCTCTGCTGCCGGCCGTGACCCACTATCTGAACATCCCGCCGCCGGCGGGTCCGTCCACCAGCATGGGACAGCTCTTCCTTCCAGTGTGGGGGTCTCATCGGCTAAGCCACCGGGCACCTTTTCATACAGGTCTCTCGGGCACATGCCCAGGAGGGTAATGACTGAATCGGCTTAGGTCCCCCCGGCAGCGTCCGAGGGCTCTAGCCTCCTGCACCGTCGCTGACCCTTGACATTCTGGTGGGTGAGCTGGGTCCCACGGTGACTTGAACTCAGTTTCCTCTGGTGCGTGCCGATGCTTGGAGGAGGCCGCGTGTTTCCTGGCCAGCGTGTGTCTTCTTTGCGGAAGTGCACTTGTGGGCCCTGATGCCACGCTCATCGTCGCTGTCTGTTTCCCTGGTTTGGGGGAGCTCCTTGTGCACCCTAGATGGGGTCCTTTATCGGATATGTGTACTTAGAATGTTTTCTCCCAGTCTGGGGCTCGCCTTTTCACTTTCTTGATGGTGTCTTTTGGTAAACAGGGGTGTTTTATTTTGATGGAGTCCCTTGCACCACCTTTGTCGTTTGGGTCCTGTCATGGAACTCTGCCCACTCGGAGGTCCTCGGAGCATGTGAATAAGCCCCGGCGGGTGCGCTGTTCCTTCCCTCTCGGCCCTGCAAGCGTCTCCCGGCTGGGAGCGTCTGTCCTGTCACCACACCAGCCCCAGCACGGCGGCCAGCACACTGTGAGGGACCCCTGGGGTCTTCCCGGCTATGTGGCTGGAGTGGTTGGGGGGTGCTCCCCAAAAGCCCGGGCTGCCCCCACTGCCTCCCACGTTGGCACTTGGGGAAGAGGACACCCCTAGACGGAGCGCCTGGGCCCTGGGGCCGGCGTGCAGAGCGGACTCACATCTGGCTGTGTCCGCTGCCCTGAGCGCATCCCTAGGGAGCCCGCTGGGACCAAGTCATCTCCCAGGCTGGTCCAGACACCAGGGCGTCCCGGAAGCTCAGATCTTCGCTGAAGAGAAGATCAAAGTCCCAGCCTGACTTCAGAGGCAGGAACTTGATTGTGGAGATAACGGGCTGTGGTGGGAGCAAGTGAGTGAGCAGAGGTCACAGGAGGGGACAGCGAGGTCCCATGAAACCCTCACCCCTCGAGCATGGGGGAGGCTCCGCCAGACCCTCACATCCTGGGGTCCTTGCTGGATTAGAAACCCGCCGCTCAGAGAATTCAAAGGGAAGACTCCCGCCCAGGTGTCCAAGACCCTGAAGGACCGGGGCCAGCCATCCAAAAGCCCCGGCTTGGGTGCAAGGACTTGGGTGAGATGCAGCTCCTGCCGCAGAGTGTGGGTGCCATCCCCGCAGGGCACCTGCACAGTAGGTCTGCCCCCACCAGGGTGCCCACATGTTCCCCAAAGACACGTTCTAAAATGTTCACTGCAGTGCAGACACCAATGGCCCTAAGCTGCAAACTGCAGATGGCCATCCACAGCGGCATCAGAAAATAAGGGGGCCTGTCCACGGGACGCAACACTGCATGTGGACATGAGCGTCCCCTCCCAACACACAGCACGCCACCCGGAAGTGCCCCCCGGGGCGTGACGCCGGGGAGGGGCAGACACGGGAGAGTAAATGCTCCGTGACTCCCGCGAAAGGACCACAGACACGGCTGGCCTCGTGGGGCTGTGAGGAGTGGGGAGCGTGACTGCCCAAGTGTGGGGGTGGGCAGAGGGGGCTGGGGCCGTCCTGATGGGGCCACGCTCGGCCCGCAGGGGGTCATCGGGGCGCCCCATATGCCATGCACTCGCCCGGTGCACGGCGAGCCTCGGTCGGGGCTCCTCTGTACATGGGGAGGGCGGCCTTGGTGGCGAGCAGCCTGGGTTTGTCCCCCACCGGCGGTCCGGCCGCTGCCCCTCAAGCCCGGCATGTTCCAGAGGGCGTCGGGCCAAGCGCGGCCTCTTCTCTGGGGCCCAGGAAAGCCAGTACCGCCGAAGGGACTAGACCCGCGGCGAGCAGGACGCGGCTGGCAGGGTCCCGATTTCCGCCCAGGACTGAGAAACAGGGACGGAGCGCCGGGGCGGAGGACAAAGCCCGGCCGTGTGAGGAGCCGCTCGCCTCTCGCTCTGAGGACAGACTATTTATTTGAACAAGAACCCACACGGCTCTCCTCTTAACCCCTCCGGAGTGTACTCAACGTTGCCAAGACTTCCATGGCTATATTAAAAGTTGCAAAGGAAAAGTCCTCTCAGGGCTGCCTGTGGGAGGCAGGGGGTCGGCAGGTCTTCAGAGCGACGAGGCAGCAGGGCCGCCGAAGCTGCCCTTGAACAAGGGATGACGGCCCCCAGAATCCCTGGAAGTGAATATGCGTCCTGACCCAGGGCCCGGTGGGGCTGCCCGCCAGCGCCTTCACGCCGCTCTACCCAAATGCCCAGCGATGGCAAAACAGAGAAGGGAACCCAAGCACACTCACGACGAACTTGAAAGTCGCCAGCCACAGACCCACAAACGTAATAGTGACCAGAAGCCAGGCACGGGGGCACCACTCTGTGGCCACAAAGCCTGGAGGGGTGGGGAGACATGGGGGCTGTGGGAACAGGGCCAAGCGGGGGGCCTTGGGGGCTGAGTCAGCTTCCGTGCCTTTGCCCGGGAGCCGGTGTCATGGGTGCGTACTCCAGGGTGAGTGTCACTGAGCGATGCCCTCTCAATGCGCCATTTTCCATGATGCAGCTACTCCGGTAAAACGTGAGTGGACATTTAAAGCACATTTAAAAATGCAGCCTGACTGAGCTGGAAAACCGCCCCTGCCTACCTTCCTGAAGGACCCTGCAGGAGCTGACGTGTCCAGGCACGGAGCAAACGGAACTCTTGGGAACATGGCCACAGTGCCTTCTGCTCGCCAGCCTGGGGCCACGCGCCCAGAGGTGGTCAGGGAAGGCGCCACAAGGCAGGAATGCTTCTAAGCAAAGCTCTGTGTCCACCCCGCCCTGTGGCACTGAGACAGGAGGTTGGCGTTGCTGCTAGCCACAGAGGCCCACAGGTTTGTGGCCAGAAGCCACTGTCCCTGATGGTCTCCTGCAGAGTCCAGGATGGAGGGGCATTGTGGCCATTTTGCAGTGTGCACACCTTCTCCTGCTTGTTCACCAAACGCTGGCTGAGGTTCTGCTGGAAGAGGTTTTGCAGATGTGAATGAAGTCCCTTACCAGTTTATTGTCAATTAATCTAAGGAAGATTACCTTGGGTGGGCCTGGCTTAATCAGTAGGTGGGTCTTCATAAAAGGGTATAGGTCCTCCCTGCCAGGGACTCTAGTCACAGGCTTTCAATTGCTCTCCTTTAGGTCTGGATCCTCCTTTCTTTGCATCTGCCCCCTGGGGACAACGCTCTTCACCCAAGCCCCTCGGGTCTCAGCCTGCCCATCCTCCATTCCCCCTCCCTGCCCACCCTGCCATCACCAGCCATGGTTGGCTCCCATATCAGTGTAAACCATTGCCTCATGATAGATCTGTCCCTCTACCTACGTGTCAGTCCCTCCGTCCATCTGTAGATCTCTAGATCACTGTCCATATGTACACTACAGAGCCCTAGATCTGCCTGCATAGCCGTGTCCTCTCCGACTGCTTTGGCTTCCCCCCGTGTCCCAGCACTGAGGCCTTTGTCCCCCACTGAAAGGTGTCAGCCCCAGCGTGACGGGTAAGCACACCCATCCCGCCACCCACCCACTTGGTAGGCGAGCATCCTAGGCCGGCTGTTCCCCCTGCGACGTCCCCGGCTCCTCTCCCGTAAGACAGGGGCGATCATACAGCACCTTCCTCACCATGACCATGAGGATTAGATGCATTAGCGCGGGTAAAGCCCCTGTGACGCTTCCCACCATGACCATGGGGACTGTGTGCCTATCAGCTGTGGTTTCCCATGAGACGGAACTGAAAGGCTCGTCTGGGTCTCTCTCCACGTCAGCGTGAGGCTGGGCTAGATCTGCCCTCCCTAAATTTAGGTCATTTGAGCGAGACTGTCACTGTTCCTGTGCCTGCATGCTACTTGTATCCTCGGCTTACCTAATCTGTTTCTTTCTTTTTTTTTTTTAAAGATTTTATTTATCTATTTGACAGACAGAGATCACAAGTAGGCAGAGAGGCAGGCAGAGAGAGAGGAGGAAGCAGGCTCCCTGCTGAGCAGAGAGCCCGATGTGGGACTCGATTCCAGGACCCTGAGATCATGACCTGAGCTGAAGACAGTGGCTTAACCCACTGAGCCACCCAGGCGCCCCCTAATCTGTTTCTTTTACTCAACTTCTTACAACTTAGAATCTTATTTAGGAAGGAAAGTGCCCATCGCCGGAGAAAAGGGAAACCACTCTCACCTTCCGGAAATGGAAGGCAGCCTGAAAATCCAATCCTTGGTCTACAACCCTAAAGCCCAGATGCTCTGAAAAACACACGCCTGGTTTCTGGTTTTCCCTCTCTTCTGCTGTTGTGAGTTTGGTGCGTTCTCCCCTGCTGACGAACCCTGAGCTCTCTGACCCGAGGCCATTCCGTGTGTTCATTCCCATGACACGAAAATCACTTTTCCCTGAAGAGACAGGACCAGATACAGAGTCCGTGAGTGGATGGATTCTCACACGCACCCTGCCCACGCGAAGGGCGGGGGAAGCCTCGTGGGGACGTGGGAGTGGCCTGGCCTGGGCACACAGGCCGCCCTCCAGGAGCCGGGCTGGGCTGTGCATGGGAGCGGCCCCTCCGCACGGCAGTCCCCAAAGAGTCAGTGTCCCCATGGAGCCTGGCAGAAGCTGCCTGCTCTTTTGCCCCAAGCTCGGAGGTCACCAGCCTGCTGCCCATGCACCCCCTCAGTCAGGTGGTCGCGAGGCTAGAGCCCTAGATCCCTTCTGACTGTGACCGTAGGCTCAGAAGGCGGGGGCCGTGTTCTGCATGCACCGTGTTATACAGGCTTTAGTGCTGCCTGGTTCTGTACAAGCGTCCACTTCTTTTCCAATTAAGAAAGAAGACAGTTGTGCCTCCCTCTGTGTTTTCTGTAGCATGGGACATAGAGTCCAGGACCCCGGCTCTGTCACCTACCTAGGACTTACCCAGGCAAGTCACTGGGCCGTACAGAGGGACCCTCCCAAACAGGACTTGAGCTCCACGCCCGACAAGCCCGCTCTTGTGTAACTGTGACCACTCGCTCACGTGGCTGTCAGCTACGGTGACACCCTGATCGGAGGCGGTAGTGCCGGCATGGGAAGAGACCTCCAGGAGCCCTCTACCGTGCAGGGCAGCAATGGTGGCCCTCAGGGACTCTCCCACTGGCCCTGCTCAGCCCCCTCCCTTCCCCACCCCCACCGCCTCCAGAATCCTGCACGCTGGGAAGTCCAGAAGCCTCCAGCATCCTCCATCCTCCCTTCTTGTGCCAAATGAGGGCCCACAGGGAGAGAGGAGCCTCAAGGCCGAGGAAGGACGGTCATCCTGGTGTTTGGAGGCCAGCAGTCCCTCTGAGACTCCGTAAGAATAGCGCTCGGCAAAACAGCTCTGGAGTTCTAGGTGGTTTCCACGGCTTGGGACTTATAACCTTGTTTTCTTCTTTTCCCATGTAGAGAAAATGCCTTGGCTCCTGGCCAGCCTCTAACCAGCAGCTTATAATTACCCACGTGTGGAGAAGGGCAGGGCGGAGCCTAAGAAGGGTGTACAGTGTCATGGGGAGCAGGGACCGGAAGCCTGGGAGCTCTCCTGCTCCCCAGACCCCGAGGAGCCTCTGCAGGAGAGGCCTGGATATGCTCACGGAGCCACCCACCTCCGTCCCCTGTCCTGCAAGTGCAGATGGGGCAGGGGTGGCCCCAGCCCTCCCCCAGGACTGTGTCACTCAGTGCACCTGCTGCTGTAACAAGCAGGCCCTGAGATTTCAGTGGCTTCACCCAAACAAAGTCCATTTTTCACTCCGGACATAATCCAGGGCACATCAGCATGGCTTCACATGCTCATTCAGGGACCCAGGCTCCTGCACCTGTGGCTCTGTGTCCCTGGAGGTGGCCAACTTCCTCTGCAGGATGCTCTGTGTCCTGCCAGCAAACAGGGGCAGGGGCAAGGCACGTTGTTCTTAACCAGGAGGCCTGGAACGGCCCGTGTCGCTTCAGCTCCCACTCCTTCAGCAAGAAAGGATCACCTGGGCCCACCTAGAGGTAGGGGCTGTGGCAAGCCGTCCCCCGTGCCCAGGGAGGAGAGAGTACTGCGTCTCCAGCCTGCCCAATGGGTGCTACAGGACTCATTAAATACTGGGTACGGTCCACCGAATGCAGCATCCCACAGCAGCGGTGCTTGCTACCAGCCCATCAGCTGCTCCAAGGAGGATCAGTTCCAAGTTTGAGAGTCTGAGGCCTCAAGTCTGAGGCTGTTTAGAAGCCTCAAGTCTGAGGCCTCAAGTCTGAGCCTGTTTAGAAGCCTCAAATCTCTTTAAGTGTAGACTGAAGGAGAAAACTCTATTTGACCCACCACATCCAACAATGACCCTCCCTCCTCGTCTGTGAATTTATTCCTCACTCTATAGACCTTCTTTCCAGATTCTCAGGTGGTCTCAGGAAACTGTGGGCTCTTACTGTATTAATATCTAGATTATAGGCAAGTGCTTTAAAATTGAATAAATGTTATGCATATATCATTCTATGCTTGGGGGAAGTCTTGACAAATCAAGAAACGTTCTCTTATGCAGTCAACAACCTGCACAACTGTGCCCAGCAATCCTTTTTTAAGTTTTGCTCAGCTTTGGAGTAGGAATGGTGTGAGCTAGTCCTCAACTCAACCATAGAATCATAGTGAGAAGGAAATGAGGTCATCTAGTCTGGTGGTTTTGAAAGCCTGATTCCCTCCAGTTCCCTCCAGTTCCCCAGACCCCCTGGTCCAGGGGAGCTCCTGCTCCCTGGGCCCCAAGGAGGCTCTGCAGGACAGGTCTGGTCCAGTCCAACCTTCTCAATTGCCTATAGGGAACCTGAGGTTCAAATGGACCTGGGACTTTCCCAAGGTCACAGAGCCCTGTTATTGGTCAAAATTAGACAGCAGATTGGTGTCAAACTCCCAGTTTGGCCATCTGGACCAGCACTGCCCCTCCACCAAAATAATATGCACCACATGTGTAATTTTAAACTCTCTAGCTGCCATATTTGAGAAAGTAGAAAAAAAAGAGGGGGAGGTGAATGTTAATTTTAATAATATATATTTTTTAACCCAATATACCCAAAACATCAACATGTAACATAATAAAAATATAATGACATACTTTACGTTCTTCATCTCATACTAAGTCTTCAAAATCTGATGTGTATTTTACACTTAGCAGGTCTTCATTTGGATGCTAAATTAGCCCTAGGGAAAAATCTGTATTTAGAGCTTGTAAAATTTGCACCGGAAAAGGTAGATTCGCTTGCCACGCTGGTACACACCTGCATAGGAGTTCCTATTTTCAAGTTAAAATTATTTAAAATAAAAGAAAACCGAAATGTCAGTTTCTGGGTCCTATAGCCACATTACAAGTGCTCTGTGGCCACACGTGGCTCCTGGAGCCCATACAGGTCCATGTGGTTCTGGAACTCGGGCCACACCTATATGACCCCCGAGACCCTTCATTCTAAGGAAAATTGGTGAGAATGACTTCTTCCCTGGGCCCACATGAGAAAGGGGCAATCGCACTGGGAAAGTGCCCAGAGCGTGGAAAGCTGTCCTTCTTCTTCCGTGGCCGGCTGTGTGCGGCCCCGTGGGCTCCCTCGGCAGAGGGCGGCCTGAGTCTGGGCACCCCCTGGACAAGGCCTGGACACAGCTCTCTGCTCATGGCGAGGACCGGAGGTAGGACACATGGCTTCTGTGCAGAGCCAACACCCTGACACCCTGAAGGCCCACAGGCACGTGGCTGCGGAGAGTCTGATTGCAATTACGGGCCCTGAAAGGGGGGGGGCAGGGCACCCATAGCTCGTTCCCAAGGACGACTGCCTTGGTGCCACAGACAGCCATACTGGGGGCAGAAGTCTGAGATCGGGGCATCGCCAGCGTTGGCTGCTTCTCACAGGCCCTCAGGGATGGTCCTTCCTGCTTCAGCCTTGGGTGCTGCTGGCAATTCTCAGTCCTTGGCCTTGTTGGTACATTGCCCTGATGTCTGGCCCTGCCTCCCCATGGCCCTCGCCCCTCAGTGCATGTCCGTCTCCTTGTAGGAACACCACACAGATGGGGTTCTAGAAAGACCCAGCTTCCCCAAAGGGCATGTTCACAGACACGGTGGAGAGGCGGGTCAGGCTTGCACACACCTTGCGGGGGGGTCCCGACCCACAACAGTGCTTTACAATCATCTGCTTATTAATTTCCGTCCACCTAGAAGGTTTGTTTCCCCGTTGTACAGATAGGAAACAGCCCCAGGACGGCGGGAACCTCGCCCTCAACGCCGGTCCTCCCCGATGGGGGCTGCCAGTCCCTCGCCCAGGCACTTCCTGGACACTCCTGGGCTCTTCCAGCGCAGAGACTGGGACGAGACGTGTTAAACCCCCTCCGATCCGCTCAGGTTGGAGCCTCCCCAGGGAAGTGACCCAGGGTGACAATTCTGATCGATTATGGCCGCTTTCCTATGGAATTGACCAGGATTCTGGAAAAAGCAAAGTGACTTTTCTCCGCTCCTTCCAACCCCAAGGAACCTGGAGCACAACACGGAAAACTCCGGCACAGCGTGTAAAAATGAGTTTTCCTTTAATTAGTAATGAGGGGAAGGCCAGGGGGCAGCCTGTCTCACTCCTACAGAGGGACACCCCCCACCTTCTGGGGCCCTGTTTCAGCTCACGGCCTCTACCTGGCCCACAGGCAGCTCAGCCCTCTGCCGAGTGGCAGAAAACAGGCCAAGGGGAGCTCCCCCCAGAGCACGGAGCCACAGTCGGCCGTCCTGCATGCCCAGGGCAGCCACCTCGGGAACCACATGGTCCCTGTACCCATGAGGGATGAGAAGCAGGAGGCCCTGGAAGTGCCCACAAGATCCCTCCTCCGACCTGGCCGGACCCGCTCTGGGGAAGATGCCAGCCGGGCGGTGTAGGGGGAGTGAAGGGGCTCCACTGCCAGGTCCCACCCTCTGGGCCAAGCTGGGCCAGGGGCCCAACTCCCTGGGGAGGTTGGAGGCCCAGAGCCGCAGGCTCTCCCCAGGTGACAGTAGAGGCAAAGCTCCTCCAAGGGCAGCCGCAGCCCGCGTCTGGGGAGGTGGGGGCTTTGATCACAGGCCTGTGTCTGCCGGCTGGAGCCCGACCATTTTCCTGCATCTCATTACAGGAGCCCTGCACCGCCAGCCCATCAGACAAGCCTGGCATTCTCTGTTTGACCTAATAAGGCCCTTCTGCATTGCTCGGCCTGTTCCTGGGGAAATGAGGAGCCCTGCTCCAATTACTCCCCTAAGAAAAGCCTCTTAGAAAACGCCGGAGTGTAGGCAAAGGAGGGCTCTCCCTGCCTGCCCGGGAGCAGAGCTCGGAAATCCCAGGCGCCTTCTGCAGACGCCCCTGAGAGGAGCCTGTGTGCAGTGCGGGGCGCTCGGGGGGAGAAGGCGGGGCGTGCAGGGGCCTCCGCAGGCCCTGTTGGCCTCCCACAGGATAGGGGGCTCTTGTCTCGCAAATTGGCAGGTGAAATTGAGCATTAAGGAAACACGGGCCTGCCCAGGTCAGGGTGGAGGTGGAAAGAATTTGGGTTTGGTAGGAAATATGGTGAAATATAATGGAGAGAGAGAGAGCCTTTCACAGGGTGCTGGTTCTCTCTGGACTACGAGGATTACAGCCCGGCACGTCTGGGTTTGGAAAATGGTGCTTTAGTTTGCCGTTCAGGCACCTTTGCCTCCCTCCCCCCACCTCCCAGGGAGGAGAGAGGCACACCTTCCGGAAAGTGTGGAGCTGGGGGCCCCCCAGGAGGCCGACCCCTTGACCCCTCATTGGTAGGAGGTCTGGGGAGCTCTCGCCAGGAAAGGAAAGGAAAGGTAGGGAAAGGTCGTGGGAGATGCTCGGTTGGGAAGCTGTTCCCTGAGAGGCCTCGGTTGTCCCCACAGAGAGCATGCCAGATCAGGGCACCCCCAGAGCTGTGCCCAGGGGAGCGGGCCTCCAAGCCTCTAAATCCACGGGGTGATCAGCCCCTGCATATGAGCTGCCTCGTGCTGTGGCGAAATGGTATGAAATCACGCAAAGCAAATGTACCCGTGGGTCTAAGAATGAGCGTAGAGATGCGATTACACATCAGATTTATTAAACAGGGTTTTTTTTTTAATGAGCTCATTTTCATAACTTTAGGGTTTTTTATTTTTTTTTAAGGTAAAGGCCTGATTTACTCTGAAATGTCTGTCCACTTGAAGCAGACTCACTTTTTCAGCACGTGGCTTATCTGTGCCCATGGCAGACATTGCTGATCAATCACAGAACACATCAGACATTGCTAATCAATCACAGAGCACATCAGGCTCCCTCTGATCACAGCCCCTCCAACATGATGTTCTCTCGGACTGGAGCGCCCTCCTTCCCCGTTCCCATGGCCAGGTCTCAGTTTAAATTCCTCTCCAGACAACTGTCCTGGCCATCTCCCACCGAACCTGCTATCCCCTTTGGCGTGCTCCCCTTGCATCTGTACCTGCCTCCTTCCTGTCTCTTCTACCAGGTGTGAGTTTCATCAGAGCAGGGGTTGGTGTCCTGTTCACCATGACCCCCAGGGCCTGGCTCAAAGCCTGGCATACAGTAGGAGCTCACAGTGAGCATTGTAGAGGTGTCCCCAGATCCATTCCGTCCTGCCTCCTTGTGACATAGACGCAGGTGTCCAGAGGGGCTGATCCTACCCTGGGACTCAGATGTGAGCCCTTGTCAGAGAGATCAGCCTAGGGAAGTCAGACATAAACCACACAGAGCACCTTATTCCACTGGTTAGAGGGATTGGTCCAGGAATGGACACGTGATTCATGTGGGGCCAACAGGGTGTGATGGGAAACTTACTAAAGGCAATGGGGAAAGAAGAGCCCACTCTTAGGAACCAGTTCATTCTCCTTGTGGATAGAGAAGTTGTGCAGAGGTGATGTCTGGAACTCCTGCAGCCCTTTTGTGACCGAGAGAGAAGCAACCCAGTCTGGGAATCAGCTAACATGGCAGAAGGAAAGAAACAGGGTCCTTAGGGACATCATCAGGTACCAAACCAAACCAGTGCTGATGCCCAACCCATCTCTGAAATATCCCTTCATGAATCAACAGATCAAATCTGTTATTCTGTCTGCCAATACCGTTGGGTTCAGTCTCTGCTTCCCACCTCTCTGACTCAGCCACTCAGTCTGCCTGTGGTCTTGGAGTCCACAGGTCTTAGAAACAGACCGCCCAGGCTCAGACTCCAACTCCAACACTTCCTCGTGGTGGGACTTGGGCCAGTCACATCACCAACCTGACCCTTGGGTTTTTCAGATGACATACATGGTAAATACAGAAGATTGGTCCAGTTCAGGTGTTGGGCATTCCCTTTCCTGCTGTCTCCCCGGGCCTCAGTCCACCCAGCCACAGCTGACAGTCACGAGAGAGAGAGACAGCACCCAGGCACTGGAGCAATGGATGCCTCAGGGTGCTGGCTCTTTCTGGAACAGATATGCACACTTCTACAACACACACCGACACAGCGCTTAACAGAAGCCTGGTGTTCTACGTGCTTTGCAAATACTAACGGGAATCGTCAACAGCCTTAGGATGTGGGCACCGTGGCCACCATGGACACGTGGGCACCGAGGAAACCAAGGCCCAGAGAGGCTAAGTGCCTGGCCTGAAGTCACAGAGCCAGTGGGCTGTGGAGCCTGGGTTTGATCTCAGGAGAAGTCGGGACACTGAGCCACCTTATCGTGTCCCAAGGATAACGCATATCTGACGCTTCAAGACGTTTTATCTGAAATACCTCCCTTGATCTACACAAAAATCCCACAAAATAGGTAATATTGTTCTCCTGTTGTACAAATAGAGGGCAGAGCCTTCTCTGAAAACTGGAAGAAATGATACTTTCAAGGATGAGCGAATGACCAGTGGTGAGCCGGACCTGTCAGAGGGCAGATCCCTGAGCTCCCGGCCGGGACCGGACTCGGGAAGTTCCTGTTACCCCTGGGGCAATGCTCTTGGGATCCCTGAGAGCCGCCCTGGGCACTGAGTTCCCAGTGGCTTCAAAGGGAGCCCGGAGCCAGCTGAGCTCCCAGGGGGCGAGGACAGCAGGAAAGCGGGCCTGGCCCCGGCCACTGCCGACACGGCCCGCTGTCAGACGTCAGAAGCGCGAGGCGGCTTTGGTCTTGGCCCTCAGCTGATGCAGCCGGGGCAGCGCAGGGCCAGGCACTGCTGGGAACTGTGCTGGCATTTCCTTGTTTTGTCAACTCCACCAAAGCGCCCCAGAAGCCGCACGCAGAACAAAGTGTCCGGGGCTCTGCCTGGAAGGCGAGAGGATTAGAGGGGAGAGGTCCGCATGCCGCGGCCGCTGGCCGGCCTCCCCGGAGCCTGGGAACTTCTCCAGGTCTCCCCTGAAATGTCAGCTGGGCCGGTGTGGCTCAGGGACCTTTCCCCACCACGGTCACAAACACCAGGCCACAGGGGCCGCCCGCATCCTGAGTGTGGGCTGCCGGCCCGGCGTGCTCTGGGGGGGGCGTGAGCGCTCATGGGCCTGGTCTCAGCCGTCCGCAGACCCCCAGGTGCGGACCTTGTGGCCCCAGTTTACAAAGGAGCAGAACGAGGCCCAGGACAGAGAGGGACCAGGGGGGCACCGGGGCCGGGGCGGGAGCGTCTGCGCCATCCCGAGGGCCGTGCCTGGGATCTTCACGGGCGTCTCTGTTTTGCTCTCACGGACAGCAGGGTTCAAACGCAAGAAGTTAAGAGCGGAGATGAAGCGTTCCTGCAGCCCTCACAGACGAGGAAGCCGAGGCCCGGGGACACGAGGGACTCTCCCGAGGGCACCACCCCCTGCCGGGACAGGAGCCACGGGGGCTGAGACCAGAGACCCTAGTGACTTCCAGGCTGGGGCGGCATCAAGGTGAGCAGAGAGGGGGTGCTCGTGGGGAGGGCGGGTTGGTGTGGGGGCGGGAGGATGTGGGTGAGTGTGGGAAGCAGCTGGCTGTCCACCCTGTCCCCGGAGGCCCACTCAGAAGGCAGCTGTCACAGAGCTGAGCCCCGGCACCGCCGTGTGGAGGTGGAGTCAGCCAGGCCCATCAGGACCACCCAGCGGCCAGCCTCTGTCCCTAAGCCCTGCTGCCCCCCCACCCTGACAGTCTCCCCGCTCCCACCTGGAGGGGTTCGCCTCTCGTCAGCGGCTGCTCCGCGCCAGCCTTCCTCACCTGGGGGCTCCGGGGAGCTGAGCCCCGACCCCGAACCCTGTGGAGGGACCTGCTCCGTCCTCCAGGAGACTAATGTGCCTGGGATGGGTCTGAACTTTCAAAGCTTAGCCAGCCCCCACACCTGCTTCTCCTTCCTTCCAGAATGTGCTTTGTCCACTGGCAGAATCCTGGACCTCCTGAGGTCTGCTGGGACGTGGGGTCCACAGAGCCCTCAGCCCTGGGCCCCGGGGCTGCTCTGAGCAGGCAGCGGAGCCCTGGTCCTGTGGAGCCAGGAAGGGGGCAGCAGGGACGGGGGCCACGGAGAAGCAGAAATGTGGGGACGGGGGCAATGGTGGGGAGGAACGGAAGGAGGCGCAGCACGGCCAGAGGAGGCAGGAAGATGCAGCCCGGACTCTCCACCCCACGGCGGGGGAGGAGGGGGGTTACAGAGGGCCCCCAACCCCATGCTCTGCAGCCGTGCAGACATAGGGGTGCCCCAAGCCGGCCGTGTGACTGCAGCTTCCAGAGGGTTTCCGGAACAGCTGGCAGAGCAGCCTCTTAGCAGGCGTGTGGAGCTCACGCCAGCGGGCCCGGAGACAGACACGGCCCAGCGGAGGGTTCCCAGGCCTCGAAGGTGGAGTCCCCCCCCCGCCCCCGCGCAGCTGCCTTAGGGGAAGTCTGGCCTGGCGGTCCCCAGCACAGACTCCTGGTGCCACCCCCCCCCCCACCGCCCTGCCACTTCCTGGCTGGGTGACCTGGGGCAGGGATTCACCGTTGCTGAGTCTTCCTTTCCTTACCTAGAAAACAAGGAGAACCAGCTGCATCATGGGGTCGTCGTGAGAGTTACATGAGTTAACACGGAAAACAGCTAAGAACTGGCTTGGTAGACCACCGGCCAGGACGCCCTGAGCATGGCGACCTACCTGCCGGACACTTGTAACTTGGGTCCTATCACCAGGAAGCATCGGACAAACCCAAAGTGAGGGCCATTCTCCAAGGTCACCGCCTGCACGGAGCAGATGTGGCCGGGGTGGTGGAAGGTGCGAGCCCCATGGTCCTGAGAAGCAGCCGGAACAGGAGCCTTTGTTCTGCAAGGATGGCTGGGCCACGGGGACAGGGGAACAGGGGGACAGGGGGCTAGGGGCCGGGGACAGGGGGACAGGGGGCCGGGGACAGGGGGACAGGGGGCCGGGGACAGGGGGCTGGGGGCTAGGGACAGGGAGGGCGCATCGGCGTCCGTTCTGGCCTTGCCGACTCTGCAGGGAGCCTCCGTGTGCGTGTGCGGTGGTGGAGGGGTGGGGGGAACAGGCTCAGGGCGGCTGGCACAGCTCCCCTCACTCCGCATGGGAAGCTCCTCTGTACGCTCGAGACTACGCCCAGTTTTTAAACGTGTCCGACAAGTTAAGGAATAATGCTTTGTGCCTGCGGCCCGACCAGATTAGCCAGCCTTACAGAGCGCTGACCCGTCGGCCCCCACCGACCCCCAGCCCTTCTTCCCGAAGAGGAGCAGCTGGAAAGCAGCCCTCGGCCCCGCGTGAGGGCGCGTTTGGGGGCTTCCAGCCCTCGTCCCCCACAGTGAGTGCGTGTTTGGGGGCCCCCCTGCCTCTCCGACTGGAAACGATCTGGAGTTAAGGAGACCCTGAGCTGCCGCGTTCCTGGGGGAGCCGCCGCGCCCCGCTCCAGCTGGGCAGCCGCGGGACAGCTGTGTCTGTCTCCGGCCCGTTCCCTCGTCTGAAGAGCGGCCTTCCGTTATCCTTGCGGGAGCCGAGCTTCCAGGGGCAACAGAAAGGTAGCTGCCCGCGAAGCTGCTCTTAGAAACGACGTTCCCGTCGCTTCTCCGAGGCCGGGTTCCCCTCCCCCGCCCCTTTGCGTCATTTCAAACCCGGGCCTCCAGGCCTCCGGGGCCAAAGGCAGGCCACCTCCTGGGGGGACAGGGTCCTCTGGAGCCACTGAGCTCGACTCAAGGCCTGGGGGAAGTGGGGCCATAAACCTCCCCCTGCCTTCTTGTCACCGGAGATCAAAACCGTTATCAGAATGAAAGCCGCCCAGCTGATGGATGAGGCTCCAGGCCCCAGGGCCCCAGGCAGCCCCCTCCCTGCTCTATGGGCTCCGAGCACTCCGGCCCCCTTGCCAGGAGGCCCAGCCCAGTTTGATTTGGGCCAGAAGTTGACTTGTTGTGTCCCCAGGAAAGATGCTTATCTCTCTCTGTAGGGAGGGCAGGAAAGAGGTGTCAGCGGGGGATGGAGAGGCCCTGCCGAGGCGAGACGGGACGGAAGACCGGCTGCCAGCCCCTGTCCCGCTTCACCAGCTCCTTGGTCCTCATGCCGATGGCTGGAGCCCCAAATGGCTTGCAAACCCTGGAGGGCCCTGAGCCCCTTTCTGGCAGCAGCTGACGGATGCACCAGCCCAGAGCACTTTATTCCAGGAGGCGGGAGGGCCAGAGACAAGAGGCAATGCTGTCCCGACCTCATACCCAGGGTCAGAAGATCCCAGAAGGGCCTGTCCAGTCTGGAAGCTCAGTAAAGGCTCACAGAGCAGTCAGGGGTGTCACTCTGACCAAGTCAGGATCCTGGAAGTTCAGGCAGAACCTGGAGATAAGAGGAACCCAGCCGCTCTTGTTGGAGACGCGGGAGAACTCTGGGGCGGGTTGGCGGGTGGGTGGGGGTGGGGTCCATGCCGTTCCATGTCCGGGCTGGAATCCAGATCGGGCAGCAGGACGGCGTCGGTGAAGTCGGGTGGGTAAAGGGGCATCCCGCAGAGGGTGGCTGTGCTGTGTCCGGCACGTGCCCGGGGTGGCATTATTATCCGGACACAGTCGTGAGTGAATGTGAAATGGCGAGTCTGGTAACAGTGCAGGGACCACAGTCCGAAAGGAAAGACACCTGAGTGCGGTAGGAGGACACCTGAGTCTGCAACCGAGACCCGACGGTTGCATCTGTTTTCCAAAGCCTTCTCAGCGCACCTCTACTCCTTCGTAAATGAGGAGTCTAAACCGAAGGAAGGTGATGCAAGTGCTGGGCGGCCAGGCCTGGGCCGAGGCGCTGGTCTCCTGGCTCTGGTCTTAGACGAGCCCCGAGTCCTGCAGGGCCCGCAGCCCCTCGTACAGCCTCTTCTGGGCACGATGGCCCGTGCAAACTCCTGCCGGGGAACAGAGTTCCCGGAGATGACTGGGGCTTTGCCGTCCTCTGTGTACACGCGGCTTCCCCACGTGCTGCCCGAGCCCTCTGGTCCCTGCGCTTCAGGGCTGAGCAGGCCCACGGCCCCGCTGCCAGCTGCCGGCTCTGCGTGCGCCCCCTCCACCTGCAGCCCGCGCTCTGGCTGCACCTGCCACGGGGCAACGATGAACGAGCGAGTGAGTGAAAGCAGAAACGCGCAGCCTCTGGAGAAACCTCGCTGGGGGATGGGGTGAGGAGGACAAGCCCAGGACACCGATGTTCAGTGTTCTTAAGCCGCAGAGGGGCTCTGGGCACGGGGAGGCCTGGTCTCCAGCCCTGCCTCTGTCCCCCACTCGTCGTTCTGGGAGATGCCCCGTTCTGGGAGCCCCTGGTTTCCGTGTGCAAAGTAGTTCCCAGTCTGTCCCTCATCGCCGCTTGTGAGGGCCAAACGAGATGGGGGTGAGCACCACTAGCACGTCACGTAGTAAATATTCACCCCACGTGGCTGCAGAGAGACGGGCAGGAGCCAGAACCCACTGTCCATCCGGCCAGCGGCAGACACTTCACAGGCCCCCGGGAAGACCCGTAATGGCGTGCGTTCCTGAACCCCAGCGCCGTGCGGAAATGGCCCATCGCAGGCTGGACAGGGACGATCGCGATGCACCGGGTACCTGTCCTTCCAGGGAGGCCCACTGGAGGTCGCCAGGTGCAGGACGAGCTCACCCCAGCATCCTGGCTGCTCTGGGGGCCCTACCTCCTTGCTCCTCCGATGTCCGCTTGGCGAGTCCCGAGGGGGAACGCCTTGCCCAGAGTCCACAGCAACTGTTTGGCAGAAAACTACCTAGCTTGGCAGCCTGGTTTTCTGCTACCTGGTACAGAGCCCAGACCCGTTCTCAGGGGGCCTCTGTGGGAATCCTGAGCGGGAGCAAGGCCATCCCTAAAATGCCTTAGAATGCCTGTCTGCATCGCAGCTCCAGACTACCCACAACACGCAGTGTGTGTGCCTGTCAGGGCCCTCGTCCTCTCGACACTGTCCTCTCGACAGTGTCCCCTGTCTGGGGAGACTAGACACACCCCAGCCCCTGTCACCCTGCAGCCACGATGCATAGGGGAGCGAGGTGGGGCCTGTGGGTGGGCGGCCTGGGCTCCAGCCAGGGACAGCCCAGTCCGCCTCCCCAGAAGGCAAGGGTCTCTGGGGCTATGCGAGCTCCAGCGCCCACAGTGACACCACGTGGCCACCACCGGAGCAGCGGCTGCAGCTGGCCAGGTCAGACTTGTCAGGGCTGCCCTCCACCTGCGCAGGCTCGACCACCACCTGGCACTGAGGACACTCGCAGAGCTCTTGCACGACCAGAAGGCTGGGGGTCTCCCAGACCCCAAGGACTACAAGACCCCGGCACAGCAGGGCCAGCCAGTGAACAGAGGGGGTGCTCGACCGTATTCGACCTCCAGACCGGGGAACGCGGGACAAACTGGTTCTGTTTCACAGCCCACCCGGTTCTTGTCGGGAACACAGCCCTGGGGTCAGAGTGTCTGTCAATGAGAGGGGACATGTGATTGGCAAACATTTGATGAAGGCAAAACTGCCAGGGATAGCCAGGGAGGCCAGTCGCACTTTGGGGAATCTTGCCCAGCGCCAGCTCTGACCACTTCCTCTTATCCCTCTGTGTGCGTGAGTTCCCCCGAGGGTCTTTCCTTGCCTGACCCCGGCGTGTTCTCACGTCATTCTGTTTTTCGGACAACAGCCGGTTGCCAGGGCAACCAGTGCGGAGCCCGAGTCAGACCAGAGTCTTCCCTGCAGGGAAATTCGGCCCTTAACTCCTCTCCTGTCCTCCACCCACTCGTGGCGTGACCCCAGAAAACTCTGCCAAACCCCCAAGCAAGGAGCGCCTCCCCTCCGCCCGCTGGGACCTCACCCCCCAGGGGGCTGAGCGCAGTGGAAAGGACCAGAGCCCGCATGGCTCAGAGACCCTTCCCCGTCCCAATCCTTCCCTGTGTTTTCAACGTAAACCTTTTCTGCGAGCCTACGGGGCACAACGTGCACGGGTCCCTCGTGCGGTGCTCAGCGGGTCCCACACGCGGGACACCCCGTGGACCCAGCGCCCAGAGAAGAGCCGCGGACCAGCCTCAGCCCACAGGAACACCCTCCGCACGCCCTTGTGGGCACCCCGTCCCCCCACGCCCAGGAAGGCAACCACTCCCTGGATCGCCAACAGCAGAACTTTCCTCTGCCTGTTACTGAGCTTGACATAAACCAGGTCACGCGGCCTGTGCCGTGTGGAGTGTGGACCGTGTTCCCAGCATCATGGTGGAGAGGCCGCACACGCTCGCTCTCCACATCTTCCTGCCCCTTTCCAGGCCACTGGTCTCATGGACGAGAGCTGAGAGGCCCAGAGAGGGAGTGTGCCTTGCCCAAGACCCCACAGCAGGACTAGCAGCCTGGTCTCCAGACTCCATATGGGTTCAATGGACTTTCCCTGACCCCAGACAGCGGGGTGTCTGCAGATCTCAAAGTGTGTTCAGCGGACCAGCAGCGACAGCGTCCCGCCGGACGCTTGTTGGAATGCGTGTTTCCAGGCCCCTCAGACCCGCGGAATCCCAGCCCCTGAGGACAAGGTCCTGGGGTCAGCATCTTAGCGAGCTGTTCAGGTGCTTCTCGGGCTCAGTCAGGGAGGCCGGGTGGACCCCGGAGGACACCACGCAGTTCTCCGTTTTCCTCACAAGAGGGAGCCAGCGCCCCAGAGACAGGGCCTGGGCCGGTTCCATGCGATTTTCGCCTGGCGGCTCACCGCACAGCCCGGCCTGCTCCGGGAAGATACTCGGGGAACCCCGGTCAGTGGTGTTCAGGGAAAAGAGTACCTGTGTGAACACGGGAGGCAGGACGCCTGAGTCCTAATCCCACGGTCCCCTCCTCAGCCCTAGGCCTTGCGCCGGCCACAGAGCTCCTACGGCCTTGGGATCTCCCTTCATTGCGCGGAGCTCCAGACCCCTCATCGGCAAAGCAGGTCTGCTGCGCCCTGATGGCCTGAGTCCCCACCCCGGCCTCGGTGTTTTGCAAGACTTTGACTAATGTCTCTACAGTGCCGGGAAGCAGGAGGCAGCGTTGTCGCACAGATGTCCGCAGGCTGTTAAGGGGGGTTCTGCTCTGCTGCCCCATGTTTTAGGGCAGATCTTCAGGAATCACAGGCTCTCTTGCCAGGAGCTGTGCCTGGAGGCTCTCCTGCCCTCCCGTGAGGTGGGAAGCACCGCAACCACCTCGGGCCCGTGAGGAGAGACAGCCGAGGAGAACACGCGGAGGACAGCAGCGCTGACCACTGACCCAGCTGGAGCCCTTCACGGAGTCGCTAACCTCGTGGACCAGCCTGGGGTTCCCCTACCTCGGAGCCTCTAGTGAGGTCATGAATGCCCTGGTAGCTCACACCCGCGGGGGCTGGTGTCCCGTTGCTAGCAGCTGAAGCCATTCTGTCCGGCTTGCTGGTCTTGCCACATTGCTGGCCATCCGCTGGCGGTGAGGACAAGGGACTGTGTCATGCCGACGGCTGCTGGGGGCACAGCAAGACACTCAGCACAGTGCCCTGTGCCGGGAGTCCTCGGGAGGGAAGGTGGGGGAGTCAACAGCCAGCCACGGGGCCACAGGAGGGAGTCGGCGGTGGGGTCCCGAGTCCTCCTAGGCCCCCGGTTCATAGCAGGCCCAGGTGCAGGGCACCAGGAGGTGCGTTTGCACCGTCACATGGGGGACCCTTCTGCATCGCACTCACCTGCTACCGCTTCTCTGGTAAATCAGAGAAGATTCCTGAAACCGCACCGGCCGTCTGGGACAGACACATCCCACCCCTTCCTCCCGCTGCGGAGCTCCCACAGGGAGCCACCTGTACACTGATGGCTGCTGGCCAGAGCCCCAGTGGCAGGGAGCGGCCGCACAGGCCCCAAACAGCTCGTCACTGCCCGCTCCCTGAAACTCTTCTGCTCTCCCTTCTCCTGCCTACGTGCGTGGCTCGTCTCTTCCAGTGGGGACACCTGACACAAGGGTGTTGAGTTCCAAAGGTCGCATCCATCCCCGTGAGCCCTCACAAGAGCCCCTATCAAGTTCGGACCTGTTTATGTGAAATCTCATTTTATCGAGGAGACGAGTCTCCCAGGGGACGGGCTGTCAGAGCGGCAAGGCAGGTGCTGCCTCCCCTCCAGGCCAGCCAGTCATGGTGGCGATTTCCGCATCCAGTCGGCGAGTTGCGCCCCCGGGAGCGTTCTCTGTGCTTCCCACGAGGGCATAGAGGGACTGCTCGAGCCTGGGAATCACCACGCCGGTTTAGGAAGACAGCGCCCAGTCATTCCGTGGCCTTGGAGCTATTTCTGGAGATGCCAGACCAAGGCTTCCTCAGAAGGGCACTTATCTGGTTACAAAACTATAATCAGATTTCCCTGAAATAACAGCTTTGTTTGAGAGCAGAACTGAAGGGCGACCATGAGGATGGTCAGAGGTCCTGCATTGCTACCTACAGATCCAGATATAATCGGGGCAAGAATCAGAATCCGAAAGATTGCCTCAGAACCTGATTGCTTCTGTATCACCCACCCCACTGGGCCCGGCCAGCTCTTTAAGATTGTGCAGCTGATTCAGAGAGGCACCGAGCCAGAGACACTGGGCGAGAGTCTGTCTATGCAGTGATGGTGGTGGTGATGTGGTGGTGATGGAGGTTGTGAAGGAGGTCGTGATGGAGGTGGTGATGGAGGTGGTGATGGAGGTGGTGATGGAGGAGGTGATGGAGGTGGTGATGAAGGTTGTGATGGAGGTCGTGATGGAGGTGGTGATGGAGGTGGTGATGGAGGTCATTATGGAGGTGGTGATGGAGGTCGTGAAGGAGGTCGTGATGGAGGTGGTAATGGAGGTGGTGATGGAGGTGGTGATGGAGGTGGTGATGGACGAGGTAGGTGATGGAGGTGGTGATGGAGGTGGTGATGGAGGTGGTGATGGAGTTTGTGATGGAGGTGGTGATGGAGGTGGTGATATAGTGGTGATGGAGGAGGTGATGGAGGTGGTGATGGAGTTTGTGATGGAGGTGGTGATGGAGGTGGTGATGGAGTTTGTGATGGAGGTGGTGATGGAGGTGGTGATGGAGTTTGTGATGGAGGTGGTGGTGGTGGTGATGGTGATGATGGTGGTGATGGTGGTGATGGAGATGATGGTGATGCTGATTGTGATGGTGATGATGGTGACAGACTAATGACATGTCACGATCGTTGCCCTTCCTAGTCCTTAAACCAGCCTCGAGCCTTGTGCTGCCACTGTCTCAGTGCCATTCTCACCCTCCCCGAGGCCTCCATCCCCAGGCTCTGAGGAGCATGTCCTCCTAAGCCATGGTTGCCTCCATGAGCTGGTCACACAGTGTCCCCGACAGAGGTGTGCATTGGAGAAAGCACGAGTTCAAATCTTAGTCTTGCTGCTTCCTAGTCATGTGACTCCGGGAAGTGACTTCCTGTCTGTTTCTCACCAGTGATTGGGTTACACGGGCCTGTCTTAGTGGAGCGGTGACATGGGCGATGGACACAAGGGCTGAGGCAGGTGCTCCTGACAGGTGCCCTGGAGTTCCTCTTCCCCTGGCCCACATGAACCGCGGGCAGTCGTCCATTGTCCCTGGGACCCTAAGGACACCTGCTCTAGAAACTTGCAAATCACCCTCCAGCCGCGCTCTGCCAACTTTGCCAACATAGCACCACCTGCGGAGCTCTGAAAACTCCAGACACCTAGGCCGCGTCCCAGGAAAGCTGAAGCAGAACCTCCAGGGAGGGGTCAGTGGTTTGTAAATGTTCCAGGTGTTTCCAGTCCGAGTCCCCGGCCAGCTCTGCCCAGCAGGAATGTGAGGGGAGCGCAGGGTCAGGAGAGAAAAGAGACCAAACGAATTCATTTTAATAATAGATTATATTTCATCCAACAGGTCCAAAATGTTATCCTTTAACAAGTAATCGATACTGAAAGAAACTTGAGTAAGGTATATTACATTCGTTTTCTCTATGAAGTATTTGAAATCAGCCGCGTGTCTCCGGACACATCTGAGTTTGGACTCACACACGGCACAGGACCGGTGGGCTACTTCACACCCGATCACGTGGTGGGACAGGCGGTCCCACTCTACAGAGGAGGGACTAGCCCAGGCCTCAGATTCGCGGGCCGGCTTCTATCTGCTCAGAGGAGGCAAGCGGCGCCGCGACACCAGCCTAGAGCACCCCGGGGGCCTGGGTCGATGACACATTCCAGGCAGAGATGAAGCATTCGGGAAGAGGGACCTCGCTTCCCCCATAGGCGGCCCCTACGTGGAGGGAAAACTTGATTCCGTCTGTGTAGCAGCTCGCCTGGGGGCACGAGCCCGCGTCCGTCTCTGGCTTGGCGCGGCCGGCCTGGGGTCTGCATCTTGGAGGGCCTGACGGGCACCACACCGTCCGGACAACCTGGGTGGCTCCTCTTCCCGGCACCTCGGCAGCCCACCCCCGTGTGGGCAGGAGCCAAGGCTCCAGCACTTTCTCAGGGAAGCCCTTGGAAGGTTTGTCCTCCCCTCGGAAACTCCAGAAGCACGTCCCGAGAACGCACGCTGAGCTTCGGGGTCGTCAGAAGAGCCTGGGCTAACCCGGGGCCCCCAGGGCATAAGGGGGCAGCCCCACGTGCCCCAGGGAGAAGGAGGCCGGCGGTGACTCACCTCAGGGAGCACGCACCCAGCACCAGAAACACATTCAAACCAGCTTCTTATATAACTCAGCACATTCTTCCTCATCCTTGCGGTCGGAGTTTTCTAGAACCCGCCAGCAACCTTCTGGTTCATCTTCTGGTTTTGATGTGCTGTTCTCCACCTCTGAAAGGGGAAATGGTCAGGAGACCTCAGGGTCTGTTTTGTTTTATTTCGCTTAATCTTTGGTGATGAAATGGAGGCAGCTCCCTGCCAGGGCAGGGCCGAACCTGGTGCTCCTTGAAGGGAGCGTGGGCCGTGAGGAAGGGGAGTGCGGGCCGCGGCTCAGGGGCGCGGACGCGGACCCCCCAGAGCTCAGGGAGGCCGGAGTCTCGCTGCGCTGTGATCTGATTGTCCCTGTTAACACTCTTCCTCGTGGCCCTTAGCTCTGAGCCACGTGTTCACCAGCGTGAGACCACGTCCTGAAGGACATGCGGGATGTGCCCATTTCACAGACAAGCCGGCTGGTGCTCGGGGAGCTGACGTTGCCCCAGGAAAAGGGGAGGTCGGGATCCCAGCCCAAGGCCCTCAGGGCTGCCCCAGGGGAGCCCCCGTGTGCCAGACTCCACACCGGACGCTCAGCTTCTAAGATGAGAACGCCTGAACGCTGTCCTCAAAGAGTTCCCGACCGGTGAGAAGACGGCCCCAAACCCAGGCCGAGTCCCACGGATCGCCCCGAGGCAGGGTCAGACAGACGCTGCCACGGCCGCAGCGTCGGCTCCCATGCAACCCCACTCTGTGACCTCGGTTGGGGGCTTCCCTGTCTGGGCCCTAGCGTCCCCATATGATGTGGGGCTCTAGGTGCCAGGCCGGGGGGCCGGCTCACAGCAGGGGCTCCACAACCAGACCGCCAGGGTCCCAATCTGGGCTCTAACGCGTCTCCCCAGTGGACCTTGACCGGGTTACCGAACCCCCCTGTGCCCCACTTTCCCCTCCTGTGGAGTCAGCATCCTCAGGAGCGCGGTCTGTTCAGCACGTGATGACCACCAGCTGCGGTGAAGACGCCAGATTTGTACGAATCTGACGTGTGTGAGTGTACAGATCTGTGCGAATCTCAGTGAGGATGCCGTGGCCGTGTGTGCAGTGAAGGCGGAGCCGGACGGCCGGAGACTCCCCCACGCGGTGTGAGGTCGCGACCCTCCCATTCCGGTCGCTCCTGCTGCTGGAGACGCAATCGGGCTCCCGGGAAGGTCGCACCGCGGTCCCGGCCGGCCGGCTGGTCGGCCACTGGCCTGTGGGCCAGCTCCCATGGGGCGCCCCACGGCACGACCGTGAACGGGGTGTGCAGGAAAGAGGTGAGCCCTTTGCTAAAGCCCCTGTCCTTGACCACCACCGAGGGATACAGTGTCTTCCCTGCCCGCTGTCGTGAAGTGGGGAATTCCTGCCTCCTCGAGCTGCTGGAAGGTGAGAAAACAGTAGTTTCTACAGTTAACAAGGACCGCTTCCTTGAGCACGTACCCTGTGCCGGGCGTCACGGAAGGGTCTCACACACGAGCACTCCCTGCGTTCCCACAACAGCTCCGGGAGGCAGGCCGCCTCCTTCCCCCATCCTGCAGACGAAGGAGCTGAGACACACGGATTACACGTTAAATACACACAGACCGGAGCGGCGGGGGGCGGGAAGCTTACTCGCCAGCAAACCGTGTCTCTTCCCCACAGCAGGGTCACAGCAAGAGACCCCTCCCTCCCTGGTCCACAGGACGGGGACCCACCAAGCGGTCCGTCCTACCCAGTGCCTGGCGTAAGGCTACCCCCTTGCTCGGTTTGACTCTGGCGGTCCGGTCCCAGACTTCCCAGGAGTCTAAGTGGACATCTGGTGGACGTGAGGGCCCTGCAGAACCGACAGCGGGTCCAGTAAGAGTGCTTTGGGACAGTAGCGACCGTCTGGTTTCCGGGAAGCTTCCCTGACCCTCAGAACAAAGCCCCAGGATGTCCGCAAGCAGCCCCGTCCACCGGATGCCTGCGGGGGACCCACCGCCAGAGTGCCAAGTGCAAAGGCAGGGGTGCGGCAAACGAGCGAAGCAGGGGCGGCCACGTAAATACCGGACAAAGGGGATTTTATGGCAACACCAGCCCCAGCGCTAGATGGCCACTGCCCCGTAACAGAGGGGTCGATTCATGAAGAACACAGAGCAGGCCTAGTCAGCACCTGCTAACAGCAGGATCTCAAGGGAATCGAAGCTTCCCCTGCCGCGCTCGGAGCCATGCCTCGTAGGTCACGGGCAGCGTGAGACAGAGCCCGGGGAGTGGCCGGGTCCGAAAGGAGACCCCGGCCGGGGGAGAAAGGGCCGGAAGCAAGAGCTCACGCGGCAGTGAAAGGCGGGAACCTCTCATGCTGGAGCAGCCTGGGGAGGGAGGCAGAGCGAGGAGGGGGCCGTGCCGCCGAGGCGGGGAGTCTGGGAGACCAGAGGAGCCACGGGGTGGGGCGGGGGCCACTGATGTGAGCCGGCGCCGTGCATGGCCACGAGACTGGAAATCACGCGGGCAGACCTTCCTGGGCCGGCAGGAGGCACCAAAGGAGAACTGGGGGTGGGAGGAGCCGAACAGGTTACCACCCCGACACCGCTGATGCTAGTGTCCGCAGGCAGCCCCCCGGGCAAGAGGGCTGGCTCCCGTGTTTGGTGGAAACACGCCCCCTCGCCCAGACTCTTGTTGCCCAGCACGTAGCTGGTCCCCTAAGATGTTTCTTGAGTGAATAAACAGACCAGAGGTCCACGGCTTCCACTTAGGAGATCCGGGAAGGAATAGAACCCCGGTCCGACTGAGTGTGTGTGCGAGCGTGAGTGTTTCGGGAAGTCACAAGTAGAAAACGTAAACGCTAAGTCCCCCAGCGCAAACTGGAGCTCACCCTCAGCCTTCTCGGACGAATGACCCAGAACGAACCTGGAGTGCCAGAGTCTCTTCCAGCCAGAGTCGGTGCTCCGGATCCACTCTGCCTGATGAGAGCCCCGCAAGGACTAAACGTACTTTCTGCTTCGTCTAGAACAGCCGCCGGACTCCGTCCAGGGGAGGCCCCGTGAGGAGGATCGCCGTGTGCCGGGCCCCCAGGCAAGTGCAGCGTCAGCCCCAGGAAGATGTGTGAGGCCAGAGGCGGGAGAGGCCAGGGGGCCAGTCTTCTCACATGTGAGCCGCAGGACCCCTCCCCGAGGCGGACACGTGGCACGTGTGATCATGTGGTCCTGCTGTCCCCACGCGCTGCTGGCCACGTCCGCTTCCTCGCCTGTCCGGGTCCGCAGAGCTCCCGGCCTGGGACGATGTCCGCGGATGCTCCGCCAACACGCGTAGTGAGGAGCACGGGAAAGTACCTGCCGACCTCGACCTTCGATGCCAGAGCCGGGTATAGCCCCGACAGCAACCGCCCAGGATGGCGTTTTCGTCCATGACGTCACTTTCCAAAGGTCGGGCATGTGGCCCCAGGGAGCTCCGGATGGGTGGACCATCCATGACCCCTAGGGGCTGGACCTACCACCTGCCTTCCCAGTGTTTGTGAGCACGTGACTGGGCCTCTCCGGGTCTGGTCCTGGGCCTGGCATTTCCACGTCTTGCCCACAGGACCTCAGATAGGTGTGTGTCTCCGAGTTCCTAGTGTCCATGTGCAGAGGGCCACGCTGGGTGCCTCCCCAGGAACGTGACCTCTGATACGAGCAGCATCAGGGGCAAAGCTTGGTTCTCCTGCTTGGTCACTGAGTGGGAAGCATGGCAGGCAGTCCCTGTCAAGCTACATCTTGTTTATTCCTCTGCAAAATGGGGATAATAAGGTACCCATCCCATAGGATTTGGGGAACCAGAAGGAGATAAGCAGGAAATGTTAGCCCAGTGCCTGGGGCCAGGGCCTCACCTTCACCCTTCCCTGCCGCTCATCCTAGAACTTCTCCCAGCAGCTGCCAGCGCCCGGGCAGGTGTGCTCAAGCCGGGAGGCGTGACCCAGTCCCCCCTCCCCGGCCCACCCAGCGCTACCTCCCTGTGCACCCTGACCTGCCCACCCGCAGGAAGGTTTGGATGTCGGCTTCTCGAGAAAGAGCAGGTGACAGGTAAACCCCCCAAAGCAACCAGCAGAGGCCGAGAGCTGTTGGAGAAATGGTGCACACCCAGCCTGTAACGACAGGCTAACGAAAGCTCCCGCGTCTAAGCACAAAGCTTATTCCTGAGCTCCCTGGCAGTCCCAGCAAGAAGGGAAGGTGATGTGTTCTCGGCTGGTAGGAGAGGCACTGTAACCTACCGTGGGCCTCATCCCTCCCTCGGACGTGGCTCCAGGGGACATCTAGGAGGTGCTCGTAGAAGCAACATTGGAAAGCGTACGCGCGTACGTTGGCCAGGGAGGACAGAGGGCCAGTGGGCGGGGGGGCCTCAGTGGCACACGTTCAGCTTGGCTGTGAGGCTGAGCCTAGTGCCGGGATGTTTCTGAGCGTGAGAGGCTCCACTCGGGACGAGAGCAAAACAGGCGTAACCCAGGGCTGCCGGTGAGAGGAGTCTGGGGCCGGCAGCGGCGGCTGCATCCGTCATCCCAGGTTCCGTGCGGGGTATGGGGACAGAGCATTTTAAGGGACAGGCCTATCGAGTAACCATGGTCGTGTGTGTAGCTTTTTAGTGATTTCACCTAATGGCAACGTCTAATCCTTGCGTGACTGATGAACACAGCAGGGTCAGCAGGTGCTCTGGGGCTGGGGAGGGCGTGGGCCCGCCACGGTCCACCAGCTCTGCAGCGATGGCCACAAACAGCTTTTGTGTGAGGCTTCCCACGCGTGACGCTGAGGCTGCTGCAAGCCATTGACCTTCCGGATGCCCTCCCTCATTCCGCCAGCATTTGGCGTCCATACCTACCTACGGGGGGGCCCTGGCTGCTCTTTCTAGACAAGAGTTCATCATGCTCCCTTTTTGCTATGGCTGCCAGGAAGCTCAGGGCTGAATTCTGTGCTCAGCCTCTTACTTTCTGCCTCTCCCTGGTCGCCGTCTCCTCCTGCTTCCATAACCCGCAAGTGTCCTCTCCCTCTCCAGGGACCCCAGCTCGGACGTCCCCCGACTCCTGAGCAAACCTCTTCCTCCCGCTTCTCAGCCTCTCCGGGGCCTTCATTTCTCTCCCTTCCTGCCGTGGCCCCTTCCGTGACCAGCTGAGGCTCCACGACCTCTACCTTGGGGCACAGTCCTGCCCACACTCTGGACGTCCCCGCACACCGAGGGCGCGCCGGACGTGTTTCCCTCCGCTCAGCGCAGCCCATGTGCTCTCGCTCACGCGAGTTTTGTTCCTGCTTTAACTCCTGTCCGTGTTAGGGACGGGGCGGTGCAGCGGAGGAAGGGCGCGGAGTTCCACCTTCCTCTGGGAAAACGAGCTCAGAAATGGCCCGCATCTTCTGAGCGCAAGCCCGCTGAGGGACCAGGGAACGGTTTCAGAGAAAATCCGCTCTGATTTCCTTTCCGCTGTCCCCACGGGCGCGTGCCGCCAGGAGAAAGAGGAGACCTGCCGGTGGGGACGGTGTGGCGGACGGCCGCGCGTGCAGACGACTTCCTCAGCTTCTCTGTCTTCTGGGGGCCCCGGGGGCTCTGGAAGCATTCTGGGTGAGCGGCCAAAGAGGGACTTTCGGCGTGCTGTGTCCTCCCACTGGGGCCGCCTCCACATGCGTTCGTGAGACCACAGGTGTCCCGCTGACGGGGGCCACCGTGGGTGTCCCTGCCTAGTCACGATGGGCTTTTCGTGTTGGCTTGTTTCGGTTTTCCTGAAAACACACATGGTGGGACTTTTTCTGCTCTGGAGGCAGGACGGGGCCCTAACGTGAGAGCAAGCCGAGGTGAAGACGGGGGCACCACCATGGGGGGGGGGGGGCTTGGGCATCGCTGTGTCCACCCCGTCCCTTCAAAGTGGGGAAACCAAGGCCAAGTGACAGAGCCGAAAACAAGCCCGCCGTTCTTAGTGCCCCGTCTGAGGTTATGAATGGATGCTGGGGGGACTCCGAACCCCCGTGTCCACCACACCTGGCTCCCAGACCCCACCGGCCAGCATCTCGCCCACCCCGTCCGGCCAGGGTTCCCATCCTGCTGGCATCAGAGCCCCGGGAGCATCGTTTCGTTTCTCTCCCCGGTGTCTCGCTTGTGGTGTAAAATGAGCTCAGCCGTGAGTTTCAGGAACAAACACCTGCCGGCCCTTCGGTGGCAAGAAAGAGAAACCAGGGGGTACTTTCCTCCTTTCCTGCCAGCCAGGGCTGGGCCCCCAGCAGGCAGGACTGCTGGGGACAGCTCGGGGAGGGACTGGAGGGGGGCTCGGCGGTCCCCAGGGGGGCTCGGCGGTCCCTGGAGGTCCCCTGGGCTGCCCGGGAGGCAAGAGGAAAGTCATTGCCTCCCGCCCTGGGCCCCTATTCCGGCACTCCGCACACATGCCCTGAGCTGCTCCATGCCCCCATAAATGCCCCTGGTCGCTCTGGGGCACACGTCCCCGAGCCTGTCTTGCAGGGCAGTACGGGTACAGAGTGTGCCGGTCCCCCGCGCAGGTCTCTACGGAGTTCACACGCAGTCGCTATTGTCCCTGAGCGCCAGGCCCCCTCGTGGTCACCACCTACCCCTATAGGGTAAGCCTGGCCTCGCCTTCAGGGCCGTGGACGCGATCCTGGGGCTGGGACTTGGCGGGTCAGTCGTCTCGGGTCTGCTTGACCACATGCTCCCGGAATCATCCTCGCCGCGCGGGGCAGCCGCAGGGGCTCGCCGCCGATGCTCTCCGTGGTGGGCGCACAGACTGCGGGGCTGTCGACGGGACACTCCCGTTCCAGTCGGCGAAAAGAAAAGCCGGTAAAACAGCAGTGATGTCGGACGATTCCTCCCTGCCTGGACGCGGAGTCTGGGGCCGCACAGCCCCGCGCCCCTGCATGTGTTGACACTGAACGTCCCCGTCCCGGGCGCCCGACAGACCCCCGGGAGGAACTCCTTGGGGACGCATGTCCACAAGCGGAATTTGGAAGCTACTGGCATCTTCTTGGGAGGCCGCATCTGCAGACACGTCCAGCCCACAGACACCCTGTGGCCTCAAGGGCAGCGAATGGGCTCGGTGGTGAGCAAATATCCCCCCATTTCAGGGCAAGGGGAATTGGAGGACGGTGCTGTGACCCGCCAGCAGGGGGCGCCGCCTCCTTTGGGATCCTCCGGGCCCCGGGGGTCTCAGGCGGTTGGAGAGCCCCGCCGGTGGCCATGTGGCTGTTGCGCCTGTCCCTGTGCCTTCCCAGTGACCCCAGACTTGGTCTGGGGCTGGCCTGAGCCCCAGAGGTTGGCCATCGGCAAGGGGGCACAAGTGGGGGCTTGCAAGAGTGTGCCAGGCAGGAAGGGGTCCTGCTCGGACGTCCCCTGTGCCGTCACTTGGCCATCAGGAAAGGAAGGCAGAAAGCAAGGAGACATCCTCGGAGCCCATCGCAGCACTGGAGCGGTCAGGGGTCCCCCCCCACACACCCGGAGCCAGCAGCCTCCAGCATCTTGCTGAAGCTTGTCCCACCTCCACGTCCCGGCCCGGCCTCTGCACCTTGAACGGCAAGGATAAGAAGGAAAGTAAAAATGAAAGAAAGTGGAGCAAATCCTGAGAGCAGAGTCTGTGCCGGGACAGCGCAGCGGCAGGTCAGGGTCAGCCGTGCCCTCACACCACACGTGAACCTCGGCACGACTCCCCGGCCTTGACCACAGCCCTGGGCTCGGGGACCAGCGCATGTCCCCGCCTCGGCTCCTTCTCTGGCGATGACCGCTCCTGTCCGCGCCCTGTCGTCGGCCCACCAGCATTCCCTGGGCCCCCGCGGTGTGCAGCGTGTGCGTGCAGGACCCCCAGGGGCAGCAGGGCCGGACCCCGTTCATGAAGCCCTCCAGCGAGGTCCCCAGCCACAGATGTCACAGGAAGACCCCCCAGCCCGGAGCACGATGCTGCGGACTCGGCACCTCGGCTTTGGCCCCTCTGCGTTTCTGAAGGATAAACCAAGCAACGGATTCTGAGTCCATGAGCGCCCGGGTGTGTCTAGAGTCACAGCAGTGACCCCCCAGCATGGCCCCCTGTCCGGCCACCTTCTCGTTCATCCGCTTACCAGGATCCCATCGCACAGATGAGCAAACAGCTTGAGGCCCCCCAGAAAACTGGGGCAGAGGAAGGGGGGCCAGCACAGGCGTTCTGGGTCTCGAGCACCCCGACACCGCCATGCTTCCCTGCCGGACATGGAGCCTGCTGGAGGCCCAGACGGGGCAGCCTCATGGGTCCGTGGGCATCTGGGACGTGGGACGAGGTTCCAGAGAGGAGGATTTTCCTCCAGCGGCTCCAGCGGCTTCGAGGAGCCACGGCCCGAGATGTTAAGGGTCCCGCTCCGGGAGCAGGCGGCCGTCCTGGGAAAGCGCACGACAACCTGCGCGTGCCGTTAGGGACACTTGGCCAGCTTTCTTTTTCACTTTTTCTTTTTGGGTTTTTTTTTTTTTTTTTTTAAATTCCCCACGCTGTGTTTTGTTTGTTTCTTCTTTTCTTCCCCGACTCTGTGTTCCCCTGTGCTTTCCAGGCTTCCTGCCTTGGGCCCGTTACTCGTGGAATTAAAGCCCCGTAGCTTTGTACCGCCCGATAAGCCAGGGCGTCCGGCCCCTCGCCGATTCTTCTCCGAGGAAGAAAGGGACTGCGGGGTAATCCAGGTGCCCGGCCAGTGGGACTCAAACTGTGTCCTTGTCTGAGCATGGCGTCCAGGCAGACGGGACCTCAAAGGACATCCTTCGACACTCGGCCTCCATGCCAGCGCGGAAACGTGAGCGCGTCCAAGCGCCAGGGTGGGGGTGGCGGGAGCCCTGCTGGTGACCCTCCAGAGGAGGGAGGAAACGGAGACCCCGCGTGGTTAGATACTGCCCCTGGATCCCACAGCTGCCTCTCGCTGTCACCTGGGCCCGGCCACAGCAGACCCCCCTGCTGCTGGGGGAGGCCGTGAGGACACAGCTGCTGGTGGCAAGGACGGACCCTACCCTGGGGCTCCTGGCCCAGCCCCATGCTCCTTGAGGGCAGGTATGCCGGGGACCCTCAAGGAAAGCCCCCGTGACATGAAGGAGTGAGGTTCGGTCCCCGCACCTCCAGCCACGCAGCCGCTACGCGCAGACGCACTCCCGAGAGTCACTTCCTCCGTCCAGGTCCCCAGTGGGAGACGGTCCCAGGCCGGTTCCTTGAATCCTTGCCGGAGCCCCGGACCAAGAAGACCCTGGAGGCAGAGTGCGGTACAGCCGTCTGCCAGAGAGGCGCGGTGACCCCGGGATACACTCTCTGCGCTGTCTGCTTCCAGAAGCTTCTATGTGTCCCATGTGCACTGTGGCACTCACAGCGCATCACCTCCCTGACCTCAGCAGAGCGAAACTCTTTGTGTGCTCAGGGCCGGCACCGTTTGGTCTACAAGGTGGCACAAACTGTGGAAGAGGGGTGAGCCCAAAGCCCGCCCACCCTCGGGTGTGGACACAGAAGCCTCAGTTCCCCATCTGATGGACACCAGCTCCTGGTCCAGGCCGAGCTGAGGACACTTCTCTCCCTCCTGTGAGATGCCCACAGCCACGGCTGCCCACGGGAGCCCTTGTTTTCCAAGGAGCTCAGCACCAAGAATACCACTCAAGCGCCACATTCGTCCTCGCCATTACCTGAGGGAGGGGATGCTGGAACGGTCCCCGTGTCCCTCACGGGGAAACCAAGGCACCCAGAGGATTGACAGACCCCGTGGCTAGAAAGTCAGGGTGCTGGAAGTTGAGCCCCACAGTGAGGCTCTAGGCCCCAGGGACAGGACCGCCCCCCCGTGGTCCTCTCGAAGCCGGGCACGTGATGCCCACGTGGTACAGCAGGGGCCATGTCCACATGAGCCCTGCACCGATCCTGCAACCCCTGCCGGGCAGCCTGGGACAGCCAGGGCCAGCAGTCAGGAAGGTGGACACTCACTCTCTCTCCCCAGGCCCCGGGGGGATGGTGACCTGAGGGGCGACTCTGCCGGGCTGAAGAAAGTCCTCCTGGGCAGCTGCATGCTGGACCCTGGGAGGGAACACAGGCCAGGGGGCAGCAGGGACAGGTGTCTCCTCTAATCCCGGGGCGTCCCACAGACGGGTGTAAGCCTCTCCCAGGGGAGAAGGCCTTAGGAATGCCCTGGAGCCCACAGAGGGGACAGGACCCCAGACATGGGTGGACAGATGTTTCCAGCCCACTGGAGAGGCTCTCGGGGAAGGCTGTGGAGCCTCGCACACCCCCCCGTGGCTCACCCAGACCATGAGTCCCAGCGGCCAAGACCCTCTCTGGCCCAGGACCGGGCCTCGTGCCAAGTCAGCAAAGGGCTTAGAGGCTCCAAGGGGGCCAACATGCAGGACACGCACGGGAGAGAGGGACTGGCCACCCTGAGGAGGCCACGCTGGCCTGGGTGGCGCGGGCGGTAACTCCCCTGTGAGGCAGGACAGGGGAGCCTTTGGGCCTCAGCCCCGGATCCAGGCTCTCTCGCTCTGCCCCAGTGCTGAGCGGCCTTGGGACAGCGGTTGCCCTCTCTGGACTTGCTGCTCCGTCCAGTGGGGCGAAAAGTCGCTCTTATCTCACAGGCTCGCAGGTCACATAGATGGACGTCACGAAGGGCTTAGAACGAGGGCCCAGCACGCAGTAAGACTCAATAAATTAGTTACTCTGTCACTAGGGCCCGTCCCTCCCCAGCAGCGGCAGCCCGGGTCCACACTGGGGCCCCACCCGGGGCCTCTCTGGCTGTCCTTGGAGAGGAGGGCGCCCCAGAGACAGCCCGGGACACCCCCAGCCTGGAGGACTGCGGGAGCCCCTCACTGGCCTCCACCCTGACACACGAGGCCACACGTGTGCACACAGGAACACATGCACACGCACGCACCGGCCGCTGCCGCCCCCGCCCTCAGCCCGAGCGGGGCAGGGCAGGGCAGGGTGGGTACAGACCCAGGGCGAGCCCTATTGCTCAATGCCAGGACCGCGCTGGGTCCCAACGGTCAGGGACCGGCTGGCAGCGCCCGTGGGGCCTCGCAATCAGGCCTCTGGGGGCCACGGGCTTTTAATATTTTTAGAGAAGTTGGGTTTCTGACAAGTTCCTCTGTTTCAGATTCTTCCTGGGCTGGGGGCTCCTACCACCCTGAGGCCCGCCGGCCACTCTAGGGGGCTCAGAGGGATCCCCGGGGGCCCCGCCACGGCTGAGTCAGCCTCCAGCCCCCACGTGGGGCATGGGGGTGCCTGGCCGGCCGGGGTGACCCCCACCAACCCACCAGCTCAGACCAGGTGCTCTGGGAGGCCCCGCGCTTTCTCTCCACCCTCTGCCCTCAGCTTCTTGTTTTCTGGTTTTGTACCCCCGGACTTTTTATCTGTAAAAGATCTGACCCGACCCGCTAGTGATCCACGAGCATGTGCGTGTCAGCCCTCAGGAGCGAAAGGCTGCCCCCCCCCCCCCCGGGAGACAGGAGGCCGCGGTGGGCGGACCCTGGCCAGAGCCTTCTGAGGCAGTTTCCTTGGTTCCGCTGTTGGCTCAGGCAGGCGTGGGCAGAAGTCATCATCCCACAGTCCGTCCCCACGGGAGCAGAAGCGGGCGGCGGCAGGTGCCCCATCGCAGCGGTGGCCCCTGGAACGTTTGGACACTGAGTGACAGGTGCCTCTCGGTGAGCCAGTCCCTGCTCCGAGAAGGGCGCCAGGTTACAAAGCAGATGTAGGATGGAAAATCATTCTCGTTCCCTTGTTCAGGGCTGTCTGTCCAGCTCTCACTGCCACCGTCACGCCCGAGCACACGTTCAGAAGGTTAAAACAACGCAAACGTGCCCTGTCACCATTCTGGGGCCTCCAAGTCTGATGTGGTCTCGTTGGGCTATAATCAGGGTGTCCGCAGGGCCACGTGCCTTCTGGAGGCTCCAGAGAAGGACTGTTCCCATGGCTGTCCACTTCTGATGGTGCCTGCTCTCCTGGCTTATGGCCACTCCTCTGCCTCCGTAGCCAGCAGCACAGCCACTCCCAGTCTCTCTGCCACTGCTCGGACCTCACATCTCTCCCAGACTCTGAGCATCCCGCCTCGCTCTTCCAGAGAGCCCTGAGGTTGCATTGAGCCCACCTGGGTCATCAGAATCTTCTTCTCACCTCAACATCCTTAACGTAATCACATCTGCCAAGTCCTTCTGCCACATAGGTCACATACCCCAGGTTCTTTAGGGGAAGGGGTCATTGCTCTGCCAACCACACTAACCTGGGACAACTTACTGGCCATCTCTTCCGTCATCTGTGAAATGGTGATGCTATGATGGTGGTGGTGGTGGTGATGGCGATGGTACCTACTCCCTCAGGGCTATTGGAAGGACTTAGTCTGTTCCCATTTACAGCTCATACAGCCACACTGAGCACAGGGTAAGTGCTCTCTGTAGGTTTGTCAAACACAGAACAAAGTTTCCCTGTAGTTCTAGCTGCACCCCGTCTAGGTAACAGACCTGACCTAGAGCACATTGATTCTTCATGGGCCACTTTACCCTTCTACATTCATCTGTTGGGTCGCCGGCTGTCCACCTCTCTGTCCAGAACATTGGCCATGATGTCTCTTTGTTCACCCAGTGCCCAGGACCATGCCCGGCCACTAGTAAGCTCTCCTGGTGCTTGGTAGAGAGTGAGTATGGAAACCAAGGAGGTCTTCAGCTTGCAAACACTTACTGGGCCCTCCCACGAGCCAGGCATCCTGCCGGAGCTGCACACATCCAGGGGACACAGCGCAGAGAGAGCGATGAGCTGATCTTCAGGACGTGCCAGGAGCGGTTGGCCGTGCTGGCCCAGGGTGCCACCCCGTGCCCTCCCGTTACAGCCTCACGTCAACCCTGTGAGCCGGGGAGGGCTGGGACATCTGTCCTGGTCTAAAGATGCAGAAACTAAAGTCCAGAGAGGGTTCTCAGACTGCCCAGGTCACACAGCCAGCATGTAGCCCAGCTCCCTGGTCTCCCGTCTGCCTCTCGGCCCCTCTCCAGTCTTGGGGGTTAGGGTGACCCCATGACAGTGAGGCAGAGAAAGCATCCATCCCGCTTGGACGCCACACTGAACAGCTGTCCGCAGTGTCTCTGCAAGGTCAGGAAGGAGCAGGTGTTCAGATCCACCATAACAGATCCGGTGCAAATGCACCAAAATGCCCTGTGCCCCCCCCCACTCACACACCCCACTGAGATTAGGAGTCCTCAGCCCAGTGTTGACCTGTCCAAGCAGGAGAGGGAAGGCACACGGTGGTACGCGGAGAGACCGCGGGAGAGCGTTCCGGGGTAGCTGAGCAGGGACCAGGCGGGGGAGCACGGAGAACGGGGGGCTGTGATCACCAGGACAAGCCTAAGACACCGGGAGACAAACCCAAACTCAGGGGAAGCCCCCCCCACCCCAAGCATGGCCCTTGTGTCCCTAAATAACCAGTCGTGACTGTGTCTATTTCTACCTGACCTTCATCGTCCTCAGCAGCAAGGAGCAGCGACAAGGGGGGAGGAGCGGCGGGTGGATGGTGCCCTGTTCGTGCGAGTGCGAAAGCTCTCCCCTAAGCTCCAGCCTCCGCACGAGGGCCCGGGGGTCCAGCATCGGGGGCGCTGGGAGCTGCGCGTTGTGACATCCCCGGGGTGGGTCAGGCTCTTAGGGTTCAGGGGCGGTTTTTCTGATCACGCTTGAAAACTCTGGCTCAGCGTCCTTCTTTCATAATGTGGCTCAGAACATTCCCACAAACCGTCACAAAGTATTTTAGGCGACACATTTCTATAACCGTAATGTTCTTTAAAACAATTTTTTTTTTCAGTTTTGCCCTTTTGCAAAATAACTGTTCTCAGACTGATGCAGAAGCCCATTCTGTCAGAACTATTCTCAGCCAGAATCGCCCTGCAGTGGGGCCCGAGAGAGCAAGCGGAGACAGGGGCACAGGTCCTCCACGTCTGACCCGGCATCACGCTGGCAGGACCTCTGCCTTGCAGTCTCCACACCGAGCCTCCCCGGCAGGGAAGCACAAGGACACGCCACCCCAATGTCTCCTCTGCCATGGGAAAAGGCATCACTATTTGGAAGCAACCAAGACCATAAGTCATCCCTCTGCTGTCCTCCAACAGGAATCCCAGACACGGGGCTGGTCCAGAGCAGACCACTTGCGTCCCCATCAGAGGGAAAAACAGCCCCTTGGAAACTAAACATTCCTCCGTGGGCAAGATCCGGACCCGTGAAGGTACAGGGCCGTGCGTTTGGTGTTTCTATAAAAACAAAACACACGTTCGCGCCTGGGAAGGTTCCCCTCGCAAACCGCCGGCGTCACGCGCCTGTTGGCTGGGGAGTGTGAGGAAGGGGAGGCTCCCGTGTCTGCTTTCCACGCGTCTCTAGTATTTGCATTCTTGGGCCAAACCCTAATTTTTCTCGTGTGTGCTTCTTAGATTTGTACATCCTGTTTCCTTAAAAAACAATGAAGGGAAACAGCATTGTACGCGAGGACACTTGAGGTGCTCAGTCGGGTGCTGAGTGTCCTGCGGAAATGCACAGTGGCAGGAAAGTCACTGCTGTCCAGCTGAGCACTGACCGAGTCTGTCGCTTTGCATACGTGATCTCGCGTGATCCCCGTTCTGTGAAGTGGGCGCTCTTACCCTGTCCATCTCTGGAGAAAGGGTTACGCTCCAGTGTCCGCCCAGAGGCACCCCTCCGCCGCTATGCTTTTGAGATTCTCCCTTGTTTATGATATACTCGGATTTCTTTTTAACCACTGGCATCGTACGTCTGTGTACACTTGACCCTGTCAACACAGGGACCTCAGAGAAGGCTCGAGAAAGCGTTCCTCCGATCTTTGCAACTCTAGGGATCTAGGCGTGCCCAGGACATTCGGTCCCGGGCAGCGCGTGCTTCAAAGAAGGTTTTGGAGACTAGTTCGCAGGACCCACGTGGAGTTCACAGGCCCCAAGCACAGAAGCCGTGATGTTCCCTGAACCCTTCAGAGCAGGTGGATCGGGAGCTTTACTTACAAGAGCAGGTTTCTGGCGCTGACGCATTTGGTTTGCTTGGGACATTGACCAGTCAGAAGTTTGGTTTGAGAGTTTTTAACTCCCGATCGTTGGTTTTGTTTGTGACTTTGTCTTCCCAACTGCTGTTTAGCAATCCGGGTGTTTTTGAGGAACGTAACGGCATGGCTGGCGAGAGATTACACCACAGGCTTCTCGAGGCCAATGGATCAAGCATTCGAAGCAGGGCTGCCCCATACAGTGGTGCAGTCTGTGGACTGAACAAAGTGCCTGACTTTCAAGTGAGCTAAAAACACAAGCTGTATGCTGCTTTCTCTGAAGCAAGGGGGGCTCCTTTTTCTTTACCCAAAAGGCGTGGCAGTCAGCTTCCCAAGCCCTCAGGACTGGGTTCACCCGGGGGCACACCTTTTTTAACCCATCTTCCCTAGAGGGGTGACTTTTTCCAGTTCACAGGGTGCCATATAGGCTAGAGGGTGCTGACTCTGGACTAGGCTGACCCGCGAAGCAAGGGACGAGCTCAGCCGGGCCAGCCTCCGTGTGAAGGTCGAAGGGGGAAGAGAAGCCGGAGGTGTGGACTGTAGAGAAGTGAGGCTCTTAGGAGTTCTGCTCACAGCGAGCAAGAACTCTGCGGAGCCCTGCACCTCGAGGCTGGCTGTGAGCCTGCTGTCACACACGGACGAGGGCCGCAGGCACCTCCAACCTGACATTCACCACAGAGCACACCTACAGGCTCGCGTGGGTCCAAGACCATGGCCGGGAGACGGGTCCTGCACCAGCCGGGCCACTGGCCTGCAGCTGGCAAGATTTCCGTTCAACTGCTGTCAACCCGCTTGCCCGAAATCCCATCCATCCAGGACAGGTTTGTCCCGGAATGAAGGAGAGGCCGGAGAGTTGCTCTCAGGGCGGATCCGTGCTGAGCTAAGTCGCATGAAGGTATAGACGGCCGACACTAGGAGCCCTGGGATCTGGGCACCACCGGGAGGGGAGATCCTGAGGCCGTGCTGGCCGACGGCGGAGGAGGGCGGAGAGCGGAGGAGGACAGAGGGCAGCACGGACTTCTGCAGCAGCCTGTGAGCTCAGCTCTGCTCGCTCCATCCTGTTCAGCGCAGCAGCCTCTGCTGTGCCGGTCACCGAGCCTCACCTTGGTCCCTGTTCTCAAGGAGCGTTCATCTCGCAAGTAGGACAGAAATAATGCCTATTTGTGGGCTGTTCTGGGTCAGGCACTGCACGGGACATTTCAGCTGCCGGATCTCGTGGCGTCTCAGGTGAGTCCCTGGAGGCAGGGGCTGGCTGTAGCCGCGTTTCATAGAAGCAGCAGAGGCTCCGAGAGGCCACTGGGCTGAGCTCACACGGCGGCAGGACCCCCTGGCTCCAGGGCCTCGCTCACGGACTCGAAGATAGCCCCTGGAAGTCACATTTTACCTGTGAAATATTGTCCAAATATTGGATATGAAGAGGAATAAAGAGGTTTCAAGCCGTGTACTACATACAAACTCTGCTGGTTTGAATAACTCCAGACTTCACCAGCAGAAACTCACCACGGGGCATTTTTATGACCGAGGAGTTGGCAGTTAGCTTGGGCGCACGACCAAAGGTCCAAGTGAATCCTCAGCAAAGGAGGGTCCCCTTTCCTTACAGTGAAATAAGGGAGCGGGGGCCACGAGTCTGAGCCAGCGTGTCGTAAAACCGGCCTCGGTCCTGCCGAACCCGCCCCTGCACCGTGAGCAACGGGCATGTCCGGCCAGTGCCCCCAGGTCATCCCTGAAGGACACAGGACAGTTGGCGGAGGCTCAGAGAGACGCAGGGTCCGACGGTGCAGGGACACCACCAGGAGGAAGCGGGGCGGGTGCTCCGCTCCCCCACGTGCAGGTGACGGCAGGAGTGGCAGCCACAGTGGGGGCTCCCACGGCGGTCACCGCGAAGTTCTCGTCACAGTCGTGATGCTGGCGACCACGGAAGGACGCGTCCATTAGCCGCAGTAATATAGCGGTGATGTCATCCTGCGCCACACGGAGCAGTGGGGTAGTGACCAGCTGTGATGGCAGCCGTAGTCCCAGGAGTAGCCGGAGTCACAGCGGCGCGGTGTAGTCACAGGAGCCGGAGTCACAGGAGCAGGAGTAACGACAGAAGGAGTAACAGCGGTGCTAACAGGAATGGCAGTAACACGGCGGGAGTAGCCGCGGTGCGGTGCAGTCACAGGCAGGAGTAGCCGTGTGCGGTGCAGTCACAGGCGGGAGTAGCCGCGGTGCGATGTGGTCTCTGGGGCAGGAGCGGCAGCAGCAGGGGCAGCAGTGACATCCGTCCCGACCACAGTAGAAACCGTGGTGGCGGTAACGAGAGTACCAGTAACCACAGCGGGAGGAACGGTCGCCGGAGCAACAGGATGGGGCACCAGTTACAGGGGCAGTCGTAAGCCCTAGAGGCAGGGACAGTGGCCCTCAGTGTATCAGGGTCAGAACGGTGACAGCGGCGGTGACAGGAGTCCCCGGAGAAGTAGCAATCAGGGAGGAGGAGTGTGGCACCCGCTGGGCGCTGCGGCAGGTGTGTTCGGAGGGTCATGGCACCCTCATGACAAGCTACCGGCTGTGTCCCCATCACGCAGGTAAAGAAACTGAGGCACAGGCACATAAAGTATCTCATCCGAAGTCGCCCCACGAGCGTCAAAGGCGGCGTGAAGCCAGGACACAGGAGGCCTTGACCACGTGCACGCCGCGTGGGAACACCACCGGCCAGACGTCGTGCCAGGCCCTGAGTTCCAGCCTTGCTTGGCCCTGGGGAGCCCAGGGAGGAGCAAGCAGCACCCCACCCCCCAGAGAGCACGAGCAGCAGGGAGCAGAGGACAGGCTGAGGCTGTGGAGGGTGCCGGGACACCTTCCGTGGGGCCGGGGCCGGCAGGTCTCCCCAGAAGGCACATCTGAGTCGAGATCTGCCTAAACACTGGGGAAGCTGCTGCAGGCTCCGGGAAGGAGCATTCTGGCCAGGAAAGGGGGTCCTGCCCACCCCTTTCCCCGAGGGGGAAGAAGCCTGCCTTGTTCGGGACAGGAGGAATTGGGGGCGGAAGGCAGAAGACGCCCCTCCCACGGGCGCTGGGAGGAAGACACTTTCCATGAGCTGTTTTCTTTGGAAAAAATACACAAAAAATTAAAATGTCATTCGTAATCTCACCACGTTTGCAGTTCTACTGAGCAGTGACAACTCCCCCTTGCCCAGCTGCCCCGCCGAGTCGGGGAATTCACTGGCTGACAACGCAGGCCAAGGGTAGAAGGCCACGTGCGCGAACATGCAGCATCCCCGAGATCTCTGTTTCCATCCCTTGGTCCTGTGTGTGACCCCGTCCCTTCCCCAGTCCCCACGGGCCGGTCCCCAGTGGCAGCACCCACTGCTGTGGCCCGGGAGCGCTCAGGACCAGGCGGCTGGACCTCACGTCGGCGGCACCCAGGGGGCTTGGAGCAGCAGCGGCGTCCGGAGCAGCCCTGCGTCCGGAGCCTGCGCAGGGGCTCGAACACCTGGTCTTCAGGCCGCACGTGTGGAGCTGGGGCTTTCTTGCCCTCCTGGTGGTTTTCACAGCTACTTTCAGGAGGACTGGAATTTTCTGGACGTCTGACTTCCGGATCAACCGTGTTGGCACCGTGACAAGTGAGCCCCAACAGCGGAAGGAACACACCTGGGGAGCCCAGATGAGCCAGGGTCCCTTAGCACCGATCGCCTGCCCCGAAGGGCAGAAAGACTCAGGAGGACGCGGTGCTACCCTCCCCGCCCCCCAGCAAGGGATTCGCCCCCTGGATTCACAGCCGACAGTCCAGGGCGATGTCTCTCGGACGGAGGTGAGTGGGCTGATCTCATCATGAAAAGGTCAGCTCTGGGTTATTCCCAGCATGCTGGGGGCACCGGATTCCAAGCACAAAGTCAGATGAAAAACCAGCAGTCGTGAAATGATCGAGCCGGCCCGGGGCAGCAGGAACCTTCATACTGGAGGTAATTTCTCAAAAGAGCAGCACTGCTCCTGGGCCACCCCCTCCTCCAGAAGCGTGGCCCCTCCTCTCACCTGACCACGCTTCGCTCCTGCCCCTCCCCCGTGGGACCACCTGAAACCAACAGCTCCTTTCGGGAAACTCCTTCTGTGAAACTCACTCGTTCCGGGAAAACGCCTTCCTCCGTCCTCGGGTCCTCTGTGCGTCCCTGGCAGAGGTCCGTGGGTCCCGTGGGGCGAGCTCGGAGAGCGCTGGAAAGAACGGGGGGGGGGGGGGCAGTGTCAAGTGCGGTCCTGTCCCGTCAGTGTGTTCCACACACGACACATGTCACATCGCGGGTCCGCCACGCCCAAGTAAACAAATGGACGTATTTAAAAATGTAAGAAGGAAAGGACTGTGGGCTGGTAAACCTGTGCTTGGGGCTCTGGGGCAGCACTGGGGACCGCATGGGGCCCACACACCGCAGGGCAGCGCGAGGTTAAGGCGGTGGTGAACCTCGTGTCCCACCCGCTGGTCACCCCAGTGTCTTCCTTCTCCACTCAAGTAATTTCCCCACAACCGTCCTGCGACGGGCCAAACTCGGGCACCACCTTTTCTTTTTCATCTTTCAAGCTCACTCAGAACTTCGAAAGAATCCCCGTCGAGCGGTACCGAGACCATCGTGCACCTCCAAATGGGGTCTGCAAGCAGCACGATGGGGCCGCCCCGGAGGGTGGGGGCAGCTGAGAAACGTCCCATCTCGGTCCCGCCCCTACAGGGTGAGCACCGGCCTTCACGGCTAAGCCTTCCAAGCCTTGCAACTCGCCGAGTGCCTGCCCCTTCCCTGGGGACGATCCAAGGCACAAGACCCCGTGCGGGCTCTCGGGGGCCCACCCCCCAGAGAAGGGCAGAGTACCCCACCCGGAAAACAGTAAGGGGCCGCCCCTCCAGGGTGAGGCGCGAAGGCGCCCGCCTCTGGTTTCGCAGGAGGGAAAACAGACACCTCGTGGGAAGCCACATGGCCTCTTCCAGGAAGCCTCTGTGCGCCCCCAAGACAGGATCTGCCGCCCACCCACACTCCGGAAGCACTTCCCCGTAGGCTGGTGGTTTCAGCCCGACCCCAACTTGGCATCGCCTGAGAGGGCGGTTTTAAATACGGACACCCAGGCCTCTGCCCGGGGCCGCAGACGTCTTCGCGGCTCCCAGGCCGATCTCCTGTATGCCCAGGACGGACAGCGTCTGCACACGGCCCGCGCGCCGACCCCGGGTGGTCCCGCTCCGGCCCTCGCCCACCCAGACCCCCCAGGGCGGCCGCCCCCATGACTGTCCCGCAGCACCGTGCCCCCGGCCGCACAGCACAGCGTTCTCGCCATCTGCCTGCCCCACCGGACGACAAGCCCCCGGAGCCCGGCCTGTCTCAAGTCCCCAGCACGGGAGGACGTCTCACGAAGTACGTCCGTGACAGACTTAGCCAACTGGAGTCGCGAGCACGGGGCGCCGACGCATGCGTCCTTGCAACCTTGCTGGTCCCCGTCACACCCCGCCTGCCCCCACCACGGCCGTCACGTGTGCTCTTGTCCGGCTGACGCCACGGGACCCCCACCCCCCAGTGGGGCTGTGCCTCCTGCCTCGCTCAGGGCATGCACTCCAGTCTAGGCCTCTGGGTCTCAGCCCTGATGCCTGGGCACCACCTATGACCTTGGTCATCAGATCAACCTTGGGCACCTGGCCAAGCCTCCTGCCTCGTTTCTGAGTCTTTTTTCCCCAGCTCGTGCTGCAGGAAACGGCGACCGGAGTTTCTTGCTTGCTTCTTACGCTGACTCCCCTCGTCTGGGCCCTGATTTCTTCTTGTGGCTACTGCAAGGCCCCTACTCACATGTCAGTGCAGCTTCCCTGCCGTTCTAGAACCCTCCCTCCTGCTCTCAGAGTTTCCTACACGGACCAGAGCTGCTTGCATAGCTGCCCCTGTTCCCAAAGTCCTTTTAGCTTTGCTCTGACTGTCCAGACCCTCTTGAGTTCCTCCTGCACTTTGGCCTGGGATGACCTTCTCTGTGCAGACCCTGGCCTGGGTTTCCCCCCGGTGCCCCACGCTGCAGCTGTGTCTGTGTTCCGCTCCCTGCGCCCTAATTATCCCAGGCTGAAATGGACCCTCTACTGGGGCCGAACATTTGTTGATGGATGATGAAGCAGACGGACACACGTGGGGAGAGAGCTGGGGGGTGGAGGGAAAGAAACAGGCAAGTCAGCTGGACTGTCTCAACCCTCGAAGTCCAACACACCTGGGCAGACATTCCTGGGTCAGTTCAAAGGGACTCCCAGAAAGTGGATCCGTGTGTCTAGGACTGTGGTGCACAGCAAAATGCACAGGATGGCCCCTCCTCGCGGCACTCGAATCCAGAGCTCAAGGGCTGCCATCTTCCATGCGAGCCGAACGGACAGACCACAGCCCAGCTGAGGAGCCTCGGTCACACCCAGTGCTCCCCTTGCAGGTCAAGGTCACGGGTGGACGGCTGCCGTGCCTGGACGATGGGCGCGATGGGCGTCACCCGGTCTAGGGCTGCTCTCGCGAGTTCCCACCAACTGGGCGGCTTCCAGGAGCAGAAACTTAATTCTCTCACAGTTCGAGAGGCCAGAGGTCTGAGATCTGCTCTGCCGAGCCAAAGTCAGGGTGTCAGCAGGGCTGGCTTCCTCCGGCGGCTCCAGGGCAGAATCCACTTCCTCCCCCTCCCCAGAGTCTGACACCTGCTGCCTCTTCTAGACTCCCAGCCCCACTGCTCCGTCTCTGCCTCTGGGACCACGAGGCTCCTACCCTTCTCTGCGTGAAATCCGCCTCTCCCTCCCTCTTTGAGAACAGCCAAGGTGGCGTTTAGGGCCCACTGAGATCACCCAGCACACACTCTGCACCCCCAAAATTGTAACTCGGTCACATCTGCACCATCCTCCTTGAGCCACGTAAGGCAAATATTTCCAGGTTCCCCGGACGAGGACATGGCTGGTGGTCGAGGGCCATTATCCTGCCGACCACGCCAGGGCTTCAGAGTCCGTGAAGGCACACCTGGTACACAGCCACTGCCCTGTAAGCACGAGCCGCCTCACTACAACGCGGACGCAGCCCTTTCCAGGAGCTGGTGCGAGCGAGCCGGCAGACAGACATCGCTGCGCAGTCCGTGAGCCAGAAAATGGAAGCACCAGGCCCTCCCTCCTCTGTTTGGAAAACAGACACATCTGTTGTTTTTCTGGCTGAGGCCACAGACCTTCCCACCACTTCCCTGAAAAGGGCCGGTCCGCACAGCTTACTGAGAAACCAAATTTGGAGGAACCAAGCCGAAAGCTACCGGTCGCTGCGGGATTATTGAAAGTCAGGAGACGCTGAAGCAGCAGCTGCCGAGAGGGAAGAACGGAACCACGGCCAACGAGCTGGTGGACGCCGGGATACACCGTCCGTGCCAAGACCCGGGAGACCCAGGAGGCTTCCCAGGACGAGGCACTCAAGTCACAGACTACAAAGCCCATCTGGTTTCTGCCCTGGGTCTGACCTTAACACGCATACACGCACACAGACCAAAACTGAGAGACGAGCAGGGGTAGGCAGAAGGATCAGGAAGCCCTCTGGGCTGGGAAAATTGCGTGTGTTTTCTGACGTGGTTTTGGTCATTTTAGAGCAACCCCGTTAACCCCCCAGCGGCTGGAAGACATTTACTCTTTTCAGCTTCAGATGAATCCCACTGATGATTGCTTGGCCGGGGAATTTCAGCGGGGCTGGGGGTCCCATTTATGTTCATTTTCTTGCGCGTGATAGTTGCATCAGGATGGCGAAGGGCAGAGCTAGCCCTCCGCAGACACTGCGAACACACCTGTGTGTCCTGTCAGGCCGCCTGTGGCTTACTTCCAAACAGATCAGCAAATACACAAACACAGACAGAAGCCAAATCTGAGGAGACTGGTGACAGTTGTTGAATGAGGAGAGTGGGTAAATACTGGTGTCCGTCACTCTTAATTTCTCCGCGTGTTTGAAAAGTTTTCGTAGCCAGAGGTTGCGCGGGTGGGGAGCAGAGAAGGGTGACCCGGGGAAGCGGAGCTCTTCTGATGGTTTCTGCGAGACCCCGCTTGATGGGCAGGAGGACCATCCCAGGTGGAAGGGAACCAGCGCCAAGCATGGAGGAGCGGTGGGGGCCCAGGTGGGTGCTGGTGAGTGTCCAGGTGCCGCTCTGTGGATCAGGTGCCAGCCAAGGGCTGTGCTAGAGGGTTGGTCCATGGAGGGGCAGGGGAGGGAGTGGGCTTTGCAGACTTGGAGCTGCTCTGTGTCTGCTCTACTGGGGGAGAAGGGGGGTCTACTCTTGACCGCATGTTTTAACACGGAACAATGAGGAGACCCAGAATTCCAAAGGAAAGAACCCCAAAATGGCTCACAGCATCGAGGTCTTTGGGGCTGTAATGAGCACAGCGCTCTGTCTCCCTTCCACCTGCAAGAATTAGTCTAAGCCAGTTGTGACTCCGGGGTGATTGGTTCAGTAGTGGGAGTGGACCCGCTCTGGCTGATGAATTGTAAGACATCCTCACGTCTGGAAGAGGTGGTCTCTTCTTGGTCTAGTCCTTGTTGTGCATATGTGATGTCTGGAGCCACTGCAGCCATTTTGTGCCCAGCCCAAAGACAGAGCCAGCATCAAAGTTGGCAGAACAAGGAGAGGGAAAGGACCTGGGTCCTCGAGGACGTCTGTGAGCCAGGGCACCAGCCAGCCCTGAAGGCCACCCATGACTTCTAACTAGTGGAAATATCGATGTCCTTATTCTGCAAGTCTGTTGGATTCCATTGCTTGTATTTCTGATATGAGAGCAAGAAGCAGTACCCCTGCCAACCCACATGGGCCCTCTGCCTGAGTTAGGAAAAGTACCCTTCCTCCAGGAAGATGTCTGGCTTGGGGGGCAGGATGCAGCTGGCTTTCAATGCAGACATGCACCTGATTCCAGGAACCCCCACCCATGAACAACCCACATAGAGGACATCTGGCAAAAGCCCCGGTTCCCACCTGCCAGGCTGGTACAGCTGCACAGAGAGCTGACTCCCTCCATTTCTGGATGATTCTGGCCTTGGAGAAGTTCAGGGTGGTGCCACGGGGCGGGGCTAGCCCCCCACCCCTGCCTCCAACTCGGCCCGCCCTCCGTGTACACTTTGTTGTGTACACTTGACATTTCCTTGACTTCTTCCCCGTGCTGTTGAAGCCCCCACCCCCACTTCCTTTCCAAGCAGAGTGACCCCTGAGCAGCCCTGCTGGAAATCCTGGAGACGCAGCAGTGGCGAGACCCCCCTGACCGGGCTCCTCCCTCCGTCTGCCCTCCGCCCAACCCAGCGGTGCTGGGGGAATGTCGGGGGGCTGGCTGTGTCTGACAGCCCGCTGTTCTTGGCTCAGCGGGGGACCCAAAGGTGGGTGCGTGCCAGTTTCCCAGGAAACACCCTTAGGAGCCAAATGTTTCCAAAGCAGGTCCAAGCCCTGGCCCCCTGGCCCCCCATGGGGCTTGGGCTCATGGACCTGGGGAGTGAAGGGGCGTTGGCGGGGCCCAGGGGAGGAGGCAGGATGGAGTTCAAGGACCAAGAGAGTATTTTGGCCTTGACCCCTGGGGCTCCATCCAAGAGGCAGCCAGGCCCTCGAACGTGTTTCTCATTCTAGAAGGAGAGGGTGTAGCTTCCTCCTGGGACATGGGCTCAATTCCCCCCGGACCGCGGGGCCCTACTCAGCCTTCTGCAAAGCCCAGGTGTGCACACGGGGCTCCAGGAGCCAGGGCACCCCAAACGGCAGCTCGGGCAGCTGGGCCAAGAAGGGCATTGGGAGTCCGTGGGATCTCAGTTCAAGTATCGGGGCGGGCTACTCCCCGCTGTGTGGCTTGGCCTCTCTGGTTCTGGTCGCTGTCTAGGAAAGGGGGATGTGAACCAGTCGCTCCCACCTGGGGCTTCTGGCGGGACTTCATGCACACACAGCCCTTGACACGCTCCCCAGCACGGCCTAAGCATCAGTCAGTGTGTCCAGTTACGGCGCTCAAGCACTTTTGTGGCCATTACCTTATCACCTAGGTACCTGCTGCTTGGCAGGCGGCCCCCACGCGTCCTGAAGCAGGCGCCCAGCTGGTTCCCAGCTTGTTTCCCTTGCTGCGACCCCCGCCCCCCACCTTCCTGCCGCCCCGCCAGCCGTCACGGCCCACGCAGCTCCCTGAGAGGCTGCGAGCCGGCCTGTTAACCTGCTGCTGGCTCTGGGCAGGTTGCTTCCCCTTTCTGTTCCCTCCGTCTCTGAAAGCCGAGAGCCGCGTCATCTCCAGGTGGCCTTTCCTGCAGACCAGAATGCTGAGGTTTGCTGCCGGCGCGGAGGTCTGCTGCCTCGACGACATTTGTGATCGTCGGCCGGACACTCGGAATACGTGATTCTCATCCTCACAGAGCGTGGCCGAGACGGACTGGAACCCACGTTGGTCGGGCTCCAAACTCAGCCTCCGTCCGTCCCTCCACAGCTTCTCTGTAAACGCCCAGGCTTCCCTGTTGGCCGACAAACAGGATCGACCGACGTGGGTGATGTGGGGAAGCCCAGAGCCGCGGGTGGGAGCCCACCGGGAGGGGCCTCTCTGGGCCCAGCGGCCCCTCGCTCCACCCCCGCGGGTCCTGAGCCGCATGTGCAGCTCGAGGGGACGTGAGCCCCGAGAAGCTCTCTGCCCGGTGAGGACCTCGTGCGGCACAGTGTGACGAGAGCCCGAGAAAAGGCAGCCACTGACTTCCGGAAAGTTCCGTGCCAGTCTCGCTCTGCACCTGTAGCTCCCTTGAGTTCTCCCGACATCGAAGTCGCACTCGGGAGCGTTTGGGGAGCTCGGTCGCTCCCTTCCGTGCCGCCCAGGCCCGGCGGGAAGATCCGCAGATGCTTCCTCCCTCAGCTCACTAAGAAGCGAGTGGGGCCGTGGGGGAGGCGTCAGCAGGTGCGGCCCTGGGACATGGAGCCACTGCGTCCTCCGGGATCCACACGGGTACAGAGCCCGCGGTGCCACTTGGCAGACAACTTTTACTTACATAGGGCACCTACGTTTTCCAGTCACTACTTGGAACCTAGAACCCAGCGTGTCGGCAGACTCGCCCACACAGGTGGGGCGCTGGGTTCCCCGAATTCCTGGAGACTTAAAATCAACCTTGCCCCTCGCCAGCCTCGCCGGTTCCAATCCTTCTGTATCCCCTAGAGAACCCCGCGCCCCCTCCCGGTCCCCGGATGGTTCCGACCCCAGCCCCCGAGGGGCAGCTGGGAGGGGGAATAGTGACGCCACAGAAACTGGTACACGCTTTCTTTTTTTCTTTTCTGGAAAGCCCGTTGTTAGCATTTCTACCAGCATCCAACTTTAAGAGGCCCAAGTTTCTTTGAAGTATCTGCTGTTACCTTTAAAATCCCTGTGTATTTTGCAATGACTGCAGAAAACATATCTGTCGATGTGAATAAGATATTTTTAATGACCAGCCCTATTGCTTTGTCCACTCCCTCGTCTTCAGGACGACGAGCGCCCCGCAAAGCCTTCCGTGTTCGTGCTCCGCCTGGCTTTGGCCGACCGGGCCGTGTCGCGTTCCCTCCGGAGGTGGTGTCGCTCGCTGGGGAGACTAGGGGCAGAGCTGCGTGGGAGCTCTACTTTCCACCCCATCTTGTCACGAACCTGAAATTGCTCTAAAAATAAGGCCAATGTTTTTAAAATTTAAGATTCAAAAAAAAAAAAGAAGGGAAAAAACCCAGCACCGCTCCATTTCTGGGTGTCCTTCCAGACCTAAGCGCCCATCGGGCTTGGGGTCCTTTCTTTAATTAGCAGCAGTGAAAGCAGGTGGGGGAAGCTGTGGTTCGCACAGGTGCGGCCCGTCTCGGTGTCAGAGGCCCCGGGACAGTCAGGGTTGGGGATGAGCCCAAGGGAGGCCCGACTCCGCCAGCTGAGTTCAGGGAAATGCAGATCCCCAGGCCGGTTGCAGCCAGGACTGGTCCCGTATGGTGGTCTTGGCCTGCAGGGGACAGAGCCACAGCCCGGGCAGTGCAGCCGGAGACGGGCTGAGTGGGGAGCCACAGAGCGCGAGGCAGGAGCACCCCCTTCTCTGAGCCGGGGTCTCCTCAGCTCGGGAACGGAGACGGTGGTCGGCCCCGGGGTAGCGGGAACATTAACCCAGACGCCCTGTGCCCTCAGCAAGAGGGACCCTGGGAGCCCCCGTCCACGCTCGTGGGGCAACCCCGCGTCGGAGTCTCTTGCCAGCCCGAACCACGAGCCAGTTCGGGCGTCTTCCCTCTGTGGACAGACGGGCGTGTGGGGCTGGGATTCTCGAAGACACAGGTCACTGCGGGCGGGGATACAGTCCGCTCCGTGCCCGAGTGGCCAAGGCTGACCCAGGCCCCATGGACTCGGCGCCGCACCAGCCACTTCCCAGGAGGCTAAACTGCTGTGAGGCGCTTCCGGTCTCCTCTTGGACACGGACCTTCCCAACATTCCCATCACTGATGACCAGCGGCGGCTTCTCCCCAGGGGCTTCCCATGCACCAGGCGCCGAGCCCGGGCTCGCCCGCCCCTTCGCCATAACCACAGTGGCCCTGGGAGGCAGGAACACTGTGCCCTTGTGGGGGTGAGGACACTCATCTCAGGGTGTGTGTGCCCTGGGCCCGAGGCCACTCCGACTGGAAGCCAACTCAAACCCTCACCCATTCCCCTCCGGGCGCCGGGGACTGAGTCCGCAGACTCGTGAGGCCGAACCCCGAGCGACTGCTGCGTCAGGAATCTACCGGGGAACTCGGTCACCAAGACGGAGAGCCCGCTGTGTGCCAAGGGTTTCGTACAGGTTATCGGTGGGCTCGTGGACAGGCTCATGGGGGCCTCACTGGGCGGGTGCCCACGAGTGAAGACTTCTGTCTGCCGGAACGTCGACACAGGAGGCTGCTGACATTCAGGGAAGTGAGGGACGCAGCTTGCTGGGCTCGGGTCTGCCGTGGAACACAGGCGGACGCTTTCCTCTGCTCCTTCCGGCAGGATCCACCAGCCAGGCCCCGGCATAAGGAGCCAAGCCCAGCCAGGGCAGGGCATCCTGCCCCAGAGAAGCTGTTCTCACCCAGGCAGCACGGGCTGCCCATGCATGATCTGCTCACCTCTGTCAGATCCAGGGTCAAGGCCCCGCAGCTGACTTTGGCTCAGGCTGCCCTGAGCAGGGCCAGCATTGCCCGGACTCCTTGCACCCTGGCTTCCAAAGTGGGGTCATCTGCGTGGGGACTGAGTGTCTCCACACGGTTTGCTTGGCTCAGTCCACAGAGGGAGCCGGCCATCTCCAGGACGGAGGTGGTCAGAGGGTGCCCAAGATGTCACCGCTGGGAGCAAGGCAGGTCCTCCACCGGGGACTGACCCTCATTGATTTGATGCCACATCAGCTCCCTGACCGTCTTCAGATCCGCAGGCTTGGAGGCATGAATGAGCCAGAGAAGACCCCCAACTGAAATTGCCGCTGGACCCCAAGCACCTCCAAAGGGCCAGCCACGTGAACAGCTGGGAGGAATGTTCCAGGAGGAGGAGGAGCAGTGCAAAGGCCCTGCGGTCAGATCATGCTCCACATGGCTGCGGGGGGGCAGGGGTCCTGCAAGGCTCCTGTGGAGTGAGGGCAATGGAGGGGTGGCCCCAGGCCTGCCCCTCCTGGGCGTCATCCCAAAAGAGTAAGTGAAGAGAAGCAACATCGTCCTGGGGACCAGAAATTTCCCAACCACCTCAGTGGCCACCCACACGGGGGCCGTCGAAGAGAGGATGGCGCGTCAGCTCCGAAGACCGTCGTGCACGTTTTGTAACCTTGAGGAAAGTGCACATGATATAACGTTTTAAAAAAACGTTTTTTAATGCGGCTCCGAATTCGGTCTCCAGCCGAGATGAAGGCCTGAGAACTGTTGGCGCGGTCTGGGGAGGGGTGGTGTCGGGGGAGGCAGTTCTTTTTTCCTTTTTCAAATTTTATATAATGCGGTTGCTGTCTTATTTTTATAATTTAAAAAAAAAATTAAGGGGAAAAATGTGTTCAAACCAAACCAATGGCGGAGCGAGGGGAGGCAATGAGAAATGTTGGTTTCCCTTCCTCATGATACCAACGCCCCCGGCCCCCCCACACACCGAAGTTTCGGGTTTTCTCACCACGGCCTTCTGGGGCACAGCTAGCGCAGGGAATGCCGCGCTTAGCCCCGAAGGGCCACAGGCATTCCTCGGGATCAGGGAGACCTGCCCCTGACCACAGCTAGGTTTCTAGAACAAGGCCACGCGGGGGAGGGCACACGACCTCCCAGGACAGCTGGAACAACCATGTCCCCAAATACCTCCCCAGCTGCTGCCCAATATCCCCCCGCGTGAGACTCCAGAGAGCACCAGGACTTTCCTCCAGACCCCTGTGGACAGCCCGCCCGTCCCTCATGCCTGTAGCCAGTGTCGGGCCAGCCTGGCGTCCAGGCTCACTGCCTCCGACCAGGAGGGGTCGGACAGCCCCCCGCCACTCTACAGTTGTCCCCAGGCTCACAGGCAAATCAGACGCAGGTGCCCTCCGTGCAGGGCGAGAGGCCTCCAGCCCCTGCTTCCTCCTCTCCCTCCTCTTCCAAATCTCTCTCCTTCCCAGGCACCCCACCCCCACCCCCACCGAGCTGCCTGCTGTTTCCTGAACGACGCGGAGCCGTCCGGACTGAGGGTGGCCTCCGCCTGCCCAGCTCTGCACTTGGCCAAACCCTTGACACCCAGCTCAGACGTCCCTTCTTCTAAGCAGCCCTCCCGACCTCCCCACATCCCGGTGTGGATTAGGAGCCCGTGAGGCTTCTCCTGCCCGCCCCAGCGCCCACCCTGACAAGCCAGGTCGGGGGAGCTGCTTCCTGGCCTCCCCGCGCCGACACACACCCCTGGGGGTGTCAGAACAGAGGCTGCGGTGCATCAATGAGCCAAGGTTGGATAAACATTGGAGAAAAGGGGGCAGGATGAGGGGGAGAGAGAAGGGCTCAGGGGAGCCTGGCTCAGACGAGGTGCCCAAGACCGCAGGGGCGCCTGGGGGGCCCCGAGAAAGCCGCGGTGTCACGGGCTGGGCCGCGGCGGCCAGCTCAGGCTTGGCAGGGAGGGACCAGGCAAGCCCTGCCCCAGCCCCCAGTTACCAGGAGCCGCTTCGCCTTCTGAGTCGTGGGACCTGATGCTCGCCAGCAAGGGAAGGGCGGGCATTTGCTGAGGGAGCCCGGGGAGGGGCACTGTCCTGTGCCGAGGGACCCCCGGGCCTGAACAGGGCCATGTGCAGAGACACAGAGACTGGGACTCCTCAAGCAGCCCCCACGGGGTGAGGGTCTTGGCTTTTTTTCTCCCAAATGGGACTAGAAAATAAACTGCGTCCTGTTGTTATTTTTGTAAAAACCTCGTGACAAAAATGAAGTCAGAGCAGGGGGAAACCATTACCGGGACCAAACCCACAACTGGACCCCTTTCCACACCCGCCCTCAGAAGGTGCAAATTGCGAAGAGAACTTTCAGCGGGGGTTCGCGGCCGCACGTTCGGATCCCCGGGGGGGCTCCTTGGGTGTGAGCGTCCGGGTGCTGCGAGACAAGGGCCGAAGACCCGGGGCGCTCAGGCTGGACCCCGCAGGCCCGGGCGGGAAGAAGGGCTGTGCGGATGGGCTGCAGGGCCGCTCCCCAGGGAGACCCCCAGAGGCTCTGGAGGGGACGGACAGCACCCGAGGAGCCCGGAGCTCCCACGTGCTTGCTTCCCGAGCCCTGCTAGAAGCTTCTGAGGAGGAGCCCCCAGGAGACGGGAAAAGGGAGATGGGAGAGAGAGTCTCCCGTGACGCGCCCCCCATCTGTCCGCGGCCCTCGCCAGTGACACGGAGACCTGGGTTCGGGGCTCAATGCACCACGCTCTGTGCATGTCCCCCTTGGGGCTCTGAGTCCCGTGTCCACACAGAGGGGGATGAGCTCCAGGGTCTGTGTCCAAAGACCCTCCCAGCCCCGAGACTCCAGTTCCTTCGAAGCTGGGGGTGCGAATGCGCATCATCTCCGGTGGAAACAGCCCCTCACTGAGGATTTCTTTCCACGATGTCAGCTCGCTCCCTCCACACCCCGCGTCTCACCCAAAATGCTGAGTGAACCTTGACCCCTGAGCTTTCACTCCCAAGCCCACACCCAGCGGGCCCACGGGCAGAACAGCGGTCATCAAAGAGGCAAGGGCTTCTAACTAGCGAACCTCCGAAATGGAAAACGGCAGCCCCTCGTGTGGGTCCTGGAGCCTCACCGGTTTCTTACTGTTCCCCCCCTGCATGCTCGCAGCTGGGCTCGGCTCAACACGCGAGGGGCTGATTAGATGAACAGAAACTGGCTCGGGAAGGGAGCGGCGGGTTTGGGGCGGGAGCCCATCTGTGCGGGGGGGCGGGGGGGCTGGGAATGCGCGGGGGGGGGGGGGGGACTGTGGTTTCCGCACCTGCTCGGGCTGCGGGAACAGGACGAGCCCCGGGTCATGGAGACCGAAAATGCAGAAGTACACGGCCCTGGGTCAGGCCTGTGGGGGCTGCAGGTCGCTGAGGGGGGTCCCCTGGCCTCCACATGAAGGGGTCTCACCGGAGCCCTCACCCGCTGTGTGGTCCTAGGGAAACCGCTCCATCCGTAAGAGCCTCAGTCTCTCCACCTGTGTACGGGAGCACCAAGTCGATGAGCAGGCCGTGGAGTGGTGGGCCGTGCCCCCCCCGAGACACCCACGCCCTGGCCCCCGGCGTCTGCGGCGGGTCCGTTTACACGGCAGAGGGGGACTGCGGTGGGAGAGGGCGTTCAGCTCGCTCGTCAGCTGACCCCCGACGGAGAGGGTAGTGTGGGTCACCCAGCTGGTCCACTTTCACCATAGGGTCCCAAAAGCAGAAGCGGGAGTCGGTGGTGCCGGTCAGGGGGACACCACCTGCCCTGCGGGTCCGGAGGGCGAGGGAGGAGACACCATTGGGCGATGCTGCATTTCCAGGAGCTGGAAACACCGGGAAGGGGGTTCTCCCCCCGGAGCCTCCAGGAGGCACGCGCTCCGTCCTCACCTCCCTTGAGCCCCGGGAGGCCCGTGCCAGACTTCGAGCCCCGAAACTGTGAGGGGACACATCTGCACGTTCTCAGCCGCCCGGCCCGTGTGGGCAGGACCGCGGCCCCCACGCGCTCTTCACACACTTGGCGGGGTGGTGGGTGTCAAGGCAACAGACGCACGCACCGCCGGGGAGGCGCAGGAACGGAGGAGCGTGGCCAGGGTCAGTCCCTTACTGAGGGATGGCGCCTGACCTTGACCCCCCGACACCCAGCCCGCGTCCTGCCCCTGGAGCGGGCACGTGGAAGTCCTCCGCGTCCTGTGGGCTGGGAGCAGACCGCGCAGGGCTCGTGGGGGCCACGGCCTTGTGAGCCTCCATGATTATCAGGTGCCGAGCTCAGCCCTCTGACTGCTTTAGCCAGCGTGTCTGTCCGTAATTAGTCACAGCGGCTTCTCAGCCTCTGATCCGTATCCACGCACACGTGTGCCGGAGTCTGCAGAGGGCACTTCTGGGCGGGCTCCCTGGCTCCCCCGGAGTCCATGGCCCACCAAGCAGGAGGCCACGCATTAGCATCCCCTGGTTTCTGCCCTTGGTAAATGCTCTCCCACAAGACACAATGTCTCCCAAAACAGACATAGGGGCCCCAGACCCCTTGTTTGAAGTTGAACAGAGTTTCAAAGTACCCTAGTTTTTTCCATACATTTTAGATATCCTGGAGCACATTAAAGGCTCTGAGAAGTCTTGCAGCACTGCAGCCTAGTGCTTCCCAAACTTGAAAGATAAGGGAACCCTTATCTTCCATGACCCCCAGGAAACTCATGTAAATAAAGTTCATTAAAAAATCCTTTAGAAAACATGGCTTATTTCTTGCAAATGAACCAGCTGAGGTTCTGCACACACGGGCTGCACACACCGTCTGGGCTCCCTCTGCAGACGCCCCCCTGGCCGGGAAACCCGCCCTCACTCCCGGGAGAGGGAAGATCCCTGCAGCGTCTCTACGGGCTTTTCCCTGGTTTTCCAGCTCCTTTCACACCATGGGGGTCACAGACGCCTCGGGTCCCGCTCGCTCTGTCTCCAGCCCTGAAAGCGGGCTGTGTCTGTTTCTCAGTCCGGGTGCGTCTGGGGCTCCTAGAGCCGGGCTCGGCCCACGGTGCGCACTCGGTACACGTGAGGCCCCTGCAGTGTCGTGATTCTTACAAGGCGTCCCCAAGACTCAAAGGCATTAGAAACCCCAGGTCCAAAGGATGCCTGGAAGCAGTCACCCTAAAAACAAAGTATCCATGAGAGGTTGGGGTGACCCCAAGAGGCACAGGATGTGGGGGCTGAGGACATCGTGGGCACATCTTCAGGCTGGCGACAGCTGTGTGTAACTGCAATGGCCCGAAGGCCACCCTGTTGTGCCCCTCGGCCTGGCGTGCTCAGCTGCTCCACCATAAGGCGGTCAGCAGGCGTCCGCGGGCGCGGGAAGAAGCAGGAGCACGTTCTGTGCACGGTTCTCCCCGGTCTCCTGCATGTTTACAGTGATTTCCCGACATGTTTAAGTGGCTGAATCAGACCCCCGTCCTGGGGGAGCAGGGTTCAAGGACTCCTGGTCCCAGCCCCGCTCGGCGAACGTGGACTTCGCACATATGAGCACCCTGGGGGGGGTCGTCCAGGTGCTCGGTCCCTGCAGCCCCCCCGGGAGGGGGTCCTGGTCGCGTGCCCGTCACGCCCACCGTGTGGACCGGGCCTACCAAGAGCAGCTGCTCACCAGCCCGGCCAGGCCGCCGGCCCCAGACCCGGGGCGTCTGTCCGACCCGGAGCGTCAGCCGGCCAGACCCCAGCACCGCTCTCGGCCCAGGCGTCAGTTGCGGGGTGCAGGGGTGTGTCTGTTCCCAGGGGCTCTAATTCGGTCTCGGCCGCACGTGTGGCCCACAGCACCTGGACTGACTTCTGACGGGAGGCGCCTCGAAACCTCAGCAGGCCGTGTCGCAACCGTGCGGCCCACCACACGCCCGGCTGGCAGCGGCCCAGGAAGACCCGGCCTCGGGCGCTGGCCCAGGTGCCCTGAAGGGGCCGGGCTGCCCAGCGAGGGGGTGGGAGAGATAGGTGAGGTCCTGAAACCAGACCCCCTGGGCCGGTTCCCCTTCCGCCGCCAGCGAAACGTGGGACTTCCACTACCGATTCCTCCCCGGGCGCCCCTGGTTCCTTCGGCAGGACGCCCGGATCGCGCACCTTCCGTCCTCAACTTCGCGTTTTCACTTTTCTTATCAGAAAGGGACATGACTAATCCCGCGAGCCAGGCCCCTCGTTGGCGTGGAACCGCCTTGATGGTCAGGGTTCCCAAAACCTCACCCGTGTCCCGCCTGTGTGTCAAGGTAGGAGCGTGAGCCGAAACGAAATTCAGAATGAGAAGAGCCGAAATAGAAATGGGAAGATCAGGATGGGAGAGGGTCCTGCGGCCCCAGGGCTGCTGCTGGCGCGCTGGCCGGACTCTCTGTCCGCGGAGCCCCTCTCGGTGGCCGCACGGGGGGACGGCACCGTCCCAGAAACCGACCCCACGTCCGAACCCCGCAGACCCGGCTCCAGCTACAGGCCCCTGCCCGATGCAAAATCCCTTGGCCTAAGCCTCGGTTTTCCCGTCTGTAAGATGGGGCGACGGGACCACCCACCCCACCAGGCTAGAGCTAAGTGCATCTGCCCTTAAATCGGGACTATTTATTCTAACAGTAGCTACAGCTTATGGCTTGATGAGCTGCTGCTCATAAACAACACGGCCCGGCACTCCCGGCACTCGGACATCCGGCCCCCATGGTGCTCTGGGCACTGTGTCCCGTTTCCTTATGCAATCGGTGCAGTGACCCGGGGGTGGGTCTCATTATTCCCATTTCAGAGATGGGGAGGCCGAGGTCATCCGGGCAAGTGGATCCAAGCTTGGGGCCGCTGCTGACTGAGGGTCCCTCTTCAGGACGAAGAGCCAGCGTGGACCCCCGGCCAAGAGAGGGGCCTGGAGCTGAAGCTCTGGGAGCCCCGGGGTGCTGGGGCCGCTGAGCTAGGGCCCCCATGCTGGGTAGCCCAGTTCCCGGCCGTGACCTCTGCCACACGCTCTCACCCTCTAGGGCAAAGCGCTCTGTCAGCCTGGGGCCTCGGGGGAGGAGTAAGGAGGGGGACGGAGGGGGACGGAGGGGGACGGAGGCCCCAAGCAGAGGTGGGGGCGGGACCGTGAGGCCGAGCGAGGAATGTGGGAGGGAGGCCAGACAGGTGTGTGAGCAGCAGAGGGTGGGAGATGGGGACCGACCCCATAGAAGTCAGGTTCTAGAACATTCTCTCTGGCTCTTCTGTGGGTGATGGGGCAGAGCAGGGACCCCAGACACCAGCCGAGAGGCTGTCCTGACTTAATGACTGAATCTCTGGCCGCGTGGGACTAGTGGCCGCCACGTCAGACGGCGCGGCTCCAAGTTCCGACAGGGCCTTGCGCGGGGAGTCGTGGCACTGGATTTGTGCGGCTGAGCGACGGCTCCGCTGCCGGGGAGGCAGCAGATCAGGAGCGTGGTCAGTGTCGCCGGGAGAAGTCCGCCCCCCCGCGGCATCCAGGCCAGAGCGGTTGCTGGCTGGGAGGGAGCCAGGTGGCCAGGGTGACTCAGGTCACGTGGTGGCCGCTTTCGCATGGCGGCAGAGGAGGTCCTGGCCAAGCATCGCCTTAACAGGTGGCCGATGACGTCACTCTTTCCCGCCTGGTGACCCAGCAGCACGACCGACCAGGTTTGAGCACCAACAAGGGAGTTTCTCCTAAACTGGGGCACTGTCCCCAGCCCCCGCCGAGCAGCCACTGCGGCCCCCGTCCCCTTACCCTGCGACGCCCTGTGTCTCCTTGCCTGGCGGCTCTCTCCAGCCCCTCCGCCGCCTCTCCGCTGCCGTGCCCCGGGGATCAGCACGTGTGTGTGTGTGTGTGTGTGTGTGTTCACACCTGTCACACGGTAACCTGGAGCTGGGGTGCCCGCTGGACCACCCCCGGTTTAAAGGCAAGGAAGATGAGCCACACAGCTCATGAGGTCAGAGCCAGGCTCGCAGCACGTGCCCCGCAGCCACCCCCCGACCGTGACCCCGGCAGCAGGCTGGGCTGACCTCGGGACAGTCACAGCCAGGTCACTGCCAGCCCCGGCCCCAGCCTCCCTGTGAGACTTTCCCCCGGGGGCTCTGGTGCCCCCCGCCCCGCCCACTGCAGCTCCAGAAGTCACTGCTTCGCTAGAGGAAGCTTCTCTTTTCACACTTTAGACTCAAGGTTTAAAAATAAAGAAAAATAAAACTGGTTCAAAATTAGCACAAGACTCGCTACAAAGAACACAAGACACAGTTTCCTGTGCGCGTGTTTTTTCTTCAGTTTTTTTAAGACTTCCAGAAAAGTTTCCTCTGCAAAACTGAGACCAAAAAGGCAAAAAATGCAAATGTGCTGGTCCCACCTTGAAACCATCATCTGTACCTAGGCCAGGGCGGGCAGAGAGACTCAGGAGAGAGCTAGCCAAGTCCCAGAGGCTCTGCCAGCGAGGGCCTTGAACTGTGAGCAGTCGCCGAGTCTCTCTGGGCTCCAGGGGGGCAGGGCCAAGTCCTCTGAGCCTGTGGCCTGAGCCCAGCACCACCTTGATGGAGGGGGTGGGTGGGTGGGAGGCGGGGGGAGAGGATAAGTGGAGGGAGCGGTCGTCCCTGGAGGAGGGACGGAGGCTGGTGCGTGGGGTGAGGGGGGCGGGTGAGTGGCTGGTGGACGGACAGACGGACGAGTGACAGGTGGAGGACGGCGCGTGGCGGACAGGTGGCGGGTAGCTAGGTGTCGGGGAAAGAGTGAGCGAATGGATAGTCATGATAAAACTCCATCACGGGGGCTCCTGAGTGGCTCAGTGGGTTAAAGCCTCTGCCTTTAGCTCAGGTCATGATCTCAGGGTCCTGGGCTCGAGCCCCGCATCGGGCTCTCTGCTCCGCGGGGAGCCTGCTTCCTCCTCTGCCTGCCTCTCTGCCTACTTGAGATCTCTCTCTCTGTCAAATAAATAAAATCTTTAAAAAACCTCCATCACCTACGGACCCGCCAGCGGAACCAGCCTGAGTGGAAACCTAGCCAGACACTAGTGTCTTCAGACCTGGGACTCACACGGGCCCACACCTGGAGGTGACCCCCAGCCCCCACCGCCCCCGAGGCACGGAGGTGCTCCTCCAGGGAGATCCTGTGCCTCGGAGCCGAGCGAGTACGTGCTGTCTGTGCACGCAGGGCCCCGTGTGAGAAGAGAGTGCGGTTCTCGGCGAGGCTCCGACGGCTGGCCGGGGGGACAGGAGCTTCTGTGGGGCTCGGGAGGAGCCCAGACAGATGTGTGGGACAGCAAGGAGGCAAGAATCCTCTGAACAGAGAAAGTAAACTTCACTCCAGAAACCCCCACCGTGCACCACCAACTCTGTGGAAAGGAGTGAGTTCCCCGCTGCTTTAAGTATTCAAGCCGGGAATGGCCAGTGGTGGCAGATTACAGTGACCTTCCTCCCCCGCGGGTCGGGGCCCGACTCATCTGCTTCAGTCCAGAGGGCCTCGTGCCTGTCACCTGCAGCAGGAAAGGCAGAGGGGACCCTGTGGCCCT